>NC_141534.1:10530833-10900000 GCF_021556685.1 Rattus norvegicus | reverse complement strand
GTTTATTTACATAGTTTTTTATTATTATTGGTTCAAAGAAAAATAGAGCTCATTTGCTGTCTTACTAAGTGTTGAAAGCTTAATGCTTTGACACCACCACTTAATGCTGTCCTGTCACCAGGACAAGGAAAGTTTCCCATTGGTTTTTCACTAAAACTCCCTCCCTAGCCATTCTGATCGACAGTGTACCTTGTGCTTCTAAAAGAGTCTTAGATTCTCATTTCTTAGCTAAATAAATTATTACTGCACTTATTCTAAATTATCAGCTCATTCTAGTAGCCTGTAAAAATATTTACTTGGAATTCGATTAGCAAAATGAATGGTTAAACATGCAAAGTAATTTAGCATGGATATATTTCTAGTTAGGGGGAACGTAAATCTGCAAAATTCAGTGACAGTGGTGGGATGCTCTCCGTAGGCCAAAGAACAGCTTGTATTGTAGGACAAAGGGGTGAGGAAAATGGCAAATGTGTGTGGGAAAGCACCGTGTTCGGGAAATGCACCCTGATAGCAGATACATTAGTCGTGAAGATAGAGAAAACAATAAAATAAACTTTGGAAATTTGCATTTATTAATCACTCAAAAATATACATTGATTAAAATTCTCATTAGCTTCTTGTCTTACTATTTCAGTGCTCAGAAATACCAAGGGTACAGTTTTATTATTTTTTTCTAATGGTTGGTAGATGGTCTAGTGGTTAAAACACATAATGCTGCTCTAGAGAACTCAAGCTCAGCTCCCAGCATAGAGGTAGGATGCATTATGACATGTAGGAGGGGGTCACAGCCACCTGTAACTGCTGCTCTTGAGAATCTGGCAACATTTTCTGGAATCTGAAGGCACTAGGCATGCATGGGGCACACATACATGTAGGCAAAGCACTCACACACATAAAGATAAATACCATTTTCTAACACTACATCTTCTAGTGACTTTACTGCATCATACAGCCACAATGTCCATCCAAACAATTATTATTTCCTCTTTTTTGCAATCTAGTAATAGTATTTTATGTTTTATTTTTTCCCCAGCAGGGACCATTTTTGTTCCAACAGGAATCCCCTAGATAGACAAAACTGGAAGTTATGATGCATATGCAAAGGAACAATAAAGAAAGAAAGTCTTGTCAAAAACCTTATGAGACAAAGAGATTCTCGAGATGCTACCGAGCTCATTGTGTTAGCCATGGGAGATGGACATACACCTGTACTTAAGAGTGGTTAGTAAGTCCAGTGAGACTCTGGTGCACAGAACTGATTCTTCCTTTACACAGGGTTACCAACTGGATATGGCTTCTGTGTTATGGATGGGATCTGGTTTCCTCTTTGCACTGGCACTCTAGCTGGCTGAGAGCCACACATGCTCTGTAAATGGTGCTACAGTCTGATTTCTGTGGGTGCCAATCATGCTGTGTTTACCAGCCTTGTTTCCTCGGTATCCTCTATCCTCGCTGGCCTGGGGACCGAACCCAGGGCCTTGCGCTTGCTAGGCAAGCGCTCTACCACTGAGCTAAATCCCCAACCCTCCTCGCTGGCTTTTATAATCATTTTTGTCTCCTATTGCTCAGGTTTCCCTGATCCCTGAGGGGAGAAATTTGAGGAAGACATCCCACTTAGGACTGAATGCTGCGAGATCTATCACTCTCCGTACATTGTCCAGCTGTCAGCCTCTGTATTTGTTTTCATATGCTACCGGAGGAAGATTTTCTGATGATGGATGGGCAAGGGTCTGGTTTGAGTATAGTCGAGTGTCATTAAGAGTCATTCTATGGCTACATTCTCTTAGAAAAATAATAGTATTTAAATTTTTTACAAATCCTTGGCCTATCTGGTCTGCGGTCCTTGATCACCCGCGCAGTCAAGTGTGCGTTCTATCCAATGGACTGAACCTTAAAACCAATCACATATTGTTTGGTTTCTGTCGCAGGCTTCATGCCACTGTTATATCAACATATTTTGCCCACAAGTCATCTCTGAAGACTGAAGAATTTGTAACTGGGTTGATGTTTACCTTTCCCCATATTACATTTTGCCGACCAATGTCTAGGGTTATTAATGTATTGGTTATTAATTATTTAAGTTTTCGGTTTGATAACTATTCGGAGAAAATATTTTTATAACTATTTCTGAAGGCTTGTTCTAAAATTGTTAATTATTGAAGCAGAGTTATATATTCGAATGGACTACATAATGGAAACCTCTTCAAGATTAATGATGTTAAAAAATGAACCCAGTGAACTACTTTGTAATTACACCAGAAAGAAAAAATTTTGGTTGCTTTTTTTCAGATAGCAAGAATTTTTTACAAATATTTCTTTTCCGTTTTAGGATTGAATCCAAAATACCACACTGTGTTCTGCTTTCATGCGTCTTTCCTCTCCTGTGACGGGACACACTTCGGTCTTGCTTTGTGCCCCATTTTCCAATTGATGTGCTTACATCTAAAGTAATTATGAACATAGATCAAAATGTGCCAGCTGGCTTGCTGTTTTCTGTTCGGCAAATTTGTTTCAATTTTATTTTCGTGACTTCTGTTTTCATTGTGAATTTTATGATTATATGTGGTCTTCCTTATTTAATTGTTGCTTTTCCTTCTGTATTCATGTTCTTCCAAATTACAAAATAACTCTTAAAATAATGTTCACTATTCGGGGGGAATTTAAAACACTAGTATTATATGTAATATTTCCCACTGTACCTCCTCTTCTTTGTCTCCTTCATTTCTTCATAACATCTTCTTTAATTACCATGTTTACACAGGAATCTGCACTCACATATAAACACATAGACTGGCCACATGAAATTCAATAACGTAGGAGAATCTCAGCAACGAGGAAGTCTGATTCTCTCAAGTGGGACCCTGTGATATTTCCCCCATTCACATCAGCCTATCAACCAGTGTTCTCATCACATAGAGCTATTGCATATTCTTTTCTCTTCGTGAAATTTCTTTTGATTTAAAAAAAGTCATGTTTCACAATACAGGTAAATGAATTTCCAAATGAATTAAAAGGACTTAGCTCTTATGTTTACATTTTTAATCACGCTAAGACCAATAGGAACAAGGAGCATGGAGATATATGATTCATTCCCTTGGAGAATGGTAGATATGGTCAACAAATTTACTGCTAATGCAGAAGGGTCAGCAAGAGAAAATAATCATGAGAAGGAGAGGTTTATGGTAGATCTGATCGCAGAAGCATTCCTCAAAATATACTAACAGTAAACTGTCACTTGTAAAGAATCTAAAATAAAACCTATGCATAGGTGCTGTGAATATCCATCTGTAAGTAAACCATTTGTTGTGAAATAATAACGGCCTTATTCCACAACAATTATCATAACCATATGGGAATAGAAAGCAAACATGATTTAGACTGCCTGGATATCAGATTTCAGTTTGATGATTATCTGTCAAAGCCTCTCTTTAATCTCCAGAGAATGCCGAAGGCTGCATGTGAGAACATGTTTGTTGTAGTGATCATATTTCATTAAAATTGGAGAATCAAATTCTGGAAATCCCAGTTGTCAATTGCATGTTCCCTCAACCAGTCATTTTAAGCTGTGATGTCTTATTTAAGAAAATGCTAAGTAATTAGATGAAAGACAACGGATAACAAAAGCAGAAAACAGAAAAAGTTCTTTGCAGGTAAAGAATTGCTAATCCTAAAACAATTGGCATGCTACCTCAAGAACAGGCTGGTTTTTGTGCCCGGAAACAACATTAGCTACACTTTGACCTTCCTTCCACTTTCATGACTCCTTATAGGTGACTTCATTACACCTATAAGGGCCAATAAAAGACCATCTTGCATTTGAAACTTTATTGAATTCTTTTCTATAAAAGAATAATGTCTTTTTCCATAGCTTTGAAGCACACCTTTCTAGTTCTTCATTATATACCTATGAACCTTCATTTTATACCTATGAACCTTCATTTTAATGTTAAATCTTTAAAGATTATGAAACAACTGAACAACAATGGCGTGTTCCATATTTAAATATTTTAAAGACTTAGACAACGTGTTTGTTCTCTTGGAGACAAAATAGATATTTGGCATCTAAGACATCAGTTGTTTCAGATGCATTCTAGACACTTTACAGTTGTTATGCAAATTCAGTAGGTTACTTGCCTTATATGGCCAATACTGTATGTAGTAAACTGAACACAAGAACTTTTTACTAAATAGAATATTATGGAACACAAAATATTTGAGAAATAATTACTCAAATATATGTTTGATCAACTCTGCATACTATATAATGGAACAAGTTATATGTTCACATAGTTTTTATAAGACATTAATTTTTCTCCATATATGTTACATATGTGTATGTGTTTATGTGTATGTATTGAATTTCAAATATTTTAAGAATCTTCACATGTCTATTATATATTTACTTCAATAGTATAAGAACCCAAATGTTATCAATTAACTACTTGAGCTCTTAAAAGAGATAATATGTAATTTAGGTTATTTCTAGAAATGTAATTCAGCATCAAATTGCGCTATGGCATGATCAATGACTTAATAAACATCAAAATTATATGTAAGAATATTTAGGAAAATTCATCATGTGAAATACTGATTGCAATAGTCAGCAAAGGAATACTTTAAATTACAGTATCACAATTTCAGTTGTGGTCTTTCAGGAAGTTGGGTAGAATATTCCACATTCTTTGAGGTTAAGATGATAATCTTCATGAAACAGTGCACGTTCCGCCAGTGTCTTTACAAAATTCTCCCCTACGGTACTTTAATTATTTACCCTTTCTTTTCTTAAATACCTTCTAAGAGTCTGACTATGTTGGTACAGCAGATATTTGGTTATACAAACACAGAAAGGTAAATAAGTTCACTCTACTTTTATGTGCTCAAGCTTTTTTGCTGGTAATTTTTCCTGCCCATCATGAACTGTTACCTCACTGGGCATGAATGATGCCTCTGTCTACTTAATAATACACAAAAACAAAAACCCTTGACGTTTAATTCTAGCTCTTTCTGTAGAACTGAGAGTGACACGTTAGAGTAAGCTATGCCGTTGTTATGCAAGACATTTGAACACTGTGTCGAACTAACAATGACATAGCTAACTCTAACATGTAACCTTCAGTTCTACAGAAAGGGTTAGAATTAAATGTCAAGGGTGTTGCATTAATTAGTATATACATCGAGCGATGATTCTATGTATAGAATCAGTACATATATCAAATACATATTTCTTTGCACAGACATTTCCAGTTTATGTACCACTCAATTTTATTTAGCAATCTATACTATGAGATGTACCCCTCAACTCTTTTCAAGAATATATAATATGGGAAAGGAAACACCATACATGAGTTTCTTGCTCTCTGAGATCCATATGTTGTGTGGTATCCAATTTAGTACAAGTGGTCGAAGCATAGTGAACTCTATTTTTAAGTGTTACGTTCTAACTAGCCTTTTCCTCCTTTGTGGCCATTTGGATACCAAAGGAATTGTTTATTAGTTTGATGTTCATATATCAAAATATTACAAAGGGTCCTAGTTCACTTCAGCTGTGACGCATCCTAGAGTCACCTAAAGGACTCTCAATGAGGGATTACCAGAGCAGATGTGTCCTTGGTCATATTCGTGAGAGACTGTGTTGAGTAATGACTAATGTGGGAGGGTCTATCCCATTATGAGTGACACTGTTTCCCTGCAGGGAGGGGCAGGTCTACAGATGCAAACTAGCTGACCATAAGTAAGTGATCAAGCCAGTAAGCAGCATTCTTACACGGTATGCTCTGAATTCTTGCTTGGTTGTCACTTGATGACAGTTTTGGCTTGAAAGTATGAATTAAATAAACTCATCTCTTTCTCAAGTTGACTTTCGTCACAATGGCTTTTCAAACCAACAGGAAACCAAACTAGAATACAAAGCCATTAGTTTCCTCTGAAAGTTTCAATTTTAGATTTTTCTAACACAAAAATTATTGTACTCTTGTAGCTAGAAAGCCATCATATAAATTACGACAAAACAACACTGATGGATTCTTTGAAAGAAAACAAGCAAGCTACTGCAAAGAAACTATCTGGCTCTACCATTCGTATTATCTAACTACAATGCAAGATGTATATGTGACATCTAACTTGTCTTCTCATATTTATACAATAAAGGGAATAACAGCAGAATAGAGATGTTAAAGGATGACAAGGGCAAAGAGCAATTATGATATTTATGCAACACTATTAAAAATGTTAGCTTATGCATCCAATTCATACATTCACGTGTCAAAACATGAAATGTACATATGTTCCTCAGTATGTCCTTCGGGATGTTTCTGTATGTGAATGTGTACAACATTGACAAAGGACAGCCCTGCCATTAGTCTTAGCAAATTGAAATTAGTTCAGAAATCATGTGCTGCAAGAACAACTCCATAGAAGGCAACTCGGGATCTGTAAGGAAGGAGCTACAACTGTAAACAGTGGGAGTCACGGGACCTGTGCATAAAATGGAAGATGATGGAAGCAAGAACGAAGTGTCCACATAACAAGATAATAAAAACTGACATGTTACCAGGAGACCCTCAAAACATCCCTGAACCCCACTTAAAAAGTCAATAACGCTTGTGTATCCTACATCCAAAATGATAACCCATGCTGTTTCTGTTACAGACTCCCTGAAAATGTGCTTGGAGCTTAAAAAGCCTTGAAGACAGTGTTCACTTCACAATGACCAGCATGTTTCTTTTCTAAGATTCAATTTGACATTACATTGTAAAGCAAATGAAAAAGCAAAGACAATACATTCCCACAAAGAAATAATAGTTTCTAAGAAAACATTTGATGGCCTTGTCTACCTAACTGTTTTTACTCTTTGGTTATCTGCCATTCTGTCAACGACTAAGATTAGCTGGCAACAATATGGCAGGATAAGTCTGCACCTGATCTCTGAGATATGGGATCAAGGGTCAGCCTGGTGACTTGGTAAATTATAACTTGTTGACTGTTTTCTGCCTCTACTGTCTTCAATAGTACAGAATCTGTTTGCCTCATATGTGTCTGGGGTCTGTCAGCAAATGGAGCTGTTGGAATAATAGGAAAAGGAAGCTACAGTTTTCTGATTCTACCTTAAAACTACAGTTCGTTTTGCTCAGATATGTTCATCACTTGCTTCTTACTCGACTCTCCCTCCCTCAGTCTTCTTCCCTTGTTTTTTCTCGTTCTTTTTGCAATATTGAGATATGCAGAGAACATCATTCACAGCACAAAGATTCTAGTCAACTAGCATGTTTGTACATAGATTTAATGTGATTGTCTGTGATTCTGGAGACAAGCATTTGAACATAAGGCAACACATAGATTCTGGGGTCCTCCCACATGCAGTACAGATACAAAGGAGCACACACACACACACAGGAGATGCTGACAAGGAGGCAGAGGAAATTTGGGGGCATCAGACACTAGCAACTGGGCAACGGTGAGGAGCTATGCAAAGGCACCTGGCTCCTATTTTAGAATCCTGTCTGAAAAACCCAGAAATTATCTGGGGCATCTTAGCCAATCAGAGACACATCTTTGTGTTCCCCTGATCTTCTTATTGATCATTAGAACAGCGTATGCTTTTTTTCTTTTTTTAATTATGTCACCAACTGCCCTTCCTCTGTCTTTGAGTTTGGTATTACCTGTGACACTATCTGTAATTTAAAGGAACAACACCGAATTCAGCTAGATACTCTCACGTTATAGAGAATCTAGAATCGGGAACTATTTCTACTTAGAGTTATGTCTAACTTAAATCTTATTTGCCCCTATTTTCTTAAAGACAAAAAACAAAGAACAAAAATCAATCTTGCACATTTAATGCTATGGTCAGCGACTGGGTGAAGGATAAAGTTTCCCGGTGATTGTTCATATTTCCTACTGTTCCTCATGGAAGTGATCACAGCAGCCAGATGCTTTTGGATAGGGACATCAGCCCATGGTGGCCTGCTGCATTTTTAATGCTAGAGCTTGACCCCTGTGCTGAGGTCTTTCTGTCCTTCCCAGAGCCACCAAGACAGAGCAGGAGGTTTCAACTTTCACCTTCAACAACATTTCCTCCTTGGCTCAGTCTGCAGGAAAGGGAAGTCTGTGTGGGGGCGTGGAGCTTTTCCTCAGATTAACATGTTTCTGGCTGCTGGCAAAATTCGGAAAATAAAAATAAAATGAAATAAATAGAACATCATCAAACATGAAATAGCTTTATTGCACGGATCACCAATACAGGGAGTGGATTTTTGAACACCAACAAGCCCACCCCTTTGGGCTTCAGAAGTCACCTCTTCCTTACATAAAACATTCATCACCTTACCTCTGAAAATGATTTCTGACGATAACCCGGATATGAAAATTAGGAACCAGCCAGAAAGCATTTCCTCTCCCGTGTGCTGCCAGTTGCCCCCTCTGCGTCTTTTCATTTATCCTGGCAGTGGCTTGTCTCTTTACCTTTAAAAGTTAAGTCCACCTTCGCCGCACACTGCAGAAAGAAGTGAAATTAAACTGCAGTGTGTTCCAGAGGAGAAAATCCACTTTATTCCTCTCTCAGCCCTACTTTAACTTACACTGACCTAATTACAGCCCACACCAGGAGAGGCCGAGTTGGCGGAAGGAGCGCTTCTGCCACCTAGTGGTCAATGCTCTGAACTGTGCGCTGAGACCTGACCTTTTTTTTTTTTTTTTTTTTTTTTTTTGCTTTATTTTTGAAAGGTCTGGCACGGAAGTGCCAATGACCTTCTCTGGTATCTGCATGAATGCCAAAGATCACCATCCCGCACTACTCTGCTCCTTCGGACAACCTAAAGCGTAATGTTTTTCTAAAGAACTCCATCTAGAGAAAGTTGAATTAATGCCTCCTCCGATAAACTATGGCTTGAGAACCATTTTATTAAGACTGCATGATATGACATTTCATGGAGATGAAATTGAAAATCATAATGCAAATATTAATACTACTTAAAGCAACATTTAATATACTATGTGTTGAATTGAATCCTTAAAGGTCTTACAACCCTCCTCACTAAATCAATTACCCTCCCTTCCAGCAACCACACAATTTTGCTAGCTGAATGATTTCTTCTCTTAAGCTCCAGGCTTGTTTGTTTGCTTCTGGGAGTGGTAGTGAACGTTTAAGAATGCTTCGTTCTCTTTTTTTTCCTGGCTTCATTAACGAGTTATTGATTGGTAACTTGAAAGAAAAACTTGGATGAAAAATGTAGCCAGCCTGAATCACCAATGCTAATTAAGACCACAAGAGGAAAGGAAAATAAAAGACCCCCGTGTGCCCAGGCACCAGGGTAGCCAGACTCCTCCTCTTCCACCCATTAAGGCAGACATGTGCTGTTCGCCCTGGCCTTCCCATGCATAAAACAAAGGAAATCTCTGGGTACAGAAGGCAGTTAATCTAGGGATCAGGAAGTGGACACTGAGAATCACAAACACTCCCATTTCAATAAAGTATTCGGTGTGATGTGTTCGCTTGAAGTGTTTTAATGTCACATCTATGGATCAGCATGGTATTAAATCTAAAAATGGAGAAAATGTTTCATTATTATTCAATGGTTCATAGAAACTCCTTAAATTCCTACTGTTTAACGACAATCTATTTAGACTCTGCTCATAGTATAAAGTAAGTATGATTAAATGTTTGATACAAATGTTTCACCGAAACTCACATTATGGGGCTAGAAAAAAAATGGCTTCCCAGTTACTAGCTGCTCTTCTAGAGGACTGGAGCTCCGTTCCCAGCCATTATATTAGGCTGCTAGTGATTGACTGTAACTTCGGCTCCAGGAGGCTTCCTCTGGTCTCCACAGGCACCTACATACATGAACACATACACATGCACAAGCACACGAATAAAAGTAAACTACATTACAGGTAAAACTGCATCGTATTCAAAACAATGTCAGTGTCCATTCATCACTACTTGGAGAATAAAGTTTGAGCCCCACCAGTAAGTACCTGGTTCCCATGACTGCAAAAGAAAGCCAAGCTACCTAGACTCAATGTGAGCTTTCTCAACTCTCACAAACACGTAACCTGGAGTAAGAAAAGATGAGTGTCTACTTCAATCTGGAAACCACAGCCTGTCTTTATATTTTCTACTTCTTCACTCAGACCCTCGTTATTTTTGGCCCAGCTTATTTCACTAGCTTCCTAGTAGGTCAACCTGTTTGAACTGTGCATCTGTTTTACACAGATTCGTTTCTTTCCCTGCTGTCTGGTATATGAAGTCAAACCCTAGGCCTTCCAAGTTTGTACAGCAGAACTGTTCTCTCTTTACAGATACGGCCCCCACACCCAGATTGGTTCTGGTTCTTACATTTAATTCAGTTTTTTTTTTTTTAGCTTTCCAGGTTTCTCATCTCCAAAGCAAAATTTTGTTTAAACTCACATGTCGGCTTTGCTCTTAAAAATGTTGGAGTCTGGATACACAATTTTATGGCAAAACAGAAGAGATATCACAAATACTGTAAAATTCCAGCGCAGTTCTCTGGAGTCTAACTGTGGCAGCAACATGATATCTCTATGGTGATTTTGGCCATTTGCTGTTTTACTTTTCTAGAATAAAGTGTCATGAAGGAAGACCTGGAATGTTGCAGCTGGTTCTTCCAGAACAGTCTTTATGAGAGTGGTGAAGTATGGTCCTGCGGTTGTTTGATGGAGAGGGAATTAACCTATTCTACTTTCCCATGACTTCGTTGTAGATTTGAACAAGAAGAAGGAAAGGTGCGTGGCTTCTTGTAAGGAAACAAACAAACAAAAGATCAGAGTTACTTCCTATGACCTTAGAGCATCGCTGTTTTTCTGTCAGTTGAAGGGTAGCAACAGGCCCATGAGAAGAGAATATTAATAAGTACAATATTCTCTGATTTCCAACGCTAACAGCTTATTGTAGTCCTAAGTATTCTTCAAGAATCTAATGTGGGCTATGAAACTATTTCAAATCACTATTTAGAAGAAAGTAGGAAATCTGTTTAATATAAGGAAATGTCCTATTTAAGAGCTAGAACATAACATTTTGCTTCATGTTATAATTAGACAATGAACTCAGAGTCATTAATGTATACCCTACCTTAAACATTAATCTCTCCCTCTTTTTAAGATTAGTATACACCAGTAGCTTTAGCTATGATATTTTCACACATACTGTACTTTTGTGCAGCTTCCTCCTCCACTTCCCTTGCCCATCCTTCCAACACTCCCTCCCTCTCTCCAGAAGTGAATATATTCAAAATCCCTTGTAATTATTACATGGCACATTCAGTAGTACTGCTTCTATTGCCCTACTGAATCACAAAACTCGTAAGCAAATTCCCTCTGTCTTGCTCATATGCAAACTCAAAAATATTGACCTCACAATATTGGAGACTAGAAGAATAATTTCAAGAGGCTAGAAATATGGTAGGACATTGGCAGAGACACTGGTCAGATAGGACACTTGTTATATACTGTTGTAATGGGTTGACCTGGTGCTTGCATTCTAAGGCTAATATTGGTTCCTCAAAACTTGGCCCCAGAAATGAGTCTACAAGTAGAGTACTATGTGACCTTACCCCCAAATTATTTTTTTCTTCATTGGTAAATAAGGATGCTGACAGCCAATAGCTGGGCAGAAGAGACATAGGTGAGCTTTAGAGTTTCTGGTTTTGGAGTCAGGGGAGGGCCAGGAGGAGGGATAGAAGGTGAAGGGGAGGAGAAAGAAGATGTCATGGGTTAGAAGTCAAGCAAGCATGTCCCTATGAGCTGGCCCCTTGGGTTTAAGAGCAGCTCAAATGAAACATAGTAAGTAATAATTTGGGATTATTGATAGGAAAGTAGATTTTAATAGCATAGAGGGTAGATATCTGCCCAGTTCTAGTGATGGTTGAGGGTTATTGTAAATATAAAGGTTGTGTATGTTTTTTATCCAGGAACTAAATGGTCAAATGTGGGGTAGAAACCTTGGGTCAGGATAAATTATATACTATCACATACAGTCATCAGGAAGATAATAAGATAAGAGAGTAAGCTCATGGATGTCTATGGAAAGAGAGATACACAGAGAATAGCTTTGTTCCAAAACCCCTTTCCTTGGATGTGACATAGGTCTATCTTAATTTTATAAGTACACGAAATGTTTCTTTTTGAGTTCAAAGATAAAATAAAATTTCATAGCAAATGTAATGTTTAAATTTATGCTAGTAATATATTTGAATCTATCCCAACACAACTATGACCACATGTAATATTTTGGGGGCAGAAGGAAGCCTAGAGACAATAATATATGTTTCATGAAAGTCACAGTGTACCTTGTTTTAGGTATTCACTAGTATGACAGCACACCGCTGGAAGTAATGACTGTGAAGAGTTTGATGGTTTGATCTGAGACTTCTTGTTCTGAAAATGGGAAGGAGTGTTGAGTAGACAAAAAGGAAACAGAACAAGAGAAACAGACAAATACAATTTTAGATTGAAAAATTATGATCTCTGAATCCTGGAAATCAAACAAATACTGTTATACAGATGAAGGTGAACAGAACATCCCTTGACTTGGTTTCTCTTTCCTAAGTAATTTCTGCATTCATTTAGACTTTTGTCCATGTATGCATTTTCATTATAACCTTTATTCCATGTGTGTGGTGATGTGGTTGCATGTATGTCTGTGTATCACATATATTTGGTGAACAAGGACGGCCAGAAGAATGCATCAGATCCTCCAGAACTGTAGTTATAGATGGTTGTGATCTGTCATATAGGTGTTGGGAACAGACCTCAGAACAGCTGGAAGAGCAGTCAATCTCTTTATCCAGGGTGTGAGCATAGAAACTGAGGAACCCATTATCAACATATCAAACTTTATTTAGGTTTTTCTTTCTTTTATATTTTAAATTCTACTAAATTTCTGGGCTGTCACTGATACCCTCTAGTTAATATCTTAAAGTGAAAAGAAACAGATTTAATGAGCAAAGCTTTGGCGGATTACAGCAGAAATGTTCATATAGTTTTGGGATAAAAAAACCAACTTACTAAACAAAGTTTAAATCATTAAATTCTAGATATAGAATGTAAACCAAGTATGATACTTATAAATGCACTAAATACAGGTGTCATTGATATTTCCAATCTTAGTCAAATTTGATTTAATGTTGCTTGCATATTTTAAATTTTATTTGCTTTAGCCTTCCTTCAAAGTAAAATTTAAACTTTCATTTTAATTTCTTCCAATTAGGCTCATGTTATTGTTGAGATAATTATAATGGCAATATTTTAACAGTAGTCACAGAGATGTAAAGAATAATGCCTGATATATAAACTTTGTTATTTTACTATTTTAACAAAATACAGTAGCACTGACGTAAAGTATGCTTTGAAGTAATTTCTGCCAAATAGAAACACTCAGCCATAGAGGAAGACTCTTTATGATGCATGACTGATATAAAATATACTAAACTCAGGAATAAACAATACACAAGGCTCAGGAAGTTCCTAAAACTTACAGGATTACCAAAGCCCCTACTATTTGTTGTCTTAAATTTATCTGAAAAGAAAAACTCCACCAGAAAAAAAAATCATCCTACAGATTACTCAGGGAGAACCAGAGACACAATTTCAGTGATGAAACTCCCTTTGAGTGATCAGTGCCCTTGTAAATAGCCCATCATCTATTCCCTAGTAAAATGTTTTGGATACTGGCGATGTCATATCTGAGGTGAATAAATTTGTGTTCCTGTCTCCCCAGGAGAAGTAGCAATATAATGTCTTTATTAACATTTCTATCTTTGTATATGCAGTGTGTGTGTGTGTGTGTGTGTGTGTGTGTGTGTGTGTGTGTGTGTGAAAAATGAAGACCTAATTTAATGTAAGTGTTGTTAGTGATTATTTCACTCCAACTACTTTTCCTTCATGTACCTTGTATTTTAGAGTAGTGTAATATAATTTTTATAAGGCCAGGAAGATTGTAAACATCAAAAAACGTAGAATAAGAAACTTGGAATGTGTTTGGAGCATTTGTTGCAAATTTGTTTCAACTTGAAGCAATTATAAGATTGCCACCTCTGATACATTAGAAAGAAGAACTGTGTTTGTAGAACTCTGTGTGAAGGGTAACCTTTTACCTTGCCTTTTCTGTAAAGGCTAGAAGGTCAATGAGGTAAGAAGAAAATGGCAGAAAGTACAAGATGTAGGATAAATGCCACTGGTACATTCTTTACTTCTCAAAGCTTTTTAATTTGTAAAAATATATTTTGTGCTCAATGAATTTGAGTATTCAAGAAAAAATTTTGAAAAATGGGTGATATTACCATAATAAGTCAAGATCATAGAAGGTATTGTGTTGAGAATTGGCCTTTTGTGGGCAAAGGTTTGGAAGTTACTGAGGGAAAGAAAGATCTGATAATGGATTATACTAGGGCAATAATATGAAAAATAGTTTCATCATGACTGTATTTGATGATTGATCAATATTTCCTGAAGCAATATAAGAGCAAAGTAAAAATCCCTAAGTAAAAATTACTATAAGAGGAATAATTTTTACCTTTAAAATGGGAAGAAATAGTTGAACATGGCACATAGCTGAAGCCCTACTACTCAGAGGAGCCGAGGCCATAGGATTGTTAGTGTGAAGCTAGGCTATACTGTGTGGTAAGACTTCTAACATTTGGGTTGCCATTAGTAGTGAAGAGAAAAGCGGAAAATGGGCAACCTTGGAGAAAGAAGATCAAGAGCTCTGCTCTATTATAGATATATAAGCCTCACATGATGTTTGAACTACAATAAAAATGAATGATAACCAGTTGTATGTCAGAGCATAGAATAGCTTGTAGTTTTACAGAAGACACAGCATTATTGCTGAATACAGTCATCAAAAAAAAAAAACAGTTCTTAGAGAGAATACAAAGACATCAACCATGAGGTAATCCATCACTAAATCTCATCAAGGCAGAAAACGTGCAAACAAGAATAAAAATGTGGACATAAAGAAAGTCAACATTGAGAGAGTGTTGCTCTAGATTACTGGCAAAAGTTATTACATTGAGCAGAAATCAACAGTAGTTCTTACCAGCTTAATGTGGTTGGTATAAATACTAGCTGTTGGATTAATTAATGTGGATCCTGTTCACAAGAGAATATGGAAAAGTGTCACTGAATTGGGTTAAAGAAATAACTGGAAGAGAGGATGTGAAGAAAATATGTGCATGTATATATGTGTAATACAAATACAGCAGTATTGAGCATCCGTTCTATTTATGTCTGTATATAATTGGATACTTTTAGCAAATCAGTAGTGATTCATTAATCTCAATACAAAGATTAAAATATTGAGTGCTTTTTGAATTGTTTTAAGAGCAAATCTATTCAAAGTACTGTTAAGAGATGGAGTACTCAGTTAAAAAGAACAGAACAAATGGACAGATTCTGAAATGTACCAACTATTTCTACCTAAGTACATGTTTATTACTAATTTTATTGTTGAAAAGAGGGTTAAATACAAATGTTTGTGACTACTGCAGGAATAATTATAATTAAATTCCCAAATAGCTTTTTGGTAAACCCTAAGTCAATATGAAGGCAAGTCTGTGGGAAGCTAAACCTACTGATGTTCTTGGAATCAGAATCTGGCCTATGCAGTAGCTGAAGCCCCATTCTTTGTTTTATAATTCTCCACCTAATGACAAAAAGGTAAGTCACAGATTTTCAAAACGGAAGTAGGAATCAAAATAGGATAAGAAATGTGCACACAGGGTCTTGTGATTTGCTGGGCAAGTACAGGTGTTTTATTTTCTAAATAAAACAATTGAGTTTGAAAAATGAATTAAGATGAGTGATTTAATAAGCTATCAGGATTATAAATTGAGAGAGATTGATTAGAGGATAGCATCAATCAAAACAAGAAATATAAACATTAGTAGATTGGGTGCCTGAGATACCCCAAATGTGTCATGTGACCATGAACATTTTTTATCTTCAATGTCTCTACTGAGCAAAATAGAGTTTGAGTCCTAATTAAAGAAGGAATAATTTTCTTCTGGGAAAGAAAAATATAATTTGAGAAGTAATCCACATAGCATCAACATAAATAACAGAAATAAAAATTATGTATTAATCTCTACTTAGCCCAAAAACACGGGGGCAAGAGAGAAAAAGCAAAGCCAATACCATCATGGAAAGAGGTCATGGTGAAGATCAGAATTTAGACAATCAGAATTAGCCCAGTCTATTTTATGTAAACCATTTTTCAAAAACAGACTCATGATTTTATTGGAAAGGATTTTTTTACATTTTGGCTAAATACTTTAAGGACTCTTTAATTTAATGCTCTTTTAAAACCTGAACTTAGGTTAATCCAAGGGAAATGAAGATTTTTCTCTGACTATTTCAATACTTAGAGCACAAAGGCTTCTGTCCGAAGAAGCCAGAGTATTTGAAGATGTAAGTTTCATGCCTTTTACCTTATAAAGATAGGAGAATCTTTTCAAATCCATCTTAGTTTTTCTCTAACTTATGAATACAAGATATCATATTTTACCTATATGGAAAAAGTTTCAAAATTTTTGATGTCATCCAGTCATTTGGATAAATTTATTTAATTATATTGCATACAGTAGGACAGTTTTAAAGGATGTTCTAACACATTTACATACATCACATACACAAATACACTTTAAGAAGAATTAAAACTGAACATTTGTTTTATATTAAATATTCATTAGTGTATTTGCGGGAGTAAAATATATTCATAAGCTGTTTTAAATTTTTAATGCAAAAGATTTTTACCACCAAATGGATTCATTAAAGACTAATCTTAAATTGATGTGTTTTTTCTTTAATAAATATGCCAAGTTTAATTATCCCAATCTAAATAGTATAGGAGAGAGTGAACGTTAAATCCACTGTAATATTATTTTATGCTGTATTATCTTTATTGATATATATTTAATTAAAGTATGAATTGCCAAAGACCAAATGACTTAATTATTTAAACAAAGCTTTACTCATTGCCAAACCTAAAGATTAAACATGCCCCAAACTAGGCTGTCTTTCGTTTCGTGCAAGAACATTCCATGGAAATAAATTAAGAAAACACATAGCTAGTACATTTTTTAATGTTTTAATTCAATAACTAGAAACTTTAATCAACTACTTCAAAGAACATTCAATTTTTTAACTGGACAAAAATTAAGTTCTGAAGGCATGTCTAGAGACCATGTTTTTCAGTAATTTTTTCTTTTAGGGTTTATGTTTTATAACTTGGGAACAAACATTACATTTGCCTTCTGAATAAACAAAGCTTTCTTACATGGATTCCATATATGTTCATTTAATCATAATAAAAGTCCTGTGGTTATGTATAGTTAGAGTTTACTTGGAGAAAAATAATAATAAATTATGCAATGATAATTTAAATAACTGAAAAATAAGATGACTAAAACAGTTTGTATGTTAATATTTTTAAAAATTGTTTTATTTATTTACAGTACAAATATTATCCCTTTCCCTGTCCCCTCTCCAAGAGTTCTTCTCCTCATTCCTCTTGCCCTTTGCCTCAGAGAGGCTGCTCCCCACCCCACCCCACCTGCCCTTTCCACCACATCCCCCTCCCCTGGGGCATCAAGTCCATTAGGTAATCCTCTCCCACTGAGACCAGACAAGGCAATCTTCTGCTACAAAAGTGCCAGGGGCAATGGACCAGCCCATTTATGGTCTTTGGTTGGTGGCTTAGTCTCTAGGAGCTCCCAGGAGTCTGGGTTAGTTGATGCTATTGGTCTTTTTATGGGGTTGCCATCCCCTTTAGCTCCTTCAATCCTTCTTCCCCTAACTCATCTATAGGAGTTCCTGACCTCAGTCCAAGGATTGGCTTAAAGAATCTGCATCTGTCTCAGTCAACCGCTGGTAGAGCCTCTCAGACGAAAGCCATGCTAGGCTCCTGTCTGCAAGCACAACATGGCATGAACAATAGTGTCAGGCTTTGCTACCTTTGCGTGTGATTGATCCCGAGTAGGGCCAGTCACTAGATGGTGTTTCCTTCAATCTCTGCTCATTTTTGTACATGCATTTCATTTAGCACAAATGTCTGACTCATTAGTGTTCAGTAATCTTCATCTGTAATATCATCCAATGTACAACTCTCTAAAATTACCTTAGTCACTCATTTCTATTAGGTTTTACATGTTTTACAATGATGAAATGCTTTCTTCATCCCTACACTTTGAATATAAATCTAAACTAAAACGCAGCTCCACTTCCCAAAGATAAATTCACAGTTGTTTTAAATACATTAACATTTATATCCCCATCCTTAGAACAACATGATGTTTTGGTCTTTCTTCTTTCAGTGGGCTGTGTTTTCCCCCCTTAACTTTTACGTGTAAAACATTTAACATAAAGGGAAATTAGCAGGAATAACTTGACTAAATATAGGAACAGTATGTAGGCAGGATATCTGTACCGTGACAGGCACGACTAGCTCACTGGTTCAAGGATCAGATCCAGATGAGGTGAGCCAATACCTTACTTACCTACAGAAACAGAGGCTGAATAATGTTTGCCTGACCATGAAATGACATCAAGACAAGAGGACCACCATTATTAAAAGGCTAAATTGTATGGCATTGCCTTTGCAGCAACCTTGAGGCCCTGAGGCCATGTGTAGAAGAGGATGAGAGAACACCACCATCACTGAAACCATTGTAAGAGAATAAAAGATTGAAGTCAAGTACTCTATGGTGTAATTATCATTTGTAAATTATCACATAGGGTAATTTTTAGATAAGATAATGGACATAATAAATGTTTAAAATACAATAAGATAACTCCTAAGAAAATAAAATGCTGAGAGATATGAATCTGCCTTTTCAGTAAGAGAAATTAAGCTCTTACATCTAAGAATGATTTTCTAAACAGAAAGCTCACACACTCCGGAATTTACTGATTTGGGAAAGATCCACTTCGCTGATCATGAACTACCTCTAGACAGCATGATACTCAAAATGAGATGTACTCCAGAGTAATTTTTTTCAGTATCTTGTCAGTGACAACGGAACACAAAACTCTATAATAGTTAAATATGTCGCATAACTGACTGACTTGTGTTGGGGGCATGAATGTGAGAAATAAATGGAGCAGGAGTAATTGGCCTGATTCAAAGGACAAATGTTGAAGAATCCCAAACCACTCTGTCTAGCTGGATTTGAATCAGCTCACACACAGGCATTTACTGGATGATAGAGAAGAAGAAAGGAATCTGCCTAACTAAATGTGACCACAAACCTTCTGTTACTCTTATCATTGAGTGGTCAAGACTCTTCCAAGCATTTTGTGCTATGTGGATTTAGAAGTTCATATGTCTTCACATGCATCCCATGTACATGGACATCAGATGTCAACAATCATGTCTTCCACTGAACCCAAAGATTACTGATTCACCTACTTATTGATGATAGAGTTTCAGGAATCCTCCTGTCTCTGCTTTCCCAACACATTGCAAGACTAGATAACCCATGTAAATGTGAGAATTAAGCTTGAGATACAGTTCAGTAGGCAAAAGTATAATCCAAGTAGAAGCTCTTGAATTCATATCCCCAGAATCCATGTTACAACAATAACTGTGTGCTTGTAATTCCAGAACATCTGTGAAGACATGGGGGTAGAAACAAAAGAATCCCAGAAGCTTGGGGATGAACAAGCCAGATATATGCAATGAGATAAGAACAAAATGCATCCTGTTTCAAACTAGATAGATGGTAAAGCCTAACAGCCACTGTGGTCCTTGGCTTGCCATCTGTGTACCAAAACACATGTGCATCCATATTCACACACAAATTCACAGACATACACAAACACATCTGCAAAACACATTTGCATAATGCACACATGCCACCCACCCACCCACACACAAAGGAAATACAAGAATATTAAGCTTCAAGGTAGTAAACAATATGCTATATAGCAAGTAATTAGAAAAAAAAGAAAACCCAAGACTAGAGGAAGGAAAAAATACAATTAGAGAGTAGAAAAGTTCTATTAAATTGATGAAAATGAAAATCAATAATGCTGCGATATACATGCTATTTCATTACATGGTTTCATCTTCAATACCGTGATAATGAGTTTCAACAAAGATACACACCCTTGTAATTATGCCTATTTTTATGGGTCACTAGAATCCCCTTTACTTCAAACAATTATTTTGAATGTTTAGTCACTGTGAGTGTGCAGCGGAATCTTATGGATATTTTAAACCAACTTTACTGGTTACAGAAATTGCACACCATGTTATATACAATAATTACTTATAATGTACAGTTTGATGAATTCTGACAAGTAGATTAAGATGTGTATCATTTTACATCTAAGCTGAAACCAGGAATTTATTCTATTCACCCTCAGGCCAGGATTAAATTAACAAGAGTGACTTATAAGTAAACTATTTGCAGATAAGTAATTATACATATTAAAACTCTCTAACTTCATATATCAAAAGGAATGTTATATAAAGTAGCCAAACATGAACACTATTAAAAAGAAAAAAGTAATTAGATTAAATATAAACAATTGAAATATTTATAGGATGAATTTTTAAACCACCAATTACTTAATACATAAGAAGCAGCTAAACATATTTTAAAAATTAAACTTAAAATGCACAACAAATCCAGGCATGTATCATGTGCTTCTGTAACCTTAGCACTTGGATGGCCACAGCTTGCAATTCCCACATTAACTCAAAAACTATTTTTTTAATTACCAATTTTCCTCAACCGGTAAATACTAACAATATGTGTGTACACGTAAGTCTGTTTATACAGATGTGTATCTGTGTGTGTATGTGTGTCTGAGTGAAAATAATGAGCATGCACATCTGATCACTTAAACAGAAGAAATAAGTCCAAATATTTATAGTTTGTGGATAATAACTATTCTAGAAACTGAAATATTAGGAGAAAAATAAGTGAAATTAAGTCCACCTTAATTCCAGGTTGAAGACTATGATAAAATTATACATGATGAGTTTAAACAGATGGAGCATCAGAAAAACTTTTGTGCCCTTTTACAGTTTTAATATTTCATGAGAGCTATTAAATCAGTTTCACTCTGTTAGTCTTATTTCCAAATAACACTTGTCCTTATTTTAAAAGTGTGGGTTCATCTTTCTTTCATAAAAAAAAAATTGGACATCATATGGGTTAGAGTATTGGAAGAATTTTGAGTTGCTGTGTATATGTAAGAACTTATATATACACATCTATTAATAGATTAGTGACTATAATATTAAATAACTCAAAAACATTTCAAGAATACAAGCAAAATTAAAAAAAGCTGGCCCATGAAACTGTAGTGTTCTCATAAAGAAAACTACGAATGACTACTACTATTTTTTTTTATTAACTTGAGTATTTCTTATATACATTTCGAGTGTTATTCCCTTTCTCGGTTTCCGGGCAAACATCCCCCTCCCCCCTCCCCTCCTTATGGGTGTTCCCCTCCCAACCCTCCCCCCATTGCCACCCTCCCCCCATAGACTAGTTCACTGTGGGTTCAGTCTTAGCAGGACCCAGGGCTTCCCCTTCCACTGGTGCTCTTACTAGGATATTCATTGCTACCTATGGGGTCAGAGTCCAGGGTCAGTCCATGTATAGTCTTTAGGTAGTGGCTTAGTCCCTGGAAGCTCTGGTTGCTTGACATTGTTGTACTTTTGGGGTCTCGAGCCCCTTCAAGCTCTTCCAGTTCTTTCTCTGATTCCTTCAATAGGGGACCTATTCTCAGTTCAGTGGTTTGCTGCTGGCATTCGCCTCTGTATTTGCTGTATTCTGGCTGTGTCTCTCAGGAGCGATCTACATCCGGCTCCTGTCGGTCTGCACTTCTTTGCTTCATCCATCTTGTCTAATTGGGTGGCTGTATATGTATGGGCCACATGTGGGGCAGGCTCTGAATGGGTGTTCCTTCAGTCTCTGTTTTAATCTTTGCCTCTCCCTTCCCTGCCAAGGGTATTCTTTTTCCTCATTTAAAGAAGGAGTAAAGCATTCACATTTTGATCATCCGTCTTGAGTTTCGTTTGTTCTAGGCATCTAGGGTAATTCAAGCATTTGGGCTAATAGCCACTTATCAATGAGTTCATGCCATGTATGTCTTTCTGTGATTGGGTTAGCTCACTCAGGATGATATTTTCCAGTTCCAACCATTTGCCTACGAATTTCATAAACTCGTTGTTTTTGATAGCTGAGTAATATTCCATTGTGTAGATGTACCACATTTTCTGTATCCATTCCTCTGTTGAAGGGCATCTGGGTTCTTTCCATTTTCTGGCTATTATAAATAAGGCTGCGATGAACATAGTGGAGCACGTGTCTCTTTTATATGTTGAGGCATCTTTTGGGTATATGCCCAAGAGAGGTATAGCTGGATCCTCAGGCAGTTCAATGTCCAATTTTCTGAGGAACCTCCAGACTGATTTCCAGAATGGTTTTACCAGTCTGCAATCCCACCAACAATGGAGGAGTGTTCCTCTTTCTCCACATCCTCGCCAGCATCGGCTGTCACCTGAGTTTTTGATCTTAGCCAATCGCATTGGTGTGAGGTGAAATCTCAGGGTTGTTTTGATTTGCATTTCCCTTATGACTAAAGATGTTGAACATTTCTTTAGGTGTTTCTCAGCCATTCGGCATTCCTCAGCTGTGAATTCTTTGTTTAGCTCTGAACCCCATTTTTTAATAGGGTTATTTGTTTCCCTGCGGTCTAACTTCTTGAGTTCTTTGTATATTTTGGATATAAGGCCTCTATCTGTTGTAGGATTGGTAAAGATCTTTTCCCAATCTGTTGGTTGCCGTTTTGTCCTAACCACAGTGTCCTTTGCCTTACAGAAGCTTTGCAGTTTTATGAGATCCCATTTGTCGATTCTTGATCTTAGAGCATGAGCCATTGGTGTTTTGTTCAGGAAATTTTTTCCAGTGCCCATGTGTTCCAGATGCTTCCCTAGTTTTTCTTCTATTAGTTTGAGTGTGTCTGGTTTGATGTGGAGGTCCTTGATCCACTTGGACTTAAGCTTTGTACAGGGTGATAAGCATGGATCGATCTGCATTCTTCTACATGTTGCCCTCCAGTTGAACCAGCACCATTTGCTGAAAATGCTATCTTTTTTCCATTGGATGGTTTTGGCTCCTTTGTCAAAAATCAAGTGACCATAGGTGTGTGGGTTCATTTCTGGGTCTTCAATTCTATTCCATTGGTCTATCTGTCTGTCTCTGTACCAATACCATGCAGTTTTTATCACTATTGCTCTGTAATACTGCTTGAGTTCAGGGATAGTGATTCCCCCTGAAGTTCTTTTATTGTTGAGGATAGCTTTAGCTATCCTGGGTTTTTTGTTATTCCAGATGAATTTGCATATTGTTCTGTCTAACTCTTTGAAGAATTGGATTGGTATTTTGATGGGGATTGCATTGAATCTGTAGATTGCTTTTGGTAAAATGGCCATTTTTACTATATTAATCCTGCCAATCCATGAGCATGGGAGATCTTTCCATCTTCTGAGGTCCTCTTCAATTTCTTTCCTCAGTGTCTTGAAGTTCTTATTGTACAGATCTTTTACTTGCTTGGTTAAAGTCACACCGAGGTACTTTATATTATTTGGGTCTATTATGAAGGGTGTCGTTTCCCTAATTTCTTTCTCGGCTTGTTTCTCTTTTGTATAGAGGAAGGCAACTGATTTATTTGAGTTAATTTTATACCCAGCCACTTTGCTGAAGTTGTTTATCAGCTTTAGTAGTTCTCTGGTGGAACTTTTGGGATCACTTAAATATACTATCATGTCATCTGCAAATAGTGATATTTTGACCTCTTCTTTTCCGATCTGTATCCCTTTGATCTCCTTTTGTTGTCTGATTGCTCTGGCTAGAACTTCAAGAACTATATTGAATAAGTAGGGAGAGAGTGGGCAGCCTTGTCTAGTACCTGATTTTAGTGGGATTGCTTCAAGTTTCTCTCCATTTAGTTTAATGTTAGCAACTGGTTTGCTGTATATGGCTTTTACTAGGTTTAGGTATGGGCCTTGAATTCCTATTCTTTCCAGGACTTTTATCATGAAGGGGTGTTGAATTTTGTCAAATGCTTTCTCAGCATCTAATGAAATGATCATGTGGTTCTATTCTTTCAGTTTGTTTATATGATGGATCACGTTGATGGTTTTCCGTATATTAATCCATCCCTGCATGCCTGGGATGAAGCCTACTTGATCATGGTGGATGATTGTTGTGATGTGCTCTTGAATTCGGTTTGCCAGAATTTTATTGAGTATTTTTGCGTCGATATTCATAAGGGAAATTGGTCTGAAGTTCTCTTTCTTTGTTGTGTCTTTGTGTGGTTTAGGTATAAGAGTAATTGTGGCTTCGTAGAAGGAATTCGGTAGGGCTCCATCTGTTTCAATTTTGTGGAATAGTTTGGATAATATTGGTATGAGGTCTTCTATGAAGGTTTGATAGAATTCTGCACTAAACCCGTCTGGACCTGGGCTCTTTTTGGTTGGGAGACCTTTAATGACTGCTTCTATTTCCTTAGGAGTTATGGGGTTGTTTAACTGGTTTATCTGTTCCTGATTTAACTTCGGTACCTGGTATCTGTCTAGGAAATTGTCCATTTCCTGAAGATTTTCAATTTTTGTTGAATATAGGTTTTTATAGTAAGATCTGATGATTTTTTGAATTTCCTCCGAATCTGTAGTTATGTCTCCCTTTTCATTTCTGATTTTGTTAATTTGGACACACTCTCTGTGTCCTCTCGTTAGTCTGGCTAAGGGTTTATCTATCTTGTTGATTTTCTCAAAGAACCAACTTTTGGTTCTGTTGATTCTTTCTATGGTCCTTTTTGTTTCTACTTGGTTGATTTCAGCTCTGAGTTTGATTATTTCCTGCCTTCTACTCCTCCTGGGTGTATTTGCTTCTTTTTGTTCTAGAGCTTTTAGGTGTGCTGTCAAGCTGCTGACATATGCTCTTTCCTGTTTCTTTCTGCAGGCACTCAGCGCTATGAGTTTTCCTCTTAGCACAGCTTTCATTGTGTCCCATAAGTTTGAGTATGTTGTATCTTCATTTTCATTAAATTCTAAAAAGTTTTTAATTTCTTTCTTTATTTCTTCCTTGACCAGGTTATCATTGAGTAGAGCATTGTTCAATTTCCACGTATATGTGGGCATTCTTCCCTTATTGTTATTGAAGACCAGTTTTAGGCCGTGGTGGTCCGATAGCACGCATGGGATTATTTCTATCTTTCTGTACCTGTTGAGGCCCGTTTTTTGACCAATTATATGGTCAATTTTGGAGAAAGTACCATGAGGAGCTGAGAAGAAGGTATATCCTTTTGCTTTAGGATAGAATGTTCTATAAATATCCGTTAAGTCCATTTGGCTCATGACTTCTCTTAGTCTGTCGACATCACTGTTTAATTTCTGTTTCCATGATCTGTCCATTGATGAGAGTGGTGTGTTGAAATCTCCCACTATTATGCTGTGAGGTGCAATGTGTGTTTTGAGCTTTAGTAAGGTTTCTTTTACGTATGTAGGTGCCCTTGTATTTGGGGCATAGATATTTAGGATTGAGAGTTCATCTTGGTGGATTTTTCCTTTGATGAATATGAAGTGTCCTTCCTTATCTTTTTTGATGACTTTTAGTTGGAAATTGATTTTATTTGATATTAGAATGGGTACTCCAGCTTGCTTCTTCTGACCATTTGCTTGGAAAGTTGTTTTCCAGCCTTTCACTCTGAGGTAGTGTCTGTCTTTGTCTCTGAGGTGTGTTTCCTGTAGGCAGCAGAATGCAGGGTCCTCGTTGCGTATCCAGTTTGTTAATCTATGTCTTTTTATTGGGGAGTTGAGGCCATTGATGTTGAGAGATATTAAGGAATAGTGATTATTGCTTCCCGTTATATTCATATTTGGATGTGAGGTTATGTTTGTGTGCTTTCATTCTCTTTGTTTTGTTGCCAAGACGATTAGTTTCTTGCTTCTTCTAGGGTATAGCTTGCCTCCTTATGTTGGGCTTTACCATTTATTATCCTTTGTAGTGCTGGATTTGTAGAAAGATATTGTGTAAATTTGGTTTTGTCATGGAATATCTTGGTTTCTCCATCAATGTTAATTGAGAGTTTTGCTGGATACAGTAACCTGGGCTGGCATTTGTGTTCTCTTAGGGTCTGTATAACATCAGTCCAGGATCTTCTGGCCTTCATAGTTTCTGGCGAGAAGTCTGATGTGATTCTGATAGGTCTCCCTTTATATGTTACTTGACCTTTTTCCCTTACTGCTTTTAATATTCTTTCTTTATTTTGTGCGTTTGGTGTTTTGACAATTATGTGACGGGAGGTGTTTCTTTTCTGGTCCAATCTGTTTGGAGTTCTGTAGGCTTCTTGTATGTCTATGGGTATCTCTTTTTTTAGGTTAGGGAAGTTTTCTTCTATGATTTTGTTGAAGATATTTACTGGTCCTTTGAGCTGGTAGTCTTCACTCTCTTCTATACCTATTATCCTTAGGTTTGATCTTCTCATTGAGTCCTGGATTTCCTGTATGTTTTGGACCAGTAGCTTTTTCCGCTTTACATTATCTTTGACAGTTGTGTCAATGATTTCTATGGAATTTTCTGCTCCTGAGATTCTCTCTTCCATCTCTTGTATTCTGTTGGTGAAGCTTGTATCTACAGCTCCTTGTCTCTTCTTTTGGTTTTCTATATCCAGGGTTGTTTCCATGTGTTCTTTCTTGATTGCTTCTATTTCCATTTTTAATTCCTTCAACTGTTTGATTGTGTTTTCCTGGAATTCTTTCAGGGATTTTTGCGATTCCTCTCTGTAGGCTTTTACTTGTTTATTAATGTTTTCCTGTGCTTCCCTAAGTGTGTTCATGTCTTTCTTGAAGTCCTCCAGCATCATGATCAAATATGATTTTGAAACTAGATCTTGCTTTTCTGGTGTGTTTGGATATTCCATGTTTGTTTTGGTGGGAGAATTGGGCTCCGATGATGGCATGTAGTCTTGGTTTCTGTTGCTTGGGTTCCTGTGCTTGCCTCTCGCCATCAGATTATCTCTAGTGTTACTTTGTTCTGCTATTTCTGACAGTGGCTAGACTGTCCTATAAGCCTGTGTGTCAGGAGTGCTGTAGACCTGTTTTCCTCTCTTTCAGTCAGTTATGGGGACAGAGTGTTCTGCTTTCGGGCGTGTAGTTTTTCCTCTCTACAGGTCTTCAGCTGTTCCTGTGGGTCTGTGTCTTGAGTTCACCAGGCAGCTTTCTTGCAGCAGAAAATTTGGTCTTACCTGTGGTCCCGAGGCTCAGGTTCGCTCGTGGGGTGCTGCCCAGGGGCTCTCTGCAGCGGCAGCAACCAGGAAGACCTGTGCCGCCCCTTCCGGGAGCTTCAGTGCACCAGGGTTCCAGATGGTCTTTGGCTTTTTCCTCTGGCGTCCGAGATGTGTGTGCAGGGAGCAGTCTCTTCTGGTTTCCCAGGCTTGTCTGCCTCTCTGAAGGTTTAGCTCTCCCTCCCACGGGATTTGGGTGCAGAGAACTGTTTATCCGGTCTGTTTCCTTCAGGGTCCGGCGGTGTCTCTCGACTACTACTATTTTTAAGAGTTTTCAAGAACCTTAGCTACCAAGGAAAAGGAAATGAACATTAAAACTCCTTTGATCAAGCTTATTCAAGTCAACATGACCATCGCAAAAAAAAAAAAAAAAAAAAAAAAGAATGATGGTGAGTTCATGAAGGAGAAACAACACATGCTAGTGAGAATCTGCAAAAAGCGAAACACATATTCATATGTTTAGTAGAAATATCAACTGCAGAAACCACTATGAAAATCGGTATGGTTATTTCTCAGGAAGTGAAAAGTATAGTTATCACCCCAGCCCTGTTGTATAACTCTTGGTCATATATTCCCATGACCGTATCTCCTTGGCAGTTAACTTTTCAATGATACTCTACCATAATAATTAGAGAATGGAATTAGTCCATTTTTCAACCAACTTATGAATGGAAAGAAAGTGTGGCACCTGTATACAATGATAGTTTATTCAACTGTAAAGAAAAATAAAGTTTGTAGGAAAGTGGACTGAACAAAAATATTATATTGAATAAGATAGCCCAGTCTCCACTCCTGAGACTGCAGAGCTGAAGAGACCACCAACACTGCCCACCCCTGCCCACGTCCCTGGCCCAAGAGGAAATTATACATCCTCTGGGTTCCCTTGGATAAGGGCATAGGAGCAGCAAGTACGCTGTGTCTGAGACACCACAGGAACCTGAAGGGCTCAACCGGATAAACAGTTCTCTGCACCCAAATCCCATGGGAGGGAGAGCTAAATATTCAGAGAGGCAGACGCGGCTGGGAAACCAGAAGAGACTACACTCTGCCCACATCTCTGACTCCAGAGGAAAACACCAAACGCCATCTGGAACCCTGGTGCACGGAAGCTCCCGGAAAGGGCAGCACAGATCTTCCTGGTTGCTGCCCCCACGGAGAGCTCATAAGCAACACCCCATGAGCAAACTTCAACCTCAGGACCACAGGTAAGACAAACCTTCCTGCTCCAAGCGACCTGCCTGGTTAACTCTAGACACAGGCCCACAGGAACAGCTGAAGACCTATAGATAGGAAAAACTACACGCCCGAAAGCAGAACACTCTGTCCCCATAACTGGCTGAAAGAAAACAGGAAAACAGGTCTTCAGCACTCCTGACACACAGGCTTATAGGACAGTCTAGCCACTGTCAGAAATAGCAGAACAACGTAACACTAGAGATAATCTGATGGCGAGAGGCAAGCACAGGAACCCAAGCAACAGAAACCAAGACTACATGGCATCATTGGAGCCCAATTCTCCAACCAAAACAAACACGGAATATCCAAACACATCAGAAAAGCAAGATCTAGTTTCAAAACCATATGTGATCATGATGCTGGAGGACTTCAAGAAAGACATGAAGAACTCCCTTACAGAAACACAGGAAAACATAAATAAACAAGTAGAAGCCTACAGAAAGGAATCACAAAAATCCCTGAAAGAATTCCAGGAAAACATAAATAAACAAGTAGAAGCCTATAGAGGAATCACAAAAATCCCTGAAAGAATTATAGGAAAACACAATCAAACAATTGAAGGAATTAAAAATGGAAATAAAAGCAATCAAGAAAGAACACATGGAAAGAACCCTGGATATAGAAAACCAAAGGAAGAGACAAGGAGCCGTAGATACAAGCATCACCAACAGAATACAATAAATAGAAGAGAGAATCTCAGGAGCAGAAGATTCCATAGAAATCATCGACTCAACCGTCAAAGATAATGTAAAGCGAAAAAGCTACTGGTCCAAAACATACAGGAAATCCAGGACTCAATGAGAAGATCAAACCTAAGGATAATAGGTATAGAAGAGAGTGAAAACTCCCAGCTCAAAGGACCAGTAAATATCTTCAACAAAATCATAGAAGAAAACTTCCCTAACCTAAAAAAAGAGATACCCATAGGCATACAAGAAGCCTACAGAACTCCAAATAGATTGGACCAGAAAAGAAATACCTCCTGACACATAATAGTCAAAACACCAAATGCACAAAATAAACAAAGAATATTAAAAGCAGTAAGGGAAAAAGGTCAAGTAACATATAAAGGCAGACCTATCAGAATCACACCAGACTTTTCGCCAGAAAATATGAAGGCCAGAAGATCCTGGACAGATGTCATACAGACACTAAGAGAACACAAATGCCAGCCCAGTTTACTGTATCCTGCAAATTCTCAATTAACATAGATGGAGAAACCAAGATATTCCATGACAAAACCAAATTTACACAATATCTTTCTACAAATCCAGCAATACAAAGGATAATAAATGGTAAAGCCCAACAAAAGGAGGCAAGCTACACCCTAGAAAAAGCAAGAAACTAATCGTCTTGGCAACAAAACCAAGAGAAGAAAAGTACACAAACATGCCCTCACATCCAAATATGAGTATAACAGGAAGCAATAATCACTATTCCTTAATATCTCTCAACATCAATGATCTCAACTCCCCAATAAAAAGACATAGATTAACAAACTGGATACACAATGAGGACCCTGCATTCTGCTGCCCACAGGAAACACACCTCAGAAACAAAGACAAACACTACCTCAGAGTGAAAGGCTGGAATACAACTTTCCAAGCAAATGGTCAGAAGAAGCAAGCTGGAGTACCCATTCTAATATCAAATAAAATCAATTTTCAACTAAAAGTCATCAAAAAAGATAAGGAAGGACAATTCATATTCATCAAAGAAAAATACATCAAGATGAACTCTCAATCCTAAATATCTATGCCCCAAATCCAAGGGCACCTACATACGTAAAAGAAACCTTACTAAAGCTCAAAACACACATTGCACCTCACACAATAATAGTAGGAGATTTCAACACCCCACTCTCATCAATGGACAGATCATGGAAACAGAAATTAAACAGAGACGTAGACAGACTAAGAGAAGTCATGAACCAAATGGACTTAACATATATTTATAGAACATTCTATCCTAAAGCAAAAGGATATACATTCTTCTCAGCCCCTCATGGTACTTTCTCCAAAATTCACCATATAATTGGTCAAAAAACGGGCCTCAACAGGTACAGAAAGATAGAAATAATCCCATGCGTGCTCTCAGACCACCATGGCCTAAAGCTGGTCTTCAATAATAATAAGGGAAGAATGCCCACATATACGTGTACGTTGAAGAATGCTCTACTCAACAATAACCTGGTCAAGGAAGAAATAAAGAAAGAAAAGAAAGACTTCTTAGAATTTAATGAAAATGAAGGTACAACATACCCAAACTTATGGGACACAATGAAAGCTGTGCTAAGAGGACAACTCATAGCTCTGAGTGCATGCAGAAAGAAACAGGAGAGAGCATAAGTCAGCAGCTTGACAGCACAACTAAAAGCTCTAGAACAAAAAGAAGCAAATACACCCAGGAGGAGTAGAAGGCAGGAAATAATCAAACTCAGAGCTGAAATCAGCCAAATAGAAACAAAAAGGACCATAGAATCAACAGAACCAAAAGTTGGTTCTTTGAGAAAATCAACAAGATAGATAAACCCTTAGCCGGACTAATGAGAGGACACAGAGAGTGTTTCCAAATTAACAAAACAAGAAATGAAAAGCGAGACATAACTACAGATTCAGAGGAAATTCAAAAAATCATCAGGTCTTACTATAAAAGCCTATATTCAACAAAACATGAAAATCTGCAGGAAATGGACAACTTCCTAGACAGATACCAGGTACCGAAGTTAAATCAGGAACAGATAAACCAGTTAAACAACCCCATAACTCCTAAGGAAATAGCAGCAGTCATTAGAGGTCTCCCAACCAAAAAGAGCCCAGGTCCAGACGGGTTTAGTGCAGAATTCTATGAGACCTTCATAGAAGACCTCATACCAATACTATCCAAACTATTCCACATAATAGAAACAGACGGAGCACTCCCGAATTCCTTCTACGAAGCCACAATTACTCTTATACCTGAACCACACAAAGACCCAACAAAGAAAGAGAACTTCAGACCAATTTTGCTTATTAATATCGACGCAAAAATACTCAATAAAATTCTGGCAAACCGAATCCAAGAGCACATCAAAACAATCATCCACCATGATCAAGTAGGCTTCATCCCAGGCATGCAGGGATGATTTAATAGAGCACATCAAAACAATCATCCACCATGATCAAGTAGGCTTCATCCCAGGCATGCAGGGATGGTTTAATATACGGAAAACCATCAACGTGATCCATTACATAAACAACCTGAAAGAACAAACCACATGATCATTTCATTAGATGCTGAGAAAGCATTTGGCAAAATTCAACACCCCTTCATGGTAAAAGTCCTGGAAAGAATAGGAATTCAAGGCCCATACCTAAACATAGTAAAAGCCATATACAGCAAACCAGTTGCTAACATTAAACTAAATGGAGAGAAACTTGAAGCAATCCCTCTAAAATCAGGGACTAGACAAGGCTGCCCACTCTCTCCCTACTTATTCAATATAGTTCTTGAAGTTCTCGCCAGAGCAATCAGACAACAATAGGAAATCAAGGGGATACAGATTGGAAAAGAAGTCAAAATATCACTATTTGCAGATGATATGATAGTATATTTAAGTGATCCCAAAAGTTCCACCAGAAAACTACTAAAGCTGATAAACAACTTCAGCAAAGTGGCTGGGTATAAAATTAACTCAAATAAATCAGTAGCCTTCCTCTACACAAAAGAGAAACAAGCCGAGAAAGAAATTAGGGAAACGACACCCTTCAAAATAGTCCCAAATAATATAAAATACCTCGGTGTGACTTTAACCAAGCAAGTAAAAGATCTGTACAATAAGAACTTCAAGACTCTGAAGAAAGAAATTGAAGAAGACTCAGGAGATGGAAAGATCTCCCATGCTCATGGATTGGCAGGATTAATATAGTAAAAATGGCCATTTTACCAAAAGCAATCTACAGATTCAATGCAATCCCCATCAAAATACCAATCCAATTCTTCAAAGAGTTAGACAGAACAATTTGCAAATTCATCTGGAATAACAAAAAACCCAGGATAGCTAAAGCTATCCTCAACAATAAAAGGACTTCAGGGGGAATCACTATCCCTGAACTCAAGCAGCATTACAGAGCAATAGTGATAAAAACTGCATGGTATTGGTACAGAGACAGACAGATAGACCAATGGAACAGAATTGAAGACCCAGAAATGAACCCACACACCTATGGGCACTTGATTTTTGACAAAGGAGCCAAAACCATCCAATGGAAAAAAGATAGCATTTTCAGCAAATGGTGCTGGTTCAACTGGAGGGCAACATGTAGAAGAATGCATATCAATGCATGCTTATCACCCTGTACAAAGCTTAAGTCCAAGTGGATCAAGGACCTCCACATCAAACCAGATACACTCAAATTAATAGAAGAAAAACTAGGGCAGCATCTCGAACACATGGGCACTGGAAAAAATTTCCTGAACAAAACACCAATGGCTTATGCTCTAAGATCAAGAATCGACAAATGGGATCTCATAAAACTGCAAAGCTTCTGTAAGGCAAAGGACACTGTGGTTAGGACAAAACGGCAACCAACAGATTGGGAAAAGATCTTTACCAATCCTACAACAGATAGAGGCCTTATATCCAAAATATACAAAGAACTCAAGAAGTTAAACCGCAGGGAGACAAATAACCCTATTAAAAAAATGGGGTTTAGAACTAAACAAAGAATTCACAGCTGAGGAATTTTGAATGGCTGAGAAACTCCTAAAGAGATGTTCAACATCTTTAGTCATAAGGGAAATGCAAATCAAAACAACTCTGAGATTTCACCTCACACCAGTGAGAACGGCTAATATCAAAAACTCAGGTGACAGCAAATGCTGCCCAGGATGTGGAGAAAGAGGAACACTCCTCCATTGTTGGTGGGATTGTAGATTGGTACAACCATTCTGGAAATCAGTCTGGAGGTTCCTCAGAAAATTGGACATTGAACTACATGAGGATCCAGCTATACCTCTCTTGGGCATATACCCAAAAGATGCCCCAACATATAAAAAGACACGTGCTCCACTATGTTCATAGCAGCCTTATTTATAATAGCCAGAAGCTGGAAAGAACCCAGATGCCCTTCAACAGAGGAATGGATACAGAAAATGTGGTACATCTACACAGTGGAATATTATTCAGCTATCAAAAACAATGCCTTTATGAAATTCATAGACAAGTGGTTGGAACTGGAAGATATCATCCTGAGTGAGGTAACCCAATGACAGAAAAACACACATGGTATGCACTCATTGATAAGTGGCTATTAGCCCAAATGCTTAAATTACCCTAGATGCATAGAACACATGAAACTCATGACAGATGATCAAAATATGAATGCCTCACTCCTTCTTTAAAAGGGGAACAAGAATACCCTTTCCAGGAAATAGAGAGGTAAAGATTAAAACAGAGACTGAAGGAACACCCATTCAGAGCCTGCCCCACATGTGGCCCATACATATACAGCCACCCAATTAGACAAGATGGATGAAGCAAAGAAGTGCAGGCCGACAGGAGCCGGATGTTGATCTCTCCTGAGAGACACAGCCAGAATACAGCAAATACAGAGGCGAATGCCAGCAGCAAACCGCTGAACTGAGAATAAGACCCCTGTTGAAGGAATCAGAGAAAGAACTGGAAGAGCTTGAAGGGGCTCGAGACCCCTTATGAACAACAATGCAAAGCAATGCAGAGCTTCCAGGACTAAGCCACTACCCAAAGACTATACATGGACTGACCCTGGGCTCCAACCTCATAGGTAGCAATGAATAGCCTAGTAAGAGCACCAGTGGAAGGGGAAGCCCTGGGTCCTGCTAAGACTGAACCCTCAGTGAACGAGATTGTTGGGGGGAGGGCGGCAATGGGGGGAGGATGGGGAGGGGAACACGCATAAAGAAGGGGAGGGGGAGGGATTCGGGGATATTTGCCTGGAATCATGGGAAAGGGAATAACACTCGAAATGTAAATAAGAAATACTCAAGTTAAAAAAAAATACAGTCATTATAAAAAGTAAATTAATGGGGCCTAAGCACATTATTAATTTAAATAAATGGTCTCCACATCATTAAATAAATAGAAAAGACATCACTCTAGATTTTATTTTTACTTAAAATGTATTTGATTGTTTTCCCATAGAATTGCATGTGACAGAGTTTTTGACTGGCATATCTTTTCAGTAGGGTATTTCAACTTCTTTAAAGAAATTAATTTAAGGGTATTCATTTATTCTTATTCATTTACATATTTCTTCTTTCCATCTTTGAAAGACTTTCACAGCATGTATAGTCTGAATGATTCTGGGTTTGAATAATCACTATTGTTTTACATACATACATTTACATACAGAATCTGTCTTCAAGGACATTAAAAATATGAAGCCATCCGTAGTGCAGAACTGAGTAAGGCATTACGTTTAAAGGGGAGATCATAAGTAGTTCATAGTATGTTTGGAGCTGTTGGAGGACTATCTGCTGTGATGTGCTGTCTCCCCACTTGTGCATGTGAAGGACATTCTGCTACTCCCCCAGGAGTTATGTTCTGTGTGCCTTGCCATCTCCACACTCACTTGGGAATTTCATTTCTCTATGAATTCAACTGCCACCATTAAAAATTAGAAACATGGAATAGTTGCCACTTAAGAGCCAGCATATTTCTGCCCTACTCTTTCATGTAGTTTAACTCCTTCTGGACAACCTGGACTTCATGTTAGTTTTTGTTTTCCTTGATTTTAAGAACAATTTTATATGCAAGTATTCCCTTAAACTATATAGTACATAGATTACCTTATTTTAAGCTTTAAGAAGATGTCAAATGATTCATATTGTTACAGACCCTTGTGACTATTTTTATTAAGATAAATGTTTTGTGATGTTAAAAAAAAAGATAGCCCAGCTTTCTTTCTTTCTTTCTTCCTTCCTTCCTTCCTTCCTTCCTTCCTTCTTTCCTTCCTTTCTTTCTTTCCTTCCTTCATTCTTATTTATTCTTCTACTTGTAGTGTCTCTAGAGGCCAAGGAGATAGAAATGAGACTTTAGTAGGATAGGGCCATTAAAGGAATGTAGGGAGTAAATCACATGTGAATGTAGAGGGACTCATGTGGGAGTAAAAAGAATTAATGGGAATTGGACTCAGAAAATCAGGAAAGATCTATCTCATACAGGAAGTAAATAAAACTTAAGGTTATATTAATAAAACACAGAGAACTCTATTATTTTAAAGGTAATTAAAATATAAAGAGTTTGTGTAGGGAGCCATATTGGATTTGGGCCTGGCCGTTTTGTGACTGTATAGCTCAGAATGCTTACGTGACTCTTGGCTGCATGGCCACAGATGTTCAACCTTGAAAGGACTGCCATAAAGCCTTGAGATTGTTGGACAAAAGCCTCTCCCATGAATTTACGGCACAAGAAGATAACAACCTTGGGATGCTTCAGCCCAAGTAAATACCAGATGTCTCCTGGGAAAACACTCAGTATCTCCACCACATGACCTCTTCACCTCCTGCTATCAGAGTACTCTTGTCCCTCCTTCCTTTGTGTTTCACAAAGGTCACTCCCCCTACCTGAAATCCTTAAAAGCTGTAACGCTCACCCCAATAAAGAAGACCTTGACAACAGAACTTTTGCTTGGTCTCCTTCTCTTCACCCCCATTGACTTACAGGTAGAAAACCTCTTGAGGACTTGAATAACTGGACCCGCTGGACGGGTCAATCAAGTTTGAATGGCAATATCCACCCTGCACAAGTGCATAATGCTGCTCTAAGAAGCCATTGCTTATTAAAGAGCAATTCAAGGGTCATGCGTGAAATGCCTCCCTAGGCATTATTAGCCAGGGAAGACCCAATGACTCCCAAAACAGTATAAGTCATTGCTATTTCTCTTGATTTCTCATCATAGCAAGATATTATTTCTTAAAACCCTATACTCTTTGGTGAGAGAACATAGAATGTTCAAGGTAAAGCTGAGCTAAATGGAAGTTATCTCTTTGCTGTCTAAGTTTCATAGTCCTAGAAGGTGCTACACAGGTGGTAGAGAAAAAAAATCAACTGTGAACCCTGTATATTTCTGTACCGCCCTGCCATACATGATTAGTCTATTGGAATAATCATGTCAGGAATGTTATTGGGATAACCATACATTTTCTGATGGCATAAAACCTTCTATAGCAAAATGAAATTCAGACCTATAGATCTGATAAAAACCTGATAGCTACGGAGGTCAGACTTATAAAGGAATTATAAATCAATTGATGTGCTTTTCCATGGGAAGATTATTTCTTACATGCTTAGCATTTTTAAGTTGTCTGAAGTTCTTTGTCTATGGTTGGGGCTGACCTCCTAAGCTTTCCTTGGTCCATGCTTACATGTCTATTGGTATGGTCTTTATTCGGGTCATGCATAGGCAGTCATGTTGATTAGACTAGACTACAAGGCTAGAACTTCTAACATTTACAGGAGACACAATTTCGTAGCAAACTCCTGTTTTTCTGGGTATTAACATTTTTCCTCCCACTTCTACAATGAACACTTGGTACATGAGCCTTAGTTATAGAAGCTGTGTTGAAGATATACTCATTGGGATGAGACTCAACATTGTATCACTATGACCGGGTACATGTTGTTTAAACCCTGGCCAAAAGGTCCTTGTGGACACTCCGAAATATCACAGGCTCTTGCCACGGCTGTTGTTTACTCTCCACATTCTGGTGGCAAAAACCATTATTACTGATGATAACAGTTACATATCTTTTAAACACAGATAATTTGAGCTGGTACCTAACTAGAAGGATTAGCCTACTGATTAGAAGGTAGTGCTAATCCTTCATGGTACTGGAAGGTATTCTGTATGATATCAGAGGAGAGAGGCAATCATTAATTTAATATAGACATTGGGACCTGCAACTCTGATGTGCTTTTAAGATATACTTGTGAAATAGTGGCACACATGTTATGGGAGTACACATTAATTTTCTTATTGAATGTAAGGTCAGTGGTTTCTGTGAGATGGGACTGATATCTGACACTCTAAAGTGGCCAAGAACCCATGACTGTAGGCCACTGTGCTAGTAAACAAAAAACAGATACTATTACTCTCTGCAGTGGTTTGAATATGACCCATGGAACACAGTACTATTCACAGTATGATCTTTATGGAGAAGGTATGACCTTGTTGGAGGAAGTTTGTCACCATATAGGTAGAATTTGAGACTTCTATCCTCAGGCTCTGCCTAGTCAGGGTCCCAGTCTGCTCCTACCTGGCAGGAGAAGTTGGTTCCAGCTGCTGCTTTTTGGATGAACATGTACAACTCTCAGTTCCTTCATCAGCACCTTGTTTGCCTGCATGTTTCCATGTTTCCTCCCATGATAATAATGGACTGAACCTCTGAAACTATACGCCAGGCCCAATTAAATAATGTCCTTTACAAAAAAATGCCTTTTTCATGGTGCCTCTTCACAGCAATAAGTACCCCAACTAAGACAGAAGTTGGTCCCAGGGACTGTACCATGTTTTTCTTGAGGAATATGGACTTTGGTACTTTGGAAAGCAGTGGAACACGTTAAGGGGAATTAACAGGCCATTCTAGTAGAAGCATTCAAGACAGTGGTGCTCAGGGTGACTTGAACTGTGGGGCCTTGAAGACGCAAGAGTTCTCAGAGGAGATGAATTTTAGTATGTTGCCTAGAGACCGTTCTTGTGATACTTTGTTGAAGGATGTGGATGCTTTTTGCTCTTGTCTGAAGAGCTTGCCTAAGGCTAAGGTGAAGAGATTCAGATTAATTTCATTGACAAAGGAAATCTCAAAAAAAGTACAAGACTTTGTCCTCTGGTTTACTCTAATTAAGAAAGTTTTTAATCACACATAGCAAGCCTTAGAAAGAAAAAATAAAAAGTATATGGTTTGAAAATTAAAGGACCACCAGGAGCTGAAATGGAGCTAAATCCTATTTTCAAAGACATTGAAATAGAATTAAGGGAGTGGAGACCTTGGGGCAAGATCCCACCCAGCTAAGGTTATTGTTTATGTGTTTGCAATTGAACAATGTATAGTTATATTATGCTAGGTTTTATTTGACCTGGTTATTCATTTTATTTGGATTTTTAATCTGGAAGGAACTATAGTCCAGAGGACCCACCTGTAATTTGAATCTTGAGGCACAGTAGTGACAAATTCTTAGGTCCAGGCATGATGGCACATGCCTTTAATCTCAGAGAGAGAGAGACAAAAAGATCTCTGAGCTCAAAGCCAACCTGGTACAGAACAAGTTGCAAGTAAATGAAAGCTTAGGTCCTGGCATGGCAGGGCATACCTGCAATTTGAGCACTCAGGAGACAGAGCTCTGCAGATCTCTGAGTTTAAGGTCAGTCTACAGAGCAAGTTCCAGGACACTCAGGCTTAGGCAGTGAAGGAGTTGGAAAAGAGAAAGCTTGTGATGAGATGATAAAAAAAAAAAGGAGGCCATGTTCCAACCCCACCAAGCAGCAGAATTCAGCAGCTTGTTGCTCTGCCTTTAGAGTCAAAAATGGAAGGGGTTACCAGGATAGTTGATAATGGATAACTGGAGCTATGAAATTAGTGGTGATTAAAAAGAGATCATCGTCGTTGGGGTGAAATGTTCTGGGAAGTGTTTTCTGACAGCAAGCACAAAGAAACTGTTCCAGAGAGAGTTAACATCGTACATCGGGCTTCAACTGTACTCAGTAATGTGTAAGAATCACTCAGGTGGTACTAGTTTTGAAGACATGAGGGAGTTATAGAGACCAGCTGAGGCTTGGCACTATAAGAGTCCAAGACTGGCCATTGGTGAAGATGAAGCCTCAGTTGTAATTAATGGTCCAGGAATGAAGGTATCAGGCAAAAAAAGCTGAAGTTTGGCAACGTGAAGGGAACCTATGAGAAGCTATTGGTGGAGCCTAGTCACAGCCTAGCGTATTTGAGATCCCAAAACAGCAGCAGTGGATTAGAGCCTAGAGTGCTACAGAGGGCACAGATGGAAAAGTGAACCAAGCTCTTGGGGGAGCACAAAAGATCATGTGTGGATGCCAAACATTGGAATAAGACACTGTGAAAAGTCGAAGTTGCCTTAGAGTTCCCCAGAGGTTAGAGAGGCCAGAGTCATGGGCTACCTGACAAAGATAGCAGCTGACATGGAGTAGAAGCAGCCCAAGAGAAGAAGATTGTTGGAGGGAACAAAGACGAAAGGTGCTGCACGTCAGAAGTGAAGACGCAGATTTTGGAGTTTTCCCAGCTAGATTTTTGGTCTTGCTCTTGTCCAGTGTTTCCTCCCTATAATGTTTTCGAATGGTAACAAATTTGCTGTGTCATAGTGTGTTGGAAGTATGTGGTCTGTAGTTTTATTTTTATTTTATAGGTGATTACAGTTAAGAGATTGCATGAATCTTATGAGAGACTTTGATCATTGGACTTTTAAACATTGTTGAGCCTGTGATAGACTACGAGGACTCTTAAAGTTATACTTTAAATACATTTTGCATTATTCTCTGGCTAGGTATGGCTCTCATAGATTCATGGGCTTGAATGAGCCTTTGAGACCCATTTTACAAAATATGGTGGTTTGTATATGTTTGGCTATATGGGAAATGAGACTATTAGAAGTGTGGCCTAAGTGTATCACTGCATAGGCAGCTTCCTATGCTACAATGCTGCTATGCTCGTTGCTATATACTTAGGCTCTTAGGATCCTAGGATCCTTTGCTCAGGCTGTGCCCGGTGTGGGATTCCAGTCTGTTCCTGGCTTGCTGGAGAAGATGTTTCCTGCTATTGGATCAAGTTGAAGAACTCTCAGGTTTTTCTCCAGCACTGTATCTGCTGCCTGGATGTTATCATGTTTCCTGTCCTGAAGATAATGGACTGAAACTCCGAAACTGTAAGCCAGCCCCAGTTAAAAGTTGTCCTTTATAAAGTTGCCTTGGTCATGGTGTTTCTTTACAGTAATGGAAACCATAACTAAGAAATTCTCTATCTTAGTCACAATTCAACTGCTGTAAAAAGATCCCATGATCAAGGAAACTTTTTTAAAGAGGAAGCATTTAACTGAAGGATTGCTTAAACTTTGAATTGGTTAGTCATTATTATGACGGTGGGCAGCATGATGCCATGCAGTCAGGCTCTGGAACTATAGTTGGGAGCTACAGCCTGAACCATAGGGAGAGGAAAAAAGAGACAGTGGGCCTACCATGGACTTTTGAAACTTTGATGCCCATCCCCCAGTGACACCCTTCCTCCAACGAGGCCATACCTATTCCAAACCTCCAAAGCCTTTGAATCCTTCTCAAGTAGTGTCCCTCCTTAAAAACTAAAGCATTTAAATATATAAAACTATAAGGGGTATTCTTACTCAAACAACCATATTCTGCTGAAGAAACCCAGCAATAAAATGACTCTTAATGAATGTATAGACCAGTTCCTCACTTAGTTATCATTAGAGAAGCTTCCTCTTGGGAACTAACATAGAGACTCACAACTGGACAGTGAACAGATATTGAGAGACTTTAGAGCATACAGTATTAAATGGTATGTCTTCATCCAACCCCTCCCAAGATTCATGGATCTATATGGAGGAAGACTCAGAGGGGATAAATGACTCTAAGGAACAGTGAATTCCATACAAAGCAGGAATATGAATATATATATATATATATATATATATATAGAGAGAGAGAGAGAGAGAGGGGGTGGGGAGGGAGGGAGAGAGAGAGAGAGAGAGAGAGAGAGAGAGAGAGAGAGAGAGAGAGACTATGGCAACACACATAAGGCCTGTACAGGTTCATGGAAGATGGTGTCCCAAGCCTGTGAGAGAGTAGGGAACACTGGCTCTCACTCCTATCAAATTTATTCAGTTTTCCCACTCCTAAGATAAATTCTCACTTTGTAGCCTCTTCTGTCTTACTTAGAGTGGTTTACCTGTATCTGGTTTCCCAAGGGCTGGAAATAAAGTCTAGTATGACGGCCCTAAGTAATCATTTGAATATAGATTTTTTTTAGGAGCTAAAGCGTTGTCTCAGCAGCTAAAAGATGCTTGCCATTGTTGCTGCCAACTCAGGTTTGGTTGCTGTCACCCACCTGCTTCCTTAAAATTATTTGTAACTTTAGTTTCAGGCACGGTCACCTTCTTCTGGTCTCTGGAGGTACTAAACACGTACACGGTTCACATATATGTAGATAAATGCTTAAACATATGAAATATAGATTATTCCATTTACATCTTATATATAATTTTGGTGGAAATTGATCACACATATCAAAAGTAACTTGAATATATAACAACTATTGGGAACGGAAGGCACATCAGTGTCTGGGTCTAAGGCATGAAAGAGTGAAATTAACTGAGAGGCAAAAGGGGCGTAGAAACATTCTACTACTGATCATTAGTTTGTACATAGATATATCACTTTGTTAGAGCTTATAATAATAGTACAAATTAGCATGGGACTGGCTGCACCTTTTCTTGAAGTGGACCATCAAACTACTAACTTTTCCCTTGTTTATGCACAGAGCATCAGGTAATCAGAATTGTCTTGCTTTATCTTCTGCCAGTCTAGGGGGGAAATGAGAACACCAGTCATTCAGCACTGCAGATCATTATCTTCTATAAAGGAAAACAGGACCTTTTCAAGTATGAGTGGCAGGAGCCTGGGTATTTTTTCTATTTCCTATGTAATTGTTGAATAATAATAAAATATTTGACTAGAAGGCTAGATGTTTATGTACATATACACAAATCAGTTTTAAGTTTTTGGATAAGGCTATCTAATATTACGTTGATGCTGGCTAATTCTAAAAATGAAATCAGAAAAGCAAGCAGGTATGATGAATCTAAACACCATAACTTACAGAAATAACTTTAAAATGTGAATACAAAATTGAGATATTCTTGTTCCCTACATATCATGTTAAATCAAATTATATACACCCAAGAAACATTAACACAGTCTTGGATGTTTTAAACTAGATATATTCCTTGCATTATTATCTCAGCTTTAGACCTAATCAACACACAAACAGGCACCTGTCTATACACAAACTGTCTCACACTCACACACAAACATCAAATATAATAGATAAAAGTTGGTAGAAAAGTAGAACACAAAATGTTACTAGTGACTAGATGTGCAGCTTATGAATAAAAGTAAGAAGTGAAGAACTAAGTAACCATTTCTTTAAGTTAAGATAATCTTTTCTGGGGGATTTTAATACTTCAATAAACACATGGCTTCACTCACAAAAGATTATTTTTACGTCCCTCGAGAATCAAGTTTTCTATACATGATTCAACAACCTAGAATGTTTTCCATACCAAGTTCCCATTAATTCTTCAAATTCTGAGAAATTTTGCTTAGTGTAGCCATTGATCAATTTTATCTATTGACGAGATTAGCACAAATGCTGTCCTGTGGCACAGAGCATATTGGGCCTGGCTTCTTTCTCAAAAACAACAACAAATGTGTTTGAGAATTGTCACTGTATGACCAGTAGGCATGATGCTTACAGAATCTTCTATGACCAATTTTATATCTGCTGATTCTGCTTTAGCCATCATGAACAGTCTGTTGATGAGCTTATAAAGAGTTAAATGCCAATGTCCCTTTAATTTAAAAACTATTACTCCCAGGATGGATAGTGATCCCTCATCATGAACCAGGAATCTTGTTCTGCACACGTTAGAACCTGAGTTTGATCCCACATAAAAATCCAGGAATGTCTGGGAATGCCTATAGCACCGGCATTGAAGAGTAGAGATAAAAGGATCTTAAGACCTTGCAAGTCATACCACTCTATCCAAGAGATTTCAGCTAAGTGAGAGAACCTGCCTACTGGCCATCAGATAGAATTGAAGAGCAGTGGAAGACACCTAATGTCCTGCTCAGAACTGCACACACACACACACACACACACACACACACACACACACACACACGCACGCACACACACTCATACACACACATGCATGCACACATGTACTACATTCAAATGCACATAAAGTTTAATCAATCAATTAAATTAATAATATACTATCTTAATTTTTGTCATTGGTTTCTACTCTTTTATTGATGGTTTAGATTTCTCTTTAGATTCATTTTGCTTCCCTTTTCGGTATTCTAATTTTGAAGCTTGGGTAAGCAATTTCTTCTTCCCTAATATAAGGAATTTGCATTAGATAATAGCTATTGATTCTATACATTTCCATTAGTCACTGCATAACTGTCACTGCATAACTGTTAACTACAAGTATACTGCAATTTATTTAGCTCAAAATGTTTCCTAAATTCTCTCCTGTCAGCCTGGTATGGCTATCTATCCCCTGCCAGCACCTGACTAATACAGATGCAGATACTCACAGTTAACCATCCAACTGAATCTGGGGACCCCAATAAAAGAACTAGGAATGAAGGAGCTGAAGGGGATTGCAACCCCATATGAAGAACAATATCAATTACCCAGACCACCCAGAGGTCCCAAGAACTAAACCACCAACCAAAGAGTATACATGGAGGGATCCATTGCTCCAGTTACATATGTAGCAGAGGATGGCCTTATCTAGCATTAATGGAAATGATGGCCCTTGTTCCTGTAGAGCCTTGATGCCCCAACATAGGGGGATGCTAGAGCAGTGAAGCAGGAGTGGGTCAGTGTGTGGAGGAGCACCATAGAGGCAAAGGTGAGGGGAAATGGGATGGGGACTGTGTGGAGGGGAAACCAGAAAAGGGGATATCATTTGAAATGTAAATGAATAAAATGATTATATATTTTTCTCTTGTCTAAAATTTTCACATATTTATGGATTTTAACATGTATTACTTTCTAAATTAATCTAGATTTAATATCAGCAGCAGAGAATACATTTTAAAAAATAGGCATATTATGTGTGTATGTTTCATGTTCCTATTTTCTTCTCTGGCATACATATACATATTTTTCAAACCATATATCTTTTCAATCATATATCTTATAGATCACATAAATATTTAACATGTTTTCAGGAAAATGTATTCATTACTTCAAATTGTTTATTTTTTATGAAAATATTTTACTTTTTTATTTTACCTTGGTTTTAAAGAAATCAATAAGTTTGTTTTGTAATTGCAGGAACGATGACCAAAAACAGTCTTTAGAATTTAATTTATACCTTCCCCCATGCCATCTGACAGTTTTCCCTATAATCTATGTGTTCCATAGTGCACTCTATTTCTTAGAGTTGATAAACAGACAGTGTTAGATTATAATCACTAAAGTTGCTACTTTCCCTTAGGATTTACCCTTTGTAACTAATGTTCTATGTAAAAAAAAAAGAAAGAAGAAAAAAGAAAAATAAGAGAGAAAAGAAAGAAAGAAACAAACAAACAAAGAAACAAAGAAAGGAAGACAGAAAGAGTTTCAACATGACATCATGACATGTCCTCCAAGAGCCTTTCTGATACAGATGAGGATCCTTGTAGCTAACCATCATTCTGAGCATGGGACCTAAATGGAGGAGTTAGAGAAAGGACTGAAAGAGCTGAAGGGGTTTGCAACCCCATAGGAAGAACAACAATATCAACCAACCAGACACTCCTGAACTCCCAGGGATGAAACCACCTATCAGAGAGTACACATGGGGGTACCCATGACTCTATCTGCATACGTAGCAGAGGATGACATTGTCTGGCATCAATAGGAGAAGAAGCCCTTGGTCCTGTGAAGGTTCATCTCCCCAGTGTAGGGGAATGCCAGGGTGTTGCTGCTGCAGGAGTGGGCTGATGGGAGGGGAAGCATCCTCCTAGATGCAGGGGGAGGGGATATGGGAGAGGAAGGAACCGGAAAAGGGGATAACATTTGAAATGTAAATATATAAAATATCCAATTAAAAAAACAGTTTCATTGCCTTAAACCCTTGGTCCTTGATCATAGTCCACTACATCTCCTAGATCCCTAGCAACTGCAAACATTTTATCTGTCTCCAGGCTTATAATTTGTCAGATTCGTTTGTAACTGAAATTCCAGAGTACACAATGTATGTGTGTTGGCTTCCTTCAATACCAGGATGAGCTGGTACACAGGCTGTGTGACTCAAGCTTGACCTGGGAGGATGGAGACATTTGAGCACTGGCAGATGGGGTTCTGGGGCATCCTCCGGGTTCAGCTGGTATATATACTTCTGGAATCCAGGTAAGCAAGGGAGTTTGAGCACCAAGGGACAACAAAGAAGGACACAGTTGTCTGCTTCACATTCAGTAAACTCCCTGTGTCTATATGCTGTGACAATTCACTTATTTTCTTTTGAACTATATAATAGTAAAATATATCATGATACTCATATTTAAAATTTTATGAAGCACAAATTATTTTAAATGTATTATTTAATTTGGGATATGTAGACAATGTCTAGATTTGTTTTATTTTTGTGAACTGTGTTTTGACTTTTTTTGTTTATTTGCCACAATATAGAATCTCCCTTGGGACAGACTGACCCTGAACTCTTAATCATTCTTTCACCCCCTCATGCTGAGATTATGAGCATGACCTAGTTTCTATTTCATTGATATCCTATCCTATTTACTTTTAATGGGGAATATATTTTATATGGTGTCAGTAATTCAGTCAAGTTATTGTATTACCAAGATATAATATTACCTATATCATTCTATACACACATAAGAAAAAAAATATATATACTCTAATGGTATTATGGAGGTCTTTTCCCAGATCACTCTGTTAGGACATGTAAGTAAAAATACTATTTTTTCTAAATATTATGCTTTGTTTTATGTCTTCCTTTCTATCAATTATATTGAATAAACAGTTGAAATCACTTATTAATATCATTATCCTTTTATTTCCATTAATTTCTGTTTGTGCGATTTCAAGTTATATTATTAAGATAATATATTTTAGAATTATAAAATCTTCTAGAAATATTGAACCCATCATTAAATGACACACTGCAAATGATACATTGCTGTGGTATAAAATTTATTTTGATAATTCTTACTTTTAGAAAGCCATTCTGTCTTTATTATTAATGGATAACATTATTGAACCAAAATACAATTCTTGTCTTATATGGAATATGACGTACTTATTTCTAGCTTTAATATAAATGTCCACAGCCAAGAAACCACAGACTCTAAATTAACCAAAGTTACAATCTGTTGGGACCATTTAATGTTTCCTGTGTATACATGACTTTGGAGCTGGTCACTTTATACTGGTTAACCAATTACAGAATTTGTCCCTGGGAGATACAAATCCTTCCTTTCTCAGGAGTCATTAGCTGCTTTCAGTCCTTTGCCTGGTGGTGGGACCTGTGAGAATTACCCCTTTTCTACTAGCATATCTATCGTCCAGGAGTTATTGCAGTCCTACTGTTGAATTCATGTGCATAACTTTCCTGAATTTCTAAAAGACACAGGGTCAAAGCAGGGACCCCGGTCCTAGGGCTCTTATAATCTTTCTGGCTCCCCTTCCTTGATGTCCTCTCTGCCCAAGGTGCAGGAGTTGCATTGTAAATGTGTCAACTGTAGCTTGTTTTCCCAGTCAATCGATCTCTTCACTATCATGACCATTTATGCTTTTCTGTAGCTGTCTCCTTTTGCTATAATGATGTATCTTTAACATGAGATGTGGATGTAAGAATACATCTTAGCTTGCAATTAGGAACACTGTTAGTCTAATAAAGTAACAGTGGGCAGAACTTTAAGATCCATGAACTCACCAGCTTGGTGAAGTTTCCAGTATAGGCATGACTTCCTACCTGTTGAGTTGGCCTTAAGTCCATTTGACAGTTCATGGTTACTGCCAGGATATGCATATTACTAATTCATTTCTAGAGATATTTTCTCATGTCAGTCATTGCTGTGGTGAAGAGATGGCACAGCTGGCTAGGACTATTTGTTGATTGTATCTCTCTGTTCGCAGCTTACACACTACCTCTTCAGACTGTGAAAGCTAGACCTCAAGAAGAAGACTCGGTTCTAAGATCCAGCTGGAATCTGTTTAGTCCCGTGTATAAATTATGTATTATTTTCAGAAATGGGAACTTACCTTCAACTTTTTAGAAGCACTCAAAGACAAAAAAAGTCTGTATTATTTTTATGGTTTCTTGGATTACTCTGGCCAGCAACACAAACAGGCTTCTAAAATCTGGTGCTAAGTTTATTATTAGTTTGTAGAACTTCTGGGGAGCATTGTCAGCCTAGGTGACATATCTTCATTTAAGCTATATGTCTACAATGCATATATATATATATATGCATACATATGTATCATATATACTTACATAGATATGAGATAACATGATTTCTTTTTTTTTTAAAGATTTATTTATTTATTATATATAAGTACACTGTAGCTGTCTTCAGATACACCAGAAGAGGGCATCAGATCTCTTTACAGATGGTTGTGAGCCACCATGTGGTTGCTGGGAATTGAACTCATGACCTCTGGAAGAGCAGTCGGGTGCTCTTAACCGCTGAGCCATCTCTCCAGCCCGATAACATGATTTCTTATATACTTTATCAAACATTCTTATTGTTATTGGTCTATCTTCCCTCCCTCCCTTTCTGTGTTTGGTTACTCCTTCCTCTTAAATTGGAGCTCCTCCCCACATTTCCAGCTCCCCCTTTCATACCACCATTACTCTGTTATTCTGCCACCCTGCTTTCCCTACATTATCCCCTTTACTTTCTGGGTTTCTTCAATTACTTCCAAGTTATTTATATATTACTTACATTTGGAGCTTTAAACCACAGAGGAGAAAGAACATTCAGAATTTGCCCTTTGGGACTTTACCCAACACCATGCTTCCTAGCACTATCTATTTACTGGAAAATGTCATTATTTCAATCTTCTTTACAGTTGAAAATTATTCCTTTTTATATATGCTCTACCTTTCCACCATTCATCCATCTGTTTAAAGATATTTCCCAGGCATTGTTAATATAACAGCAATAAATATATCTGGGCAAGTAACTACAGTTGAATGTGTAGTTATATCTGCATACACCAAGGAATGGCAGGGCTGAGTCATGTGGTAGACTTATTTTAACTTTAAGAGTATTTTCCACACTGATTTCTGTGGTGACTATACTTATTTGCATTCCTACCAACAGAGAATTAGGGTTTCTTTTCCTCCATACCCTTGCCAGTATTTGTGGTCAGTAATTTGTTGATGTTGGCCATTCTGAAAAGCATGGAGTGAACTTCAAAATGTTTAAAATTTGTAGTTCCTTCTTTGTTAAGGTTGGTGAACACTTTTTAAGATATTGCTTAATCGTTTGTTATTTCTTCTATTGAGAACTATCTGTTCAGATTCCTTACCCATTCTTCAATTGGATCACATGTGAAATATATGCACATATGTTTTCTTGTCTCTTTTTGTTTTTGGATTTCTGTCATAGAGTTTGTTACTCAGATGCTGTACTCTGTGCAAGAGTTTTAATGTTACTGGATCTAAAACATCTTCTACTTTCATTTATTGGCCTCCACTTTACTTTGAATTTCCTATGATCACTTATAATTTTGGAGTGTTATGTCATAATACATTATGTATAGGAGCATCAAATTTTATGAAAATTAAAATGGCACTAATAGTCATGACGCTTGCAGACAATACAACTTTGTAAAGCATTGTTGTTAACTATAATGTCTACAGTGGTTTTTTTTTTCAGTTCTTTGAATGTGTTTACTTATGTACAAAACTATAATGTATGTTATATCAGTCACTTATCACGTGAACTCACTTAGAAGCTAACTATAAACATAAGGTTTCCTCTTCCCTTTATTTCAGACAAAGCATATTTGTTTCAATGTATCCTCCAACATCCTTTGTCCAAGGACTGGCTGGCCCATCTTACCCTGTAGCAAGTATGAAGAAGACAAAAAAGAAAAAGCCTAAGGGTAAAGATTTTGTGTTGCTCGGAACACATAGAATATTTGCCATTCTCATAGACATCCCAATGATTATTATGTATCTGCAAAAAAACACAGCTGAAAGTTAAACCATGGGAAATTTAGCCATAAGAAGCTCAGCTCTTTGAAGTTTATTCATTGAAAGAAAGCATAGTTGAGAATTTGAGCTGACTGCCTCAGTTTATCCTGTCTGTTTCTGATGGGTTTTATGCCTGGTTTGATAACATCATCTCTATCTGTTGTTATTTTTTCTTTTACATGGAAAACTTACTACCAAGGACTCGAATCTGCCTGGAACTTTCTATTGAGAACCCCAGCTTTAAAGGGACTCCTCCAGTAGACTTCTGCTAGACATTTTGAGTATGTGTTTTAATAATGTTTTGTAGTCTATCTAAAACTGTCTAAAATTCATCTATCTATCCACCTATCAATCTATGTATTCATTAATCAATTTAATTGTTACAGATATTTATTTTTTCATTGGCTTGGCCTATACGTAGTAAATTCCCCATTCAAAATAATAAAAAAAAATCTTACATCATTGTATAATGCAAACAGCATTTTAACAAATAAAATTATTTAAGATTTAAAATTATTTATTGTTTAATTATTTAAGATTACATATACATGTATTATTTAGAAAAATTTAACAAGATTCTATTAAGAATAAGGAAATGAATTTACTAATGATTTTATGGATGAAAAACTATGAAATATGACTATCAAATTCACATAGAAACAGTGAAAGCTGATATTTAAATCCAAAGCATCTGATAAAAGGTCTTGCATAATTTTTCATATCATTTATGTCATAAAGCTTGCTTCTACATAAAATTAACTAGCATTTTAACTGACAAAAATATATGATTAGATTTATTAATAACAAATTACATGTAAGTTCTGTGGTAAGTGAAATTGTCTTAAACATTTTTTCTGTATGTATAAACCCTGAGGCCTTAATTAGCTTAGTTTTAGTCAATAATTAATAATCACTATTTTAAAAGATGTGAATGTAATGGGACATATATGCCAACTCATAAGAAACTCTCCAATATAGGATTTTTGAAGTAAAAATGGCAGTTTAATATTTAAAAGAACTACAAATGCAATGTTGAAACACAAAAAATGCTAACCCCCTTTGGCAGATCAATTTTCCTATAGCCATGAAAATCTAACTCTAAAACGAGAAGATAGTGCTATAAACCTGCAGCAGCAGGTTACTCCCGCCATGATTGAAGAAGCATCTTAGAAACCAATGTAAACAAAATCACTTAGTAACACATTTGGAGGCTCTGACATATATTCTCCTAATATACATCTGCATTTGATTTCCACTTTACCATGTGCCAAACTAGGTTTAAGGACACATAAAACTGGGAGAAAGAATCTCAGGTAAATCTTTAACAAATATGCATATATTCAAAATTCTCCTAAATGCTTTTAACCTAAAATAAAATATATCATATAAGGTGTATTATAGTAATAACTTTCACCATTTGGAATTTATTTGTTTTTACCAGAAACCAATCATTGAGGCCTAGTCCTCTAATCCTAGAATTCAGGAGGCTAACTCAGGAGGATCCTGAATTTGAAAACATATTTTGAATGACCTTAATATAAAAGCCAAACTGAGCCAAAATGATGAAATTGGAATGTAAGTTGGCTTCCAAGACTTTACTGGCGTGTACCAAATGCTGTATGTATACCTAGTCAACCAGTCCTAAGTTTAAAGGTAAATCATGCACAAAAAAATTTACAAAAGCAAACTTTATCTTATATGCTGATTGGTTGGTAATTTCACATCATTAGAGGTAAATTAGACTTTAGTTAGGATCATAAAGACTGTATATTTCTTTATTTCATGGCGTGCTAGTATGTAGGCAAGAGACAGTTAAATTTGCAATTCTCCTCTGGTCCTTAGGAAAGGGAAATTTGGATGCTGTGCAAGATAATCAGAGGGCCAGTGTCCTAGTTTAAAGTCAGATGGATGTTGGGTAAAACTATAAAAATAGATACTGCCTTAGGACAGTAATAAAAGCATTCAACATTTTCTTTCAAGGTGACCAGGGTCTCTATTTCTAAATGCAGGATGCTCTGAGGGAAGAATGCTGCTAAGTGAGCCATGTAGGAGAGGGATTTATCTCTTACTCATGACTCAATCAGTTCCTTTTTAAAGTTTAAAGAAAAAAAAATAAGTTAAACTCTACTGACCATGAAAGACTATCATCATAAAATAAATAGTCATAGTGCAAACGATTATTATAATTCAAGGTAACAAGAATAGGAATTTTTTATACTGGCTGAGATTCTATTCATTCAAAAATGTTATGAGTATTTAATTTTATTTAAATGTCATTTCTTTATCAAGCTTGTTAAAGTGTGCAGAATCCTTTTCCTTTTCACATTTTTAAATGCATTTATTTTGTTCTATAAGTAATATTATAGAAATTAATGTGTCAAGTTACCTGCACTGTTTTATTTTAACGTGCTATTCATTAACAGATCCAAAACAAAACCACAATTAAGATGAGCAACATAAAGCATGTGGCTTTTTAGCACACTTTTGCAATAAGAAAATAAATTGAAAATGAATAATCTTACAAATCCACCAGAGAATTAAGGTCTCAGATCAACCGCTGGTCATAAATCTAAAGGTTTCACTTGCATGCAGGGAAGGGACTTGATTTACTTCAAGCGTGTACGTATCAACTTACTTTTTATAAGTCCCTATGAAGATAAAGTTGATTTATTAGCATTTGTTAAAAAAAATTAAGTATCAATGCTCTAAAGGTCACAAATGAGGAAAGCTCTGAACTTTTTTTTTCCAAATCCTATCCTCATGATTCAGGCCAAATACTCAAAGGAATTGTTGAGGGAAGGTATTCATTTTGGCAAGACAGAAATATGACAAGAGTTAATGTAGTTCAGGACAATGTCAACATCATTATGTAGCTAAAAATGGGCTTGAATTACTGATTCCCCTGCCTCTACCCCTCACGTCCTGAGATTATTAGCATGTGCCACCAATTTATGAGGAAGAATCTTTAGAACTATCTACTGCGTTGCTATTTGAAAGAGGGAAAGGTAATCAACACCAAGATTCATTATAAATCTGTCTCATTTCTTTCCTAGATAGATTACATCTCTTTCTCTGAAAGAGGAAGAATGTTTAATATGTGGATTTGTGTTTCTGTAAGTGGATATGTGCACACACATATATGTGCCAAGAAAGATAATTATCCGTACCATTTATCTAACTAATAAAATTAAGTCATAGGTAGAAAGCAATTTATGTTAAAATGGAAATTAAAAACCTCGTCTACTTAGGGGGCTTATAGGAATTTCCAATATTCCTTGTGTAACAGCTAGAAAGGAGATGTGTTTGTGTTCTAAGACTCAGATATACAGAGGTTAAGACTGAGGTCGAATCAGACTATAAGAGCCAAAACTATATAGTTAATACACATGAGGGCAAGGAACCTTGGAAGAAATTACATGTTGAAAACATTATCTTTGATAACCACATCTAAATCAAAATACAGCATATCAGTAAAGGAAAATGAACATTATGGTTTGCTGAGGGTAAACATGGAAACAACATAGCTAATCATAGCTGAGCTAATAAAGGCCCACCAGAAGGTTCGGCATCTTCATTCTTAAGGACTGTGCGTATAACGTGTTTGGCTATGCTGTTACATAGAATACCCTCCTTTAAAATAAAAATAATAGCCTACATGTACTATGTGATGACAAAAGAATGTTTAAAACATGAGTAAAGTTAATCCATCAATACATAAAAGTATTATTATAATTATGCCCATATGAGGTTAATTTAGAAACACGCAATCACAAGGTCATGTCACCAGCTGAAAATCAATGCAATTCATCATTAACAGAAAACTACCTGAGAAAAATATTTTAGCCTTCTACACTGGGGCATCAACCCTTCACAGAACCAAGGACCTCTCCTCCCATTGATGCCTGACAAAGCAACATATGTGGCTAGAGCCAAGGTTAGCTCCCTGGGTACTCATTGGTTGGTGGTTAGTCCCTGGGAGGTCTGGGTGGTCTGGTTGGTTGATATTGTACTTCTTCCTGTGGGGTTACAAACCGTTTCAGCTGCTTCACTCCTTTCTCTTTTTTTTCACTCCTTTCTCTAACTCCTCCATTGGGGACCCAGTCCTCAGTCCAATGGTTGGCTAAGATCTTCTGCCTCTGAATTTGTCTGGCTCTGGCAGAGCCTCTCAAGAGACAGCTATATCAGGCTCCTGTCAGCATGCAATTCTTGGCATCCGTAATAGTGTCTGGGTTTGGTGACTGTATATGGGATGGAATGTCAGGGCACAGTCCCAGGGGGAGTGGGTGAGTGAGAAGCACGCTCATAGAAGCAGGGGGGGGGGGGAGATGGAATGTGGAGTTCCCAGGTAGGAAATCAGGAAAGGCGATAACATTTGAAATGTAAATAAAGAAAATATCCAATAAAAGAAAGGGGGAAACAAAAGAAACAGTATTAAAAAAAATAGGAGGGATTGGGGATTTAGCTCAGTGGTAGAGCACTTGCCAAGCAAGCACAAGGCCCTGGGTTCCTTCCTCAGCAGGGCCAGGAGGTGGGGGAGCAATAGGAACATTTACATTTGAGTTAATGCAAAACTCAGAACAGGCTCAGGCGAGGCAAGTATGGTAGTCTTTTCCCCTTGGTCAGCCTGATTAGTCCCTACAAAGGTGTTTATGGGATTTTGTTTATTGTCTTGTCTGTTTCTTGACACAGAACTGGTCTTATTTTTCTGCATGTACTTAAAGAGGTATAAAAGCAGACTGGAAAATAATAAATCCACTTCAGCCTTAGAACTGGCTGGGGTCATGCTAAGGTATTGTCTAATTGTCATTTCTCTTTAATCCTCATTCCTGCCCGGAAGAATCCGTTAACTGAATGAGCCTACCTGGTCACCATGTTACTTGTGCCTTGAAATGTATAGGCTTAATGTAATAATAAATTTACTTGCAATTCATAAATATATGGGCATCTATATAGAAAGCATGCAAAATTCCAAGAGTGCATTAGTATGAGGGGCAGAAGCTATAATGTATTTGTTCATTATTTATGGTCTTATGAATCAGCAAGATAAATTTCTAAGATAGGTCAACAAAAAAATGCAGCCAAGTAGTCAGAAGTTTAGAAATGCTAAACTGCTATCTCACCTCCAAGAAGCCCTAAATACCTCAAATTCCAGACCCTGCTCTCTGCCAGTAAGTAGGTAAAAGGTCACATTTCTTGAGCCTGCTCTCTGTATGGAACTAGATAAAAGGGTGTAAGATAGGCCCTTAAATATGTGATCCTGGCCTAGTAAGATAATAGAAAGCTTCTCCTAGGAACTAGCTAACCATAAAGTTAGATTACAATCTTGAAAACAATCTTGAGAAACAGAAGCTTCTCCTTGTGATTTTTCACTGGTATTCTTGACATTTTCCAATGACACCATCCCTACCCACTTGGGTTGTGGTTTCTTCCTTTAAATACCCCTTCTCCCAGCTACTCGGGGTCGAACTCCTCTACCCCTGTGTGGGATATGAGTCTCGACTCCAGTGCACTGGTTCTTATCAAAAAACCTCATATGATTACAGCAAGGGTGATCTCTCGTGAGTTCTTGTTGGGGGGGGTTGTGTCATCCCAAGACTTGAGTGAGGGTCTCCCCGCTCCGGGGGTCTTTCATTTGGGGGCTTGTCTGGAATCGGCAACCACCCTCATCTTCAAAGACACACTTGGAGGTGAGATATCGTCTGTGTCTTTGTGTTGTGTGTTTGTGTATCCATGTTGGCTGAACTCTGGGTCTGTAGTTGCTCACGAGTACTCGTGTTTGCAGTTGTTCGCGTCTCGGGTAGAGATGGACGGTCACGTCTCGGGAGGAGATGGGGGAGTGTGAGCATTGGTAGATGTGCCAGGGGCTCACCTACTGTGCTGCCCTGGGAGATGTCCCAGGAGTTGAGGACGGACCCCAGGGATGCCTGGGAGATTCCCGTCTGGGTGCTGGTGAGGATTTGGTAATTCTCCTGGATTGGAGAATCACCCTCCAGGCTGTCTGTATTTCCATAGTAGTCTTTGTCTGTGTGTCTTAGGTCTTTGTTTTGTGTTACTTGTGACTTTGATGATGGGGCAGACTGTGACGACTCCTCTGAGTTTGACTTTAGACCACTGGACTAAAGTTAGGGCTACAGCACACAACTTGTCAGTTGAGATTAAGAAGGGACCATAGCAGACTTTTTGCTCCTCAGAGTGACCGACATTTGATGTTGACTGGCCTCCAGAGGTCACCTTTGATTTAACCATCATTTCTGTGGAATCTGCTCCCCTTTATCTGTCTCTGGTTAAGAAGTAGGAGCGATGTGGAATCCACCCGCCTTCATCTGTCTCTGGTTGGGAAGGAGGAGTGATGTGGAATCTGTTCCCCTTCATATGTCTCTGGTTGGGAAGGAAGAGTGATGTGGAATCCACTATCCTTCATCTGTCTCTGGTTAGGAAGGAGGAATGATGTGGAATCTACTCCTCTTCATCTGTCTCTGGTTGGGAAGGAGGAATGATGTGGAATCTACTCCTCTTCATCTGTCTTTGGTGAGCTCACATAACCTCCCATCTGAATAAGTTCAATTTTGTAGTGATCTCGCGGTGGCTGCTTGTTTTTTTTTTTTTTTTTTTTTTTTGTTGTTTGTTTGTTTTTGTTTTTGTGTGCACTTGTGTTTTTTGTCTGTTAATCTTTTGATTGTCTTTCTGTGTGACTGAATGCTATTTGTCCTCTTCAGCGAACCTCTATTTTCTGGACTCTCTTCTTGTTTTCTCACCATCCCACTTAAGATGCTTGTTAGTAGCTGTTACAGGTCCTCATTACCACCGAGGAAATACAGTCTCCTACTAGAGGCCAGAAAGAATGTTCCAGACATGGATGGAAGGCCCTCACTTCTGCCTGTTGACTTCAATATGCCTGAAGGTAGGGAGGGCCAGGTCTACCATCAGACTCCAATGGTGGGTCTCTGAGGGGCTGAAAAACGTCCCACCAATTTGGCTAAAGTAAGGAAAAGATATAAAAAAAAAGTTGTAGAAACTTGAAGGGTTAAACTAAGTCACTGAAAGAGTTAGTGTAAATTGCAGAGAAAGTAAGGTTGAAGTGCAGTTCAGGGTGAAAAAGAAAGAAGACAAAAAGAACAGGAAGCTAGGGAAGAAAAGAGACAGAAAAAAGAAAAAAGCTGGAGAACTAAAGAGAAATAAAAGGCAGGGGAGGAACTTATATTGGCCATAGTAGTTAGAGTAGGAAGACAGTACCTGGCAACAGAAGAGAATTCCTGGCTAAAGATCAGTGTGCCTATTGTAAAGAAAAGGACACTGGGTCAGGGACTGCCCCAGGATAGAGAGGAAGCCCACTCAGTGTTTGGTGGATACAGGGCCCAGGTCCTACGGCCAACTAGGCCAGTGTCCATTAAAAGACCTTGGGTACAGGGGGCTACTGATAACAAACAATACTCATGGACTACCCAAAGTACAGTGGACCTTGTCCCGGGCTGGGTAACCCACTAGTTCATGGTCATCCCTGACTGCCCCTAGCTCTTGCTCATGAGAAATTTGCTCTCCAAAATGGCTTGCATGGGCTGAAATGGCTGGGTAAGGCCATGTGTATGCATATCTGCAGACTATGTATGTGGAGCTTAAGATACAGGCTGACCCTGTCTTAGTGCACCAGTACTTGAAAGGTGCTTTCTGCTTCCTGACCTGGGTACCTCAAAGTCAAAAATGCTTTGCCTTTAAATGAAATGTCCCAGAGGATGGGACCACTGGTCAGCTGTCATAAACTAGATTCTCCACTGGTTGGGGGCAGCCTGGTCACCTTGCTGCCCAATCCGGACCCAGAGCCACCACAGCACGAGTTTCAAGTACTGGCAGAAGCCCATGGGTGGAGGGAAGACCTCTGCGACTGACAGATCAACCCCTGCTGAAAGCTGAGGCTACCTTGTCTACAGACAGGAACAGTTCTCTTCATGAAGGTCAGAGATGAGTGGGTGTTACCATGATGGACAACACAAATGTCATCTGGGATGGACAAACCTCTATCCCCCAGCATATTAGCACAGATGCCTTTGTCATCTCTTGGATGCCTTGATAAAGCCAGCAATTGTGAGTATTATTCATTGCCCCGGACATCAGGAAGGAAGAGATTCAGTGACATGGGGCAATAACAAAGCAGATCAAGTGGCTCGAGAAATAGCTATGCAGGAGCCTATAGTGGTTAAAGGCCTGCAAGAGACAGCCACTGGGAACTGGGATCAGACTAAGGGATGGCCTCACTTAGAATGAACAACAGAAGAAAAGGTCCAAATTGCTTAGAAGAGAAAAAACAATTGAAACTTATACTCCCCAGAGAACAAACAAAAGACTCACTTTGCGAAATATACAAATGGACTCATTTAGGAGATAAGAAGCATATCCAAGTAGTTAAGGTATATGTAATAGACTTTAAGATTTTAGCCAGAGAGGCAGTAAAAAAGTATAAGGTATGTCAACAAGTAAATGCTTAACAAGCAAACAAGGCAAAAGGACCTAAGAAGTTTAGTGAGGAGTCGAAGTAAAACTTGACTGAAAAAATATGGTTACAAGTATCTCCGTGTGCTTGTAGATAACTTTTCAGGAATAGATAGAAGCCTTCCTCACCAAGCAAGAGATGGCCTTGGTAATCATCAAGAAGATACTGGAAGAAATCTTCCCTGGTTTGGAGTGCCCAAGGTAGTCAAGCCAGACAACAGCCCTGCTTTCATTGCCAAGGTAAGCCAGGGTATGGCCAGATATTTAGAGGTCGATTGAAATTTACATTGTATCTACAGACCTCAAAGTTCAAGACAGGTAGAGTAAATAAATAAAACTCTAAAAGGGACTCTGACCAAATTGACCATGGAGACTGGCACAGACTGGATGGCACTCCTTCCCTCTTGCTCTCTTCAGAGCAAGAAATATCCCTTCCAGATTCAGCCTTACCCTTTTTGAGATCTTATATGGGGCCTCAGCTCCTCTGACTATATTAGATGATGTTACTGAACCAACATGTCATAGTAATAATGATTTATATGCCAGGCAAAAGGACCTACAGGTGATACAGAAAGAAGTCTGGTCACAGCTGGCAGCAGCCTATGCCCCAGGGACCCCTGAGTCATCTCAACAGTTCCAGGTCGGAGACTTGGTTACATATGACGACACCGAGCCCAGACACTTGAGCCTCGCTGGAAAGGACCATACCTTGTGCTGCTGACCACCCTGACAGCTGTCAAGTCTCAACCCTTACCAGCCACGTACTAGCTGTTGGGTCTGGGAGCTGCAACCTAGAGGGACACTCAGATCTTCAAAAAGCTCCCTAGACATCAGATAAATGGATACATCAGAGATGCGACTGGGAGGTTGTTGTAATGCTCACTTGAGAAGTGTGCTTTAGAAACAAGAATTTCATGTTTGCCCTGGGTTCCATTGAGATAGGTCCCCCAATTGTAGGTGTGGGGGTAGGCTTGATTTCTATTACAAATGATATAACATTGCATATATTAGTACTCCTAACACTTCTTGGGACTGTGCCTCAGGGATCACAACCTGTATAAGTTTAGAAGTTCTAAAAGGCAGTCAAGATTCAGATAGTGTCCAGATTGGAATCTGGATGCCAAAGACTTAGTAAGATATAAAAGACATTTGGGAATTACTCTGGCAATTATCTTAGGGCCCCTTTTGATCTTACCTTCGCTTCTTACATTTGGGCCATGCATCCTCAGTAAGTTAGTAGCTTTTGTTAGAGAAAGAGTGAGTGCTGTACAGATTTTGATGTTGCACTAACAATATCATGCTTTAGGAGGTCTGTGTGCTACACTAGAGGAAAAATGTTTCTACCTAGACCATTCTGGGGTTGTTTTATTCTTAAAACACAGAGGATTATGCGCTGCTCTCAGAGAAGAGTGTTGTTTTTATAGAGACCATTCAGGTATATACTAAAATTTAGTTCTATGATTAGAACTAGCCACTAGAAGAAGTGGAGAATGAAAAAATAAAAAAATGCAGCCAAGAAGTCAGAAGTTTAGAAATACTCAAATGCTATTTCAACCCTAAGAAGCCCTAAAAACCTCAAATTCCAGACCCTGCTCTCTGCCAATAAGTAGGTAAAAGGTCACATTTCTTGAGCCTGCTCTCTGTATGGAACTAGATAAAAGGGTGTAAGATAGGCCCTTAAATATGTGATCCCAGCCTAGTAAGATAATAGAAAGCTTCTCCTAGCTGACCATAAAGTTAAATTACAATCTTGAAAACAATCTTGAGAAACAGGAAGCTTCTCCTTGTGATTTTTTTCACTGGTATTCTCGACATTTTCCAATGACACCACCCCTACCCCCTTGGGTTGTGGTTTCTTCCTTTAAATACCCCTTTTCCCAGCTATTCAGGGTCGAACTCCTCTACCCCTGTGTGGGATATAAGTCTCGACCCCAGTGCACTGGTTCCTATCAATAAACATCATATGGTTACAGCAAGGACGGTCTCTCATGAGTTCTTGGGGGGTTGCGTCATCACGAGACTTGAGTGAGGGTCTTTCAATATATATATTTAATTGGATTTTTACATTGTTGTAAATTGAGTATTTTCCATTTGTTACTTGATTATAGAAAAACTATTGTACTTTCTATATTGATTTTCCTCAAGAACTCAATAAAAGTTTGAGCTCTTGCTAATATTATATACTATATAATATATATTATTCAAAATATCAAAAAATAAAAAAGCTTTTAAAAATTAAAATGTGTAAAAAGTACCACAAGTATCTCAATAGATCAAATACAAGTACCCCAAACCTGGAATTTAAATTTAAACACATGCTTACAAGTTTAGAAGAATAAGGATTTCTTTAGCTTAAATGGGACAGCTGTTATCAAAACAGCTAGCATAACATGGTGATAAAAGTTGAGTAACCTGATTTAAAGTTAACATGAATGAAGTTTTATCTTTGGTACTCCTAATAGTGCAACATAGATGCTCTATTCAATTTTGTACTGGAACTCTAAGCAAAGTTAAGGGAAGAAATATAAATTAATTGCATTTAGGTTGGAACAGAAGCAAGAAAACATCTTTGATCATTTCTAAGTAGAACATCACTAGGAATCTAAATTCTTAGAACTAGATATAGCTTAGTTTGTAAAAACACTTCCATGAAAGAATAAACTAGTTTAAAGCCTTAGCAGAACCTAATAAGCTGAACATGGCAGCAAATAAATTTAACTCCATCATTCAGGAAGTAGAGACAAGTTCCCTAGAGCTTGTTGACAAGTCAGTCTAGCCATTCAGTGGTCTCAAGGTTTAGTTAAAAAGAAAAAAAACACTTGCTTATAAAAATAAAGTGTGGAATAGTAGAAGACACTGAATTAAACTAGTGACATCAAGATACATGTGTGTACATATTAATACACATGAGCAAGTACACACACAGGACAAGAAATCACTTGTACACATGCATGTAGACATACATATACATACACTCATATAAACACAACATACAAAGAGTACCTTTTAAGTGAGGTTTAGGATCACAAACACACACACACATACACAAGCACAAACACACATACAAACACAAACACACTTGCATATGAGCACACATACACATAGTACATAAACTTGGTACATGTTCTTAAGGGAGATTTAGGAACACACACAGACAAACAAACATACATAGGACATATACTTAATAAGTGTATTTAAGGGATATTCAGTATAACAAGACAGTATAAAAAATAGTAAGTCATATTCTTCTATTCCAACTGGAAATTGAGAATATAACATAACATGTTCATAATATAACAAAAATACAAAACGTTTTTCTAATAAAATTGATTTTTTAGTGTTTAACGAAGACATTAGTCACATTACTTCTGTGTATATTGTATGTATGTGTTATTTGTCCCTCCTCTTTTCTTTGGCTATTACATTCTACTTTTTCTCAAGTCAGTCTTCAATTTATTACTGTGTATTAGATTCTTTAGAATATCTGCAAACACAATTATGTACTTTGAAATGAAAGTAGTATTTTTGCTTCTGCTCCATCTCTATACCCGGATTTCTCTTTTATTAGCTACAACATTCAGCTCAACATAAAACAGAAACAAAAAGAATGAAAGTCTGTTGCCCTTTTTTCATTCGAACTGAAGAACAGAATAGTTCTTTCTTTCTAAATTCTACTTTTCTCTCTCCTATTTTCAATCCTTTATTTAAATACCTGAACAAAAAGTATTACACCTGTTAAAATTCTATTCACTAGTTCCATCAATATCTTTGACATTTGCGGTCAGTTTCTATTGACTTTAAAAAAAAATAAATGGTTTTGAGTCACAATTTCTTATTTCTTTGTATGTTTAACGGCTTTGGTTGGGTACTGAATTTTGTGAAAATTGTATTGTTGATTGTCTTTTTTTTTAAAAAATGGCTTTCAGTAGTGATTGTTCAGGATAGTTTTGAGAGGCAATGTTTGGAACACAAGATTGCTTCTTTTCAGACCTGTGTTGTAATAATTTCAAGGAGGCCTGTAGAGTTTCTAGTCAAAATACATTTAATCTCTCTTGCTAAAGTATGACTCCCTTCAGTTCTCTCTTCCATTACTAATGGACAGAGACATGTGCTATACCTTATCGGAACAAAAAATATCTCCTTAATTGTGAGCTCTAAAAATACAGTTGACAACTTAACTACTTGGGAAGTCATTGCTAATGATTTGGATAACCATGCTACATATTTCACGGATTCCACTTTGAAGAACTAAGAATACGTTTCTGGATTTTTTTTTTTACATATTTTTCTCTCCTCTCTACTGTCATAATGTAAAACAATTCGCTATAAATATGCTGCCCCAAATCCTTCAAACTCCAAGCTTCATTTCTCATTTACTGAAACTCTGTTGTTTCCCATCTTCAAATGACTGATATCCAGAACTCTTCTACCAACAGGAAATTGCAGAAATCCTTTGCTGTCTTTATGATTCTTCTCTCACATGTCATGGAATTCTGCTTCCCAATTAGAGTGATTAAGGGGGGAAAAAACTTGTTTTTCATGTTACTTGGAGTATATCTTCTTGGCATTTTATCTCAATTCTGTTAAACATTTAATACCTATGCTAATTAAAATAAGTTTGTAAGTACAGGAAAGGTGTCATTAAATTACAAAGGACCTGTGCATACATACGGCCAGAAGAACATTTGAGAGGTGAGAGGAAAATGGTTTAGAAGTTGTTTCTGTATCATTCTATGAATCACAAGAGGCACAGAAACAAAAGGCAGAATCCCAAAGAGTCAAAAGAGCCTTGAGATTCTCAATAGAATGATAGAAGAGCTTAAAATCATAGAACAATTAAAAGTGTCCACTGGAACAGACAGAAGATCCAGTCATGAGCTGGGATGTATCACCACCAGAAAGTGCTTCTCCAGGGAAATGAGATAGTTTAGATAGCTAAAAGATTAACCTGTTATTCTAACATGCCTCGAATTCAGTGGTAGAACTCCAAGAAAATGTCTCCTCTTGGTTGGAAAGCTAGTATTAAAGCAGAAACTTAGTTTTTCATCCCATAAATTAGAGTAGCAAACTAGAAAAGGTGTTTTGTTTGGAACTGAACTGCTCTAAGGAATCTGGAAATGGAACAACTGCAGTTCAAGGAGACCAAGAAAACCCTGTTACCGTGTATGACTGGGAGATGGCCCCAGGTGATAGATGATCAGATAGTGTGCATGCTGAAACAGGGAAAAACTGGAATCTGAGGCTGTGAAGGGAATGGTTATAGATAGCCATACTCTTTTTGTACTCCACCCAGCTCAGTCACTTACAAATGACTAATTGCACCACATGAAAGCCAGGAACATATTTCCACCAGTTTTCTCAGCTTCACCTGAGCTGTAAGGGTTGTAGCCTGATGCGCCCAACACCTAATCCATACCAAGGCCAGCACTTGAATCTAGCAAGCTTCTCCATCTCATGAAGTGGTTTTTTGCTGGAAAAGATGTAAAGAAATCAGATCCTTGCAGGCAGAATACTAGGTGTCAGTTATTTTTCCCTTCAGTATTTATCTCTGGGTTATGTCTGTTTTGCTTGCTTTAAGACACAAATGGGGGACATCCATAGCCTTGGACATTAGCTTCCTTGAGGGACAGGACTGAAACATGCCTCTCTCACAGACTGCAAAACTTGGTTTAGCTGGTAGTACATACTGGAAGTGAAAGAAAGGCTGATTCAAGTTTAAATGTACCAAGAAGTGGGTAAATTACCTTCAACTGCTCCAAATTTCAGTGTAAATAAAATACTAGCCTGAATAACAAGTCTAACAACTATTGATAAATGATTTAATAATATTATACCAGAAAAATTCATAAAAGCTTTGAAATGTATGGGCATCCAAATATAGAAATGTAAAACCACAAATAGGCATGTATAAATAAAAAACACATTATTAAAATTTTAAGATATATAATAAAATAATACAGTATTAAAAGTTAACAAAAAAATCTGCTCATTGAAAAGATCAATTAAGACCCATCTTCCCTGATTTCTGAGTACACTGGGCCAAACCAAGCTGCCCTGAAAAGCCTACTATCTCAATGTACTACCTATATAGTCCTGCCACATCTCCTCTAGCTCCATCAGACTCCTGTACCATGAAGGTAAGTTCCCTTCCCCCACCCATCTTCCCTGCTCTTTGAGCCCTCTGGGAGTCCACCCAACTTTATTGACACCTGAGAGTCCTGAAGCATGAAGAACTGCAGGTTTGCAACCTTACAGCCCAAGGATATCGATCAGAGGCCTGCCTGCCACACCAGAACCATTGAGGTTCATCCTTTTCCCAATACTTAGTACAGCACCCAGGGACCAAAACCACCAGAAACAATAATTATAAATTTTAAAACCTATTGTGATTAAAGAATTATGTTAGTTTCTAGAAAGTTTTAGTACATCAAAGTAGACAAAACACAACAGAGTTCACAGAAATAGAGAGAATACTAAGGGAGCTTCTCACAGGACAATGAACCAGGGAGCAAACTGCTAGTACACAATCAGGGCATAGAATGATTCATGATCTGGATGACATGAACTTCAAGTCTCTGAGGAAAGAAATTGAAGAAAATATCAGAAGATGGAAAGACCTCCGATGCTCATAGATTGGCAGGATTAATATAGTAAAAATGGCCATTTGCCAAAAGCAATCTACAGATTCAATGCAATCCCCATCAAAATTCCAACTCAATTCTTCATAGAGTTAGAAAGAGCTACTTGCAAATTCATTTGGAATAACGACAACAACAACAACAGCAATAACAAAACAGGATAGCAAAAACTATCCTCAACAATAATAAAAGAACTTCTGGGGGAATCACAATCCCTGACCTCAAGCTGTATCACAGAGCAATAGTGATAAAACTGTATGGTATTGGTACAGAAACAGGCAGATAGAAGAGTGGAATAGAAGTAAAGACCCAGAAATGAACCCCCACACTTATGGTCAATTGATCTTAAACAAAGGAGCTAAAACCATCTAATGGAAAAAAGATAGCATTTTCAACAAATGGTGCTGGTTCAACTGGAGGTCAGCATCTGGAAGAATGCAAATCAATCCATACTTATGACCCTGTACAAAGCTTATGTCCAAGTGGATCAAGGACCTCCACATCAAACCAGATACTCTCAAACTAATAGAAGAAAAAGTGGGGAAGAGTCTTGAAAAATGGGCATTGGGGAAAATTTCCTGAACAAAATACCAATAGCTTATTCTCTAAGATGAAAAATGGACAAATGGGGCCTCATAAAACTGAAAGCTTCTTTCTGTAAGGCAAAAACACTGTCGTTAAGACAAAACGACAACCAATGGATTAGGAAAAGATTTTTACCAATCCTACATCAGGTAGAGGGCTAAAATCCAAAATATACAAGAACTCAAGAAGTTAAACTCCAGAGAACCAAATAACCCTATGAAAAATGGGGTACAGAGCTAAACAAAGAAATCTCAGCTGAGGAGTATCGAATAGCTGAGAAGCACATAAAGAAATGTTCATCATTCTTAGTCATCAGGGAAATGCAAATCAAAACAACCCTGAGATTCCACCTCACACCAGTCAGAATGGGTAAGATAAAACAAACAAACAAACAAACAAACAAAAAAAAAAACTCAGGTGACAGCAGATGCTGGCGAGGATGTGGAGAAAGAGGAACACTCCTCCATTGTTGGTGGGATTGCAGACTGGTACAATCACTCTGGAAATCAGTCTGGAGGTTCCTCAGAAAATTGAACATTCTGAGGAAAATTGAACATACCTGAGGACCTAGCTATACCTCTCCTGGGCATATACCCAAAAGATGCCCCAACATATAACAAAGACTCATGCTCCACTATGTTCATAGCAGCCTTATTTATAAGAGCCAGAAGCTGGAAAGAACCCAGATGCCCTTCAACAGAGGAATGGATACAGAAAATGTGGTACATCTACACAATGGAATATTACTCAGCTATCAAAAACAATGACTTCATGAAATCCATAGGCAAATGGACTGAACTAGAAAATATCATTCTGAATGAGGTAACCCAATCACAGAAAAACACACATGGTATGCACTCACTGAGAAGTGGATATTTGCCCAAAAGCTCGAATTACCCAAGATACAATCCACAGATGACATGAAGCTCAAGAAGAAGGATGACCAAATTGCAGATGCTTCAGTCCTTCTTAAGAGGGGGAACAAAAATATCCATAAGAGGGGATATGGAGGCAAAGATTAGAGCAGAGACTGAAGGAACAGCCATTCAGAGCCTGCCCCACATGTGGCCCATACATATACAGCCACCAAAACTTGATAAGATTGATGAAGCTAAGAAGTGCATGCTGACAGGAACTGGATATAGATCTCTCCTGAGAGACACAGACAGAGCATGTCAAATACAGACGCAAACATTAGTAGCAAACCACTGAACTGAGAACGGAACCCCGTTGGAAGAATTAGAGAAAGGACTGAAAGAGCTGAAGGGGCTTGCAACCCCATAAGAACAACAATGCCAACCAACCAGAGCTCCCAGCTACTAAACCACTTCCAAAGAATATACATTGACTGACCCTGGGCTCCAACTGCATGGGTGGCAGAGGATGGCCTTACTGGGCACCAGAGGAAGCGGAAGCTCTTGGTCCTGCGGAGGTTAGACCCCTAGTGCAGGAGAATGTCGTGGGGAGGTGGGGAGGGGACGTGGTAGTAAAGGGGGAAGGATGGGAGGGGACACACTTATGCGGGAGGGGGAGGGGATAGGCGGCTTGTGGATAGGAAACCGGAAAAGGGAATAACATTTGAAATGTAAATAAAGAAATATATCCAATTTTTTAAAAAGTAATAAATAAATAAATAAATAAATAAATAAATAAATAAATAAAGGCCTGCCCCTCAGAAGCAGTCTTCACATTCCACCCTGTAGCATCATCCTGGTCTTTCCACTAGAATCACCCACTGAGCTCTATTTAGAAATGTTCTAGGACTTTTCCCGCCTCTTCTCAGAATTCGTCTCCTTTATTTTGTTCTTGACAGTTTGGCATAGATGCTAAAAGGTATCATAATGTTGCAGATAAAGCCACTAACTAGGGAAAATGTATTAAAATAACCACATGCATATACACGTATAAATAGATAGATGATATATAGGTAGATTAGACAGACAGACACATAGATACATAGATACATAGGTACATAGGTACATAGGTAGATGAATGGGCAGTCACTATCTGAGATTTTCAATATACCATTAACATTCTTAACAAGGTGGGTTTGAAGACTTTTTCCACAAGCTCCTGTCTTCCGAAGAGAAAAGCACTTTAAAATTTCCCATCAGAGCTTATTTCCTGCATAGAGCCTTTAAACCTTCAGGATCAATCCGGAGCAATGAAAGCTCATAGGAGACCCCTGAATGAAGATTTTAGGATCTTAACTTAAAGACTTTATAAACAACTTAATTAAATTATTGGCATTTTACAATGCTATTATCTACAGAAATCAACCAACCCGGAGGTGACTTAGCTCATGCCTTATCCTTCTGACGCAAACACTCCCAATTAATTTCGCTTAAACATTTATTCTCTTTCTTGGTATTCACACTATTATTGCTGGAGAATTAATTTTTTCCTGATTTAAAATTTAGATTTCAGCCATTCATATCCATTTAAAGGGAAAAAAAGGAACTTAATTTTTTTGGCTTTTACTCTTTCCCTCAAAGCCTTCCATCACCCAACACAAACAAATCAAAGGTGTCCTCATCTCTTACTCATCCATCTTCTCTGTAGTGTTATTTCTGTGCCATTTCTTATTCCCTTCTTGTTAGAACTTTCCATTTTATTTTAATCGTGTCCCTCTGCTTGAGTCCCCCTCCATGACTGATTGAAAGGTAGTATGACTCCTGTTCATATTAATGTACAGTAGTCCCCAAAGCATTTACCTATGGGAGTGGGGAGTTTTATACACAGATTAGGAAATGAGAAAACTCTTGCCTTTTCTCTTAAGCCAACAGAATCTTTCATGTGCCTAAACTGAGTCAAGGGAGTAAAGACCCCAATATTCTCACTGTTTAGTATCTAAATATTTACTGAATTTATCTGTACTTACTGAGGTAACTTAATCCACCCTGATGTTAATATATTGTATTTGAGAATGAGGGTGTGTAGACAGGATGGTCAGGAAAGGACTCTACTTTGACAGAAATGAAATTTCAAATTGAATACAAATGTAATTATGCCATGCAGATTCTCTGCAAATAAGAGAATTTCTTAACATGGAACTCATTGTCTCAGGTAGCTTTTCGAAGGCATTTTGGTAAATGTTACCATGAATAATTAAAATTTCTAAAACAAACAATAATTCTCTAAATGTAATGTCCACTTTCATAAATTTTAAACTTGAGGAAATGCACATACTAAATGTGAATTTAACCGAACTACTAAATTCAGGCAAACACCCCGGGCTTGCTAAAGTCAGAAAATGAGCTTCACTGATTAATTATTAACTTAAAACTCTCACTCCTAAGAAGATCAAAGCTTATATTTCATAGTTACTAAATAAGGATTTATTGTAAGGAGAGGACGCTGTGTGATTTAAAGACTTCATAAATTATCTGAGTGGCACTAACTAAATAAAATTAGACTTTTTTTTTGAAACTCTTGCTTTATTCAATCGGAATAGCAAGTTCATTATTTGCCAGTAAATGGAATAATCGCCTAATTAGCAGCACTTGTTATGTGATGAATATTCAATTACCAGGATAGAAAAGAGAAAGGAGACATGATACCTCAGTGAATTAATTCCGTCTTGTGGACTGAATTTGCATCCACCTGGCATGAAACATAAACAGTCTCTTAAGAAAACCCTTGGGAGTCTTGCCAAATGCAAGATGCAGAAGAGCATTTAACCCTTTCCTTCTCTGTCAGAAGATTGTCCCTCACAGATGCTTTTTTTTTCTTTCATAGCACTGGTTGAAATTAATTACATCTGTCTAAGCTGCATCTATTTTGCAATGTTTAGAATGGTAATTAGCCATACTTCCTGTCTCATTTAGGTCCCGCAATTCTTGTACAGAAAAGCTGTAAAGAATTTGTAAAACTGTCTTATTGAACACATGTGTAAATAGGTGATAGGTAAATGCAATTATAATGATCTCTGAAAACCATAAAGCCTATAATCTCCCAAGATACCTTCAATAAGTGAATTTCTTATTTGCCATCCAAATGCTATCTCCACTATGCCTTTTCTTGAACTTCTTTTTTTCCCACATTGAATGCTTTCTCTCTAAAATTCTAGATATGGAAACTGGAATATCTGTCTCCTAATGATTTACCATGACAGTCAGAGAAGCGGTAAAATTTAGGAGCATTCCAAAGTTACTTGCAACTGAGTAAGAAAAAGAAATACGATCAGTTGCTCCAGTCTGCCCCAACTTTGCCTACATTTTATGGACACATCTGTCATAGCTGGTGCTCTGTAGAAAGTAGGAGAGGTACCTATCAACATTAGAACGTTGACCACACGTCGTTCCACATGTGACTTAGCTGTGTGGACCAATGGGCAGTTGTCCCTGTGACAGTTGATGGGATGATGAAGGTACTTGATTGACACACTGATAAAACTATGGGATTTAGTGGGCTCTTAGGTTTGTGCTTCTAACCACAGTGAGTTTAGAAAGCATAAATCTTTAAATACGACCAATCTTCACTCCAATTTTAATCAGGAAATTTGATCTCATGATACAAATAAAAACCAAGAGTATTTAATTAGTGCCTATTTTAATTAACTAATGATCTAATTTAGGATTGATTAAGGTAGAGTGGCACTGCTACATGAATTTAATGTAGTCACATTATTTACAAGTGATTGCTCATTCTTGTTCTACTACAACATAATTGATTGTGGGTTGCTTTCCAATAAATTTTAAAAATAATATACATGTTTTTATTGTGTCTTGCTTATTTCTCTAATTAGTGGTGTTTTGATGAGGGACTTAATGGGAGCCGCCGTGGTAGTGGATTAAGGAGAAACACAAGTACTATGAGGCATACATCCTCTTTGGGTGTAATATTTTTATGCCTACAATACTGGCACTCTGAAAACTGAGCCTTGAGACTCAAAGTTCAAAGGCAGTCTGATCTACCTGGTGAGTTGCAGGCCAGAATAAAAACAAAGGAAGACCCTATTTCAAAATAAACATGCATATAAATGAAAAGCTTTACCTTCATTCTGGGGTGTCTCTGATGTAAATACACCTTAAAGGTGACAATGTTGAGAAAATAAAACACTGGACCATTCCACGTTAAAGATTAGAAGATCTTTCTTCTTGTGATTTGTCTTCCTGTTCATCCAACTACCGTTAACTGGAAAGCAGCAATCTTTTGGCAACACAAACCGAATTATTTTTCCCCTTATCCTTGAGCATGGAAGTGCTAAAAGAAGTATATATAAAAGCACAAAAAGACAAATTTTCACAACCAGGAAAAGAGTTCGCCCAAGATACACAATCTACTGGCACCTTGAATTTGAGTTTCTTCAAATCCCGATTTTTTTCCTCTGAGTCATATAATATCATATCAACACACACACACACACACACACACACACACACACACAATATGGATAAGGATGTAGATATTTCACATTCCTTGTAATTACTTAACTTGCTATTTTTATCACTTTTCTGATTAGACCCATACACACACGCCAATTTGCAGCAAATAATGTATCCTCCACAGGTACTTGATTGATTAATTAATGCTTACTGATTGATTGAACTAAAGAAAAATAAAGGTCTGGGATCAGCATCTTCTCTTTCACCTTATTTTTCTAAGTAACTATACTTTTGTTTTTTAAATATAAAGTTCTGTATTTCAGAATCAACTTTGAAGAACCCACCTGAATGCACCCATATTCTCTCCTTGTTCTATCACATGATGTTTGGCCCAAGTATACATCACAGGTAAGAATCTGTAGGAAAAATATTAAGGTCCTCTGGAATATTGCACTTGTACGCAATCAACCATTGTTTGCACGGTTTCATTGTTTTGTGGAGCAATTTATGCCATCACCCGATTAATTGTGCACTGCAAGTGTATGACCATGCAGTAGTTTGTACTAGAGTATCTTCCAAAAGACTCTCTATGAGAACCTTGGTCCATGTCCCAGTGGTCTCTTTCTGAGAAGTGACACTACAATCATAGACACTCTTCTAAAGGAAAGCATTTAATTGGATTTTTTTTTTAACATTTTCACATGGCTAGTCCATTGTCATCTTGGTAGAGAGCATGACAACATTTAGGCAGACACAGTGCTGGAGAAGTAGCTTCAGAGGTCTACTTCTGGGTCCACAGGCAACAGAGAGAAAAAAGACGCTGGAACTGGCTCGGGTTTAAAAACCTAAAGTTGTAACACCCAAGAGTACCCTTCCTCCAACAAAATCACACCTTCTAATCCCTCTCAAATAATGTCCCTTCTTGATAAACAAGCATTCAATATATGAACCTATGGGGCCACTTCAGTTCAAACCTCCACCGTCCACAAAATAGTTCCAGGGAGAGCATATTGGAAGATTTCTTTAGGTTCAGAAAGCCTATATTTGAAAGAATTTGGAGATCCCTCTCTCTGTGTGTTTCATGGACATATCACAACATGAATGTTGCTACCACAACATGATCAGCTTTGCTACTTTGGCACAGTATAATATTTTGTTTTGTCCCAGATCAAATGTTATGATTCCAACCAGTCATGATCTACAACACTACACCATAATAAAACTTCTATTCTTCTAATTTAATTGCTTCAGGCATCTTGTTACAGTGACAGAAAGCTGAATGACATAGTCTAGAGCATTCTTTGCAGAAATATAGTTGTAATCATGACAGTATTTTTGCAATAAACAATGGGGAATTATAAGCAAGCAACTAAGTAAAAGACCAAGTTTAAAAAATATATAATAACATTTTAAATGCACTATTTTGCAATGTGATGAAAAAGATAATCTTCGACTCTATAATGGTTATTTTAATCCAATTCCCAATGCCACAGTACTTCAAATGATTCATAATCATCATTAAATTCTAGAAACCCTTTATCTCATTTTTCAATTCTCACATTTTACAGAAGAGAATAAAGTGGAATCCTTCCCTTCCCAGCTTCATTAGCATTGTAATTTCTTGCCAAGAGAAACAACTTGATATACTTGAATTCAACTTCAAGTTGAAGTGTACACTAATCCAGTTAAAACCACTCTGCAAATTTGACATAAATTAATGAAGTTTCCAAATGTTTTGTCAAATACATGTAATGATACAAGATATCTAGACACAATTTTTTTTCTCCACATCACGAATTCCCTGTTTCATGCTCTGAGGGAGATTTTGAGATTTAATATAAATATAATAAATCAAATGGTGAATCATACCTAGTCTGTACTTTAGAATTTTTTATTAGCTAACTTATTTATATTCACTTGACACTGAATTACCACACAACTTAATATTTCATTTAACTTAATGTGTGGTTGAATTATGTAAGCCAGTAATAAAAATTACAAATTAAAGAAGCTTATGGAGAAACTGGCTCAGAGTTTAAGAGCACTTGCTGATCATGTAGATGACCCAAGTTCAGTTCTCATTACTTGCATGGTCGATTGTAAACATCTACCACTTCAATACTGGCGGAACCAGTTCTCTCTTCTGACCTCTGAAGATACCAGGCACACTTATGTAAACATACATGCATGTAGGCAAACACTCATAAACTTGAAATACAAATAAATGAATCAAAAATAATAGCCAGTGAGTATTTTGTTTACATTATATTCAAATATCAACAGTCTTTGTAGTCATTTTATAACAATCTTATATAAGCTAGAAGACTCCGAGAAACCCATCATAATAGTATTGAATGGTATTTGTTAACATATTGTTTGTGACAAAAGTTTTCAGAGAGAGATGCTGCACTTGTGTGCAAGATCTGGCAGATAATTATGAACTTGGATTTAACTTTTGGACAGAGAATTTGATAACAGAGCATCATGTTTCTTAATTGAGTCATCCACAACATCCTGCCTAAGAATGGGTCTGGATTAGAACATGAGTGTTTGTGCATATATAGTCATCTAAGATCGGGTGATGCTGAATCATGAAAGAGGTGTTAAGAATGCAAGCCTATTTCTGAGTGGGGGAAGATAATATATTCTCTCTGACTTACATAGTTCAGTGCCCTCCCCCATGGAAACAGTTAAATTTCCTTTACAAAGAGGGCTCAAGATTGAAATACCATCCTTCTAGCTACATCAAATCAGGATGCGATATCCCTTATGACTTTTTTTTTATCTCTTGCTCAAATAATATAACAACTGTAAATTTTAATAAAATTTTTATCAGCATTAAAAGTATTGGAAGAAATTATTTAAAACAGCATATTTCCTTCACACTTTCTAATAATCAACACTATTCATCCCTAGGTTTTCAGATAACAAATGAGAATATGTTATATATATTTCTACGGAAAACTGAAAAATTATCAGGAGGCCAGATAAAATAAATTGAAAGAAAGAAAATCAAATTTCTTGCTGTTGTACAGAAAAGCAGAATTAAGTAGTTGTGATAGAAACTCTATATCCTGCCAAACCTAGAAAATTTGGTCTCCAACTATTCCATAACGACAATGTTTCCATGTCTTAAGTATTCAACACACAACAATAATCCTCTTCTCTTTCTGTCTCTCTGTCTCTGTCTGTCTCTATCTCTTCTCTCTGTCTCTCTGTCTCTCTCTCCACCTCCCTCTCCACTGCCTCTCTGCTCTTCTCATTTTCTTACCAAAGAGCACTCCATTCTCCTCTTTTCAGTCAATTTCTCTAGAATCTCCTTCCGTACCACTTCTAAAACCCCAGACTTTTAGACATAACCTAAATGATTCCTTCTTAAATGAGTTTCCAGATGGTTCTAAACTAATCCAGTTCCCAATTACAAACTCCCTGTCCTCATTCTTAGTCCTCTTCCAACTCCCTGGAGTTTAGATTCTCTCTGTGAACTGAATTCTATTTTTAGTTTTTCACACTTAATTATCCAAGGCTGAGTACATAAAGAAATGCTCTCCCACTGTCTATATTACTGCCTGAATATGCCACAAAATACTATTTTATCAATTGCCTAAATGATGAAGCAATACCATAAACTAAATGAAAGTTTATTTAGCATTAGTACTTTGTAAAAAGATGGGGATTGTTTTATCTGTATCCCTAAGATTTAAAGTAGGTTCCTGATTTCCCTCACATACTTTATTCTAAAATCAGAATAAGATCACATGATTTCTGTTTCTTGTTTACCTATTTTGTCCTCTCTCTCTCTCTCTCTCTCTCTCTCTCTCTCTCTCTCTCTCTCTCTCTTTCTCTCTCTCAGTGTGTGTGTGTGTGTGTGTGTGTGTGTGTGTGTGTATGTGTGTATCTTTTATGAGTCAAACTAATGCTGTTGTCTTCTTTGAGCTTTCTGTTTTTAAGGACTAAATACTCTGAGGTGTATAGTCTTCTTAAAGAAGATTCTATTTTCAGGTTTGAAAGGATTTGTGTGGGTTTCCTTCTGTTGATTTAACAATGAACTGAAATCCAAGGGGATTACCACAAAGGATAAATTCCTCTCCATTTCTGGAAGTCAGAATAGAAAAACCAATGTCAGCCAGAAACTCTTCCCTCTGATGGCCCTAAAAATTCTTTCCTACTAACAATTGTCAAACTCTGCTAATTTCTGAGAGTGTTCTGCATCCCATCACTTACTGACACATTAGTCCAGTTTTTTCTCTGCCTCTGTGGCCATCTTCCCTCTGTATCTATTTGTCTCTATCCAGTTAGAAAACCCTTCCAGTTAGAAAACCAGCTATTGAATTTGAGGCTCATCCTTACCCGATGTGCTCTCACCTTAACGTGATTGTATATGCAGAGGCTTCGTTTTCATATTTTGCAACCACAGACGTTCTAGCTGTCTTTCTTCCTCTTTCAGTGAAACGTCACAATCACAAGTAGAGATGGTAAGGTAGCTGCATATCTTTTTAGGTGATAATATTCAATCCAATCAATTATGGATAGAACAGAGAGACATTCCAACTAACTTGCTTAATTCCTCATGTTGATGTAAGAGCTCATTTATTAGCATGTACCCCATGTATCAAGGGATGTCTTAAAAGTGCAGAAAACAAGTACTTATAACTGTCTCTGAAACTTAAGCACAGATATATTTTTTCCCTTGATTCTCTTCTAGAACTCTACAGAATGCAAGGTATTACCTTGTCAATACTGCTAAGTATTCAATATTACAGACAGATTATTTTCCCAGAAGATCTTCTCCAGGATATACATCCCTATTTTACTTGATTGCCTTTCAAAAATATGTCATGAGCAAACTGAAAAGCATGACATGTGTCTCTCAGAAAACCTGATATAGTTCCAATTGTCTCATTTTTAAGAAAATGTCTCTTAATTGCTTAGTTTCAAATATAATTAGATTTCTTCTCATAATGGCTTTGATGTCAGACAGATGTGGCTATGAATCCCAAATTTGCCACAATATAACTGTTTTGACATTAAAATTAAATAATTTCCCTAAGCTTCAACATTCAGCTTGGCAAAATGAGGATGTAATATTACTAAAAAGAGTTAATGAAAGCAATAATTAAATAATAGGTCATTAGCATAGTGCCTGCTGGAATAACTGGTATCTAATGATACTTTTTATTGTTTCTGATACATGGAAATATCATTTATCTCCAAAGAAATCTGTTGTATCATGCATAGGCTTCAGCCCTGTGTTATTTCATGTCCTGAAAATTATCATAGCTCATGCGGATTTATTCACTCTTTACCAGACCAAAATATTCTTATCTTACTATCTATGTTTAAAAGCAGTTTCAAATACCTAAGGTTCTAAATATCAGGGGGGATAAAGTGTATAATTTTGAACTTGAAATGGGGATTTTTTTCATTTACCATGAACACATTGCTGAAGAAATTGAGGTATGCTATGATTTAAAAAATAAAAAAAAGTCTCCTACTTGAACTACATCTGTTTCCAAGACCTTGTTATGCTGTTCACTACATATCTAACACCAGTCATTGGAAAAAGAAGCAGAAAAATTCGGTTATTACTGGATAGACATTTTTTTCCATTTTTCTTCAAAGTAAATTTATTTTTGAGACAGGGAATAGCAGAATGAAGCTCTATATTTTGTAGTTTTCCTTATAACTAGAACTATTTCTTTGATATCATTCTGATTCATTAACTGTAAGTAGATATATTGTATGGAACTCATAAGATTAGTGCAGCCTAAGTATTTTTCATGAAGAAAAGGTTCTATCCCCTTACTCAGACAAGTATGTAGGGGACCCATTACTACTTGCCCTGTTTAATAGGAAGTGCTATGAGTAAAGGAGTAAGACACTAAATGGATGTACAAAACAGCACTATATGAAAACAAAAGACTCAAGTATATGCAAATTTACAAAGTATTTTTAACTACAGCATTAAAACTAAAAATATAATATAAAAAATAACTGTATTTTAGAAAATAATGCTGCCCAACATAAAATGATATAAATTATTATATCAATAGCATAAAATTGAATAAGTAATCAAACACTGCATTTACTTAACAGAAGTTAAGTTGTTAGCAACTCAACATACAATCTTTACTGTAATTGTTCAATAAAATTCCTATAACTTCAAACCAATGGAAAGAATTATCCAAGAGAGTCACAACAAAAGAAACATAAAAATTATATATATGCATATATATGCACACATACATATACACATATGTATACATATATGTACATAAGCATGTACATACATACACATACAAGCTCATATATATATATATATATATATATATATATATATATATATATATCCACTAAGTTGTGTGGCACTGTTCCTGGGAACAATGTGAACCAGTCTATCCATCCAGATAGGAAACTGAGAACACATCAAAGTATAAACGCTATTAAAGCTCAATTTGTTGAGCCATGAGTTTTATTAGGGTTGCATACAAGAAAATGAGAAAAGAGTTTCTTGCGAAAACAAAAATGACTCTCAAAGAAAGTTGCATCACCAAAAGTTCACCTGGAATGAGTGAAAGTTCATGAAGGTTAGAAACATGGAGCATTCTGAGCTGTCTGCAGGTAGCCAACAGGGAAGAGAGCTTCTTTTTAGATGGCTATGTTTGGTCTGAGCCATTTCCAGGTAGCTCAGCTGCTTTCTGGTTCTCCTGGACAGCATAGCATGTCTCTGTTCAACTGGTGTGAACTGCCTCTCTGATGTTCACCCTGGCTGAGGGTGTCTCTCAGGCGTTCGAATTGTTTATACATGCTCAGAGATGATGCCAGGGTAATCTAGTCAGTTTTAGAAACTATTGTTTCATTTAAATCCTGAGTTTTTGAAGATCCTCTACAAGATTGGATATATGTTCACCTCATTTTAGAACATCCTATTTTAACCAGATTTTGTCTAGGATAGAGCCCCCTTACACCCCCAAGGAAACTGCTACACAATAATATACAAACACATACATCCACATACATGTATATACATTCACATACAGTCATATATTTACACATACTCATATATACACATAGAGATACCTACACATAATACACACACACACACACACACACACACACACACACACACACACACACACCATTATACTTGGTAGCAAGATGAAGACAGAAGATAAAAAGCAGATAGAAAATAATTTATAATTAGAAATAAGTCCTAACTCAGTCACAACTATTTAATATTTAAATATATTAAGTTCCTCAATAGAGTGGTTGATATAAAAGCAAGCAACTACACAGAGAAAACAGTAACAACTTCTTTGTTGACAATGAGCTTGCATTAGTTTGAAGCAAGAAATAGGTTGGAAATAAATGAATGAAAATTACACAGAGGAGCCAAATGCCCACCGAAGCATATCATTTTGCAATGCACTGTTGTATCTGAAGTTATGACTAAATGAATTACAATATTAATAGGAGATTTAAATACCACAAATTATTAATGAAGGAACAGCTAAACAGCATACCAGTGAGCTTATGGAGACCACCATTGTCCAAGTGCAGATAAAATAGACACACACACACCTACATAACAACATAATGTGCCTTTCTCAAGTATAAATTATATTTGGACATAATCCATTTCAAACGCACTTAGGAGAAAGTTGTGAACATGCAGTAAAATTATATATTAGTGAGCAACAAAAACTGGAACATTAAAAATTATGTTGTAATTAAAGACATTTTTAATTATACCTTGACAAAATACCAATAAAGTCAGGAGAGATGGAACAAAATATCTCAAGATGAAAGGAAAATGAAGCAGCATTCCATAACTAATAGAATTTAGGGGAAAATGGGAATAGAAAAAAATAGTTTGCCAAATACCATTGTTCAATGAACTGGAAAAGCAAGAACCTAATGTCATCATTAACCAATGGAAAGAAACGGAAAACTAAATTAAAAAGAAACTAGTGACAACAGCAATAGAAAGGCATTTCAACTGAGTTGAATTTCAAAATATAAAAGGGACAAACCTTAAGTAGCATTAACTAAGATGAAAAAAGACATAATTAAATGAGAAAAATATTTCAACAGATACAATAGAAAGAACCATAAGAGACAATGATACACAAAAATTTACATAATCATAAAGTCATGAATGCATTACTAGTCACATATTACCTCCCAAGGATTCAATTAAGAAGAAATAGAAAATTTAAGTAACCACTATTTAATAAAAGGTTGAACTGGTAGCAAAACTCACTCAGCAAAGAAAGGCTGCAGATCAGATAGCTGTTCTAATGAGATTTAAAATCATTTGAAGAATTAACATAAAATTTGCAACAATATATCTTAAAAGATAAAACACTTCAAACCCATTATCTGATATCAACATTGCCCAGTACCAAAATGAGATGGGCATTCCAGAACAAGAAATAAAACCTGAGAGTAATAACTCAGATAAAGAAATGTATATAAATCTTCATAATTATAAGAAGAGATCAACAACACATTAAATGAATCAATGAAAATAACCAGGAGTAACTCATGACTTGTATGCAAAGATTGTCTACCATGTAATAATTGATTAATATAATACACTACAGAAACAGAATGAAGGCTGAAAATAAATGCCATTTCATTATTTGAGTAAAAATTCCCCATAGGCTCTTTCATTAGAATTCTTGGTCCCCATTTAGTGTCCCTATAATTTAGCAATGCATAGACGATGTAGCCTTGCTAGAAAAATGATGTCACTAGGGAAACCCTTTATTTTTCAAAGCTTTGTACTATTCCCAGTTCACTCTCTCTGTTTCTTGGTTTTGGTTCAAGATGTGAACTGTCAGTTATTCCTATCAACATGCCTGGAACTTGCTGCCATGCTTCCCCACAGCATGGTGAGGAACACTTACTTCCCTAGATTTTTAAGTCCAAAGTAAATTGTTCCTTCTACAAGATGCCTTGTTTGGGGTGTTTTATCACAGTAACAGAAAAGTAGCTAAAACAATCCTTCTCAAAATTCAGAGGGAAATATAACTTTATTAAATGCTTACATAAATTAAATATTAGAAGAAATGTTAGAAGTATAAATGAAGAGTCCATAGGTATCATCACATTCAAAAATAAAAATTGTAAACACCCCTAGATGATCAGAACGTGAAAATCTACAACTCTTACCACTTCTTTTAAATACAGACATGAATGTCTTAGGGTATAACACAAAGAGATAATTAACAGGAACACAGTATAGACAGAGAAGGGAAGAAAGAAGAGAGGGGAGACACACAAAGGCAACTGCATTCAAAGGAAACAGAACTGCTTTCTTAAGTTATGATCTTACATGTAGGAACTCTACTGACTCCACAAATGAAGATTTGTTAGTAGAAAAAAATGCCAAAAAATCAGGTTTAATTTGCCTTGATTCTGTATGTTAACAAAACATGCTAAGGGGAAAAACTTCAATGTACTTATATTAGTATCAAAAGCAAAAGAAATTAACAATAAGCTTCAATACAATCTGAAATATTTGGTTAATATACACATTACAAATTGATGAAACTAAAGAAGATACAAATGAATGAGAAATAAAACAATGATTTTCATTGTGGTAAATCTCCAACCCCAATAAAGCCCATGAAAAGAAAATGTAGCTCAGTTATATGTTTATAATCTACATGCCTATATTGGTCAGATATGCCTTTACACCACTTATTCCCCAGCCATGAAATCCCTGCTTCTTACAATTTGTCCAGGCCATGCTCTTCTGCTCCGTCCTCCTCCATTTGCCATTCCCGCAACAACGCCTTTCCTCCTTTTTCTATCTTGCCTGGAAAAACCACCTCCTCATTTTCACTCAGCGATTGGCTATTTGCCATCATTATTAGCCAATCAAATAATAAAGAGAAAATTTTCTACAGTTTCTTCACTGAGAAACTTGATATGGTTAAAGTGTCCATTCTCCCTAAAAAGATGTAATGATTAATGGACATCCCTTTCAAAATATCAATGGTAAATATTCAGAAATGGAAAAAATAATAGTATTCATATTAGTTGCTTATACTTCAAAGCATCAAAGCAATCTTGAAAAGAAGAAATAAGATAAGAAACAACAATTTATTAGATTTCAAAAATCTATTACAAAGCCTCAGAAAACAAGCTACCTATTTAAACTCAGGCACATAAACCAACACATACAAAAGAAAAGACCTATTAATGTACATCAACCAGAGTCACAAAATGGGGCCAGGGTAGGTACTTTAGTAAAAGTTGAAAAATTAGTCAGCTTGACCAAGCCAGCTCAGTCAGTCAATGAGTTCTCCAGGATGGTAATGAGGATTAAAAAGAAAAATACAATTAAACAACACTGTAGCACGACCCCAGCCAGTTCTGATACTGAAGCAAGTTTATTTTTTGCCAGTCAGCTTTTATATCATTTTAAGTACATGCAAATAAGAAGGTCAATTCTACATCAAGGAATAAACAAGGCAATAAACGAAGTTCTGAAACCACTGTTTCTAGGGGCTTATTGAGATGATCAAGATATAAGAAATGCTGCACATTCCTTGGCTGAGTTTCCCTTGAGCTGTGTATTAGCCTATATAAAAAAGTTCTTATCTGATCCTACTTCCTGAGTTCTAGCTCAAAGTCAAATTCCTGCCAAATTCCTACAAGGTAGCCACAAAAGCTCTCCACATCATTTCCTTTTTTATTTCATAAAGAAGACTATACCTGTCTTAGGTTGTTCTGACAAGAATGCCTTTTTTTAACCTATCATGGAATATGCATTATCAAAAAGAGTGCATTTCTGTTTTAGGTTGCTGTCTTGTCATATTGCTGTGAGCATACACCATGACAAAGGCAAGTCCTAAAAAGAACAACATTGAATTGGGGCTGGCTTTACAGGTTCAGAGGTTCGTTCATTATCATCAAGGCAGGAGCATGGCAGCATCCAGACAGGCCTGGTGCAGGGGGAGCTGAGAGTTCTACACCTTCATCCAAAGGAAGTCAGGAACAGACTGAGCATCCTAAGGCAGCTAGGGGGAGGGTCTCCAAGCCCACCCCCACAGTGACACACTTCCTCCAACAAGGCCACACCTTCTAATAGTGCCACTCCCTGGACCAAACATATGCAAACCATCTAAGTTGCTAAGGCTCTGTGCAGAATCTTACCTCTCATTGATAGCCAGCCTGTTAAATTAATAACTCTGCTTGGGAATTCCATTTTTAGTTTCAAGCCATGTATTTTGGCGGCCAACATATTGATTTTGTTAAATTCAAACTTTATCACAATGTGCAGGAATACATTATTCCCTGGACAAGAAAGTCTAGTATAATCAAGCTAAATACACCATTCTTAAAGCTTGAGCAAGATGGAAATACTGACCTCAAGTCACAAATTATTTTATCAGCAATATCTGCAGCATCAAAACTCAGCAGAGTTTCATTCAAATTCAGAATCCCAGTATGCAAAGTTAAAACATCCAGAGACATGTTAGAATTATGCCAAATATCCTGCAAATGCCTTTGAACTTTTGCTCAATTATAGTAACTATCATTGTAAATTTAAAAGTAACACAAATCCATTGCTATTTAGCATGGCACTCGAAATGGCTTCTTACTCTTAAACTCTGAACCTCTTCTCCAAAATTTTGAATAGTTATCATAAAGTGCATCAATCTGTTGTTCCTTATTCTTATCTTGAATACGTAGAATTTTAGAAATATTTTTCTGCTAAATGGTTAACAAAAGTAGCTGTCTTAACTTCTTTTGTCAAAGCAATTGCAGAAGCACTGGTGCTTGCTACTTATGTAATTAAAACTGTTATACCAGCAATAATAATGCCCACTAACCTCTTGCTTCTGCCTAAAGCCTGACTCACTTCATCCAGTATTTGCAAGCTTTTTCAGAATACCAAGTTCCTGCAATACTCACAGGCAATAAAACAAAAGCAGGTTGATAAACCACCATAACTGACATGCCAGGTTTTAATACACTAACACAATTAGAAGGTTTATAATCAGTGAAGCTTACATTAAGTACCGTAGAAGAAACAAAAGTAATTTTACCATGGATGAAAGATTAAGAACTTCAATACATGCACTAACACTTGTTTGAAATCAAGATCCTGTCCCAGTTTTATGCACTGCAAATGTAACTTCATACAAGAAAGGTGTCAATTTTTGAATATGGCTCTGAAAATGTCCAGAATGAAGACTGTTATTTCCAATATTGGATTGTTTTCTAGAGCAGTCCATGATTGAGTCAGAATTACTGGTCCTGCTAAAGGAAAGAGAAGGGTCACTATAACTTCTCTATTGGATTACTTTTCAAGGACAGTTTCCACAGTCTCCATATTTTCTGTCCTAAAAGCCTGAGGCAAGGCAGATTTCCCAGTCTGGGATATAGACAAGCAAAGGTGAGTCAGGAACATACGTCCAATACAGCTTCCCTGTCACCATTGTCAGGGCACTCAGTAAGCTCATGGTCAGCATCATTCTTTGCCTGACCAATCACTTTGGAAGCCACCATTCTCCTTCAGCATCCTGCGGTGAAAAAACACAAACACACCCTCTTCCCCACACTAATACCTGACTGAAACCATGCCATATGCCAATAAGTGGACCCTTCCGTTTCACCTAGATATAAATATACTGAGCTGTAAGGTGCCACAGACACTTAGCAGAGAGTTCCTTGGCATCCAAATTTTAAATGTTTAAATATTTTAACATAAATGAGCACGATTTAAATAAATGTGTGCTGTATGGGGATATAATCCCCCCTTTTTTATGAAGATATTGTTTTAAAGTTCCACAATACCTTGTCCTTGAGAGGTATAAGGAATGCCAATAATATGGGTAACATTAAATTGTCTACAAAATATCTCAAGTGCTTAACTGCAATAGCCAGTTCCATTATCTGTTTTAATCTGATTTGTAACACCCAGCATAGAGAAACAACATAGGCAATGGTTAATTACATTTTTAGTTGCTTCTGCTGTTAAAGCAGTTGCAACTAGAAAGCCTGAGAAAGTATCAATATTCACATGTACATATTTTAATTTTCCAAAATCAGAAATATGAGTAACATCCATTGGCCATAATTGATTAGGTAAGAGTTCTCAAAGATTAACACCATTATGTGGTACAGGATAAAAATTTAGGACATTGAGATGTCCTAATTTTTTATAATTCAATGTACACATTCTCTAGAAATACCAAAATGTTGTCTCAAGCTATTACTATTTTGATGATTTAAACAGTGAAATTGTTTGGCTAATTTTTCTTATATAAGGCCTATAATCTGCCTAGTATTCAAATCTGCTGTGACATTGCCCTCAATAAGGTGTCTGGGCAATTGAGTATGAGCTGTTAAATGCCCTATAAAGTAAGGAACAGTACATTCTTTTAAATTGAGTTGTATTTACATAAATAATTGCAAAAGTTGAGAATTAGCAGTATCTAAAAAAGGAACAGTTCCAAACAATTGTAAATCACAAGCTATATATTGGCTATCAGTATACAAATTAAAAGCTTGATTTTTCAGCATTTCAAAAATAGTGACTATATCTGTAATCCAATTATTTGTGCTGAAGTGGGGGGAAAACTCAAGAGAATGAACATGTGATCCAGGTATATATGCTGCCTTTCCATTAGATGAACCATCTGTAAATATGTTAAGTGTATTTTCTATGGGCTATGTGGGTAAATATATAGGAAATACAAAAGCATGCACAGAGGCAAACATGTAGCAATATTTCTTTTGCAAAATTTTTATCAGTTTTGCCTGAAAAGTTTATGCATGCAACAGGCCAAATATCAGTAATAATATTTATTAATATTAACCGATATTAATAAGCAATTTAATTGCTGTTGCTAATAAGGAATAAATATTTCATCAGGTTCTTTCCCAAAATACTTTTGTGATTCTAGCCTACAATTCTGTATTAACACAGGAACAACTTCATAATAGGTTATTAAAACTTTACTTGGAGATGAAGAAAGATGAATTCACACTAATAGTCCTTTCTGACAAAGAACTGCTGTGGGTACAAAAGAAGTACCAAGAACTCAAACAGCCAACAATTGGTCATAGTCTATAGAGTGTATCTGTTGTTGGCTAGTAGCTTCCTCTACTTTCTGCAAAGGTATTTGTCCCTCATTAGTTACTTGTCAATGGGAATTAGGATCTGCATCCCCCTTGAGTATATTAAAAAAAGGATTAAGTTCTCCTGTGGTATGCTTAAGGTGAGGTCTTAGCCAATTAACATCTCCTAACAGCTTTTAAAAATAATTTTAAGTAAATTCCTTTTTTTATTGGAACTTTCTGTGCCACAATTTTTTTAGGATACAACTGATGTCCCAAATATGAAAAGGATATTGCCTTTTCTGGAGCCACAACTAATCCCCCAAAATTTAAAGCTTGTGGTTTAAGAGCAAAGACTTGTAGTAAGGCCCCTTCAGAGGGATCAGCTAATAAAATATCCATATAATGAATAATATACGCAGAAAGATTCAAAGTCCTAACCTCTTGCATTAAAGCAGCAATAAATTTTTGACATAATGTAGGGCTATCAGCCATTTCTTGAGGCAAAGCTTTCCAATGGTATTGACTTATGGGTTCTGTAAAATTACAAGCAGGTGCACTAAATGCAAACCTCTGACAGACAACAGGATACAAAGGAATAGTATAAAAACAATCTTTTAAATCTATGATAATTTTAAATGTATTTTTGGGATGCCAGCTGGAGTAGGTAAGCCAGGTTGTAATGTCCCCATAAGTTCCATAGTTTCATTATCCTTTTATAAATCTTGTGATAATCTTCACTTTCCTGATTTTTTTCTTAATTACAAATGGCTGAGTCCCAAAAGGAATTAAAATCTTGAGCCTGTGATTGAATTTTAAATGGCAGTTAATGAAACATTGACATTTTAACTATAACTTTTAAGTTTCTTTTGCAATATCAGAGCCTAACCATAGTTTTGGAAAGCAAACCCTAATTTTCTCAGTCCTTTCTCTCTAAAATCAACACCAAGTGCATTACTTTCAAGTTACAAAGTTTGGATGCCCATTCTTGTATATGAATGCAGGGCAGTGCAGCTTATAATATGCTACTAAAGAGACGTTGTTTCAAACCTTCTCTAGCTTTACTAGAATTACATAACATATTATCACAGTTTAGAGAGATCTTTAGAATCTGTTTCCCTGGGTAGGTTCATGTCATATGCTGTTGTCTAGAATGACTCCAATCTTGAGTTGCACCAGTTTTAAGCCAACTTTCTGTTACCCAAGTTACAATTTTTAACCATATCCATTACTCTATACACCAATAATCTCTAACTAAGACATGCAGTGAAAGGTAAAAGTTTTAAGGTTGACCCCCCTAATCAAAAGTTTAGAGCAGAAGAAAGAAACTGGTCAGGCCCTGGAACAGCAATTACACCAGCAGGTTCAGCAACTCTCTCCCAGGAACTAGCTGACCATAAAGTTAGAGTACAATCTTGAAAACAATCTTGAGAAACAGGAAACTTCTCCTTGTAATTTTTCACTAGTATTCTTGACATTTTCCAATGATGCCATCCTTACCCCCTTGGGTTGTGGCTTCCTCCTTTAAATACCCCTTCTTCCAGCTCCTCAGGTTCGAACTCCTCTACCCCTGTGTGGGATACGAGTCTCAACCCCAGTGCACTGGTTCCTATCAATAAACCTTGTGTGATTCAGCAAGAATGGTCTTACGTGAGTTCTTGGGGTGTTGCGTCATCCCAAGTCTTGAGTGAGGTTCTCCCCACTTCAGGAGTCTTTCAACAGAACATATACATTTAGAACCAGTCAGAAACAAAAATGAACTAGTGCAACACAGCTTATATATTTAGACTGGACATTATTTTTTATTTTATTTTTTTCTAACTGTAATCTCAAAAGAGGAGCATCTTGTCACCTCCTGAACGCAATAATCGCAGTCACAGAGATTTCTGTAGAAGAAAGAGACATCAGCTTCCAGTCCAGAGCAGCAGAGAAGCTGATGCCCTTTTAAGAGTGGCCTGTACACACAATCAGCACCTGGCAGGGGCTTCTTCAGCTGTGCTACACTCTTAGCTACAGATGCAAGACAATTTGTCAGTTTTCTTGTGCCAATTGAGACTGCCCCCCCCATTTTAAATGAGTAAAAACTAAATCAAGGGGTGAATGACCAGCAGATAAAGTTTTAACCATTTTTCCTTTTGAACATGAAACACAGAGCAACAATTAGGCAGCACAACAAAACCACAGACATAAACTGATAGACATGGACCCATTAGCACACCAAGGACAGACAGATAGGGAAGAGAACTAGATGTTCTACCAAAGGGACCTGGATATCCTAAGGTATTCAGAACCAGAACTAAACGTTCTTCCAGTAGGAGCCAGAGAGAAAGCAGAATGTCTTCTGATCTCCTCCTTTCCCTAGGAAAGCACTGAAACAGCTTATGTTCATTTTCCTTCTCTCAGCCAAAGCATCCCCAGGTAGGCAGGGAACACTACTTTTCTGAAACCCGTTTTCTCTCTCATGTCTAGGGTCTAAAGTATCTCTAACCAGGGGTCAAACTCTAAAAGTATCTATGAGAATTACCTTTACTCTCTTAGATTTTAGCATAACTTTAAACACAAAAAAATTCTGCCATCACCTTGTCCCTTTTTACAGTGTTTACTCACCACAGGCCCAAATCCCATTTTCCTTTTCACATACTTCTTTTTTGAGGTGTCCTTTACTGTATTCTCTTTACTCGATCTCCAACGTTGAGGCATCATCTGACCAAGCCAGCTCAGTCAGTTAATGGGTTCTCCGGGTAGGGAGTGAGGATTAAAATGAAAAAGACAATTAGACTACAGTATAGCATGACACAACCAGTTCTGAGACTGATGCCGGTTTGTTTTTTCCAGTTTGTTTTTATAACATTTTAAGTACATGCAAATAATAAGGTCAGTTCTAGGTCAAGGAGCAAACAAGGCAAAAGACACAAATAGTTGATGAACAAACAAGGCAATAAAGAAAGTCCCAGGATGACCAAGATAAAAGGAATGCCACAAATTCCTCAGCTGAGTTTGCCTTGAGCTTTGTATTGGCCCTAATGCATTCTTATCTGAGATGACTTCCTGAGTCCTAGCCCAAAGTCAAATTCCTGCCAAATTCCTACAATCTGACCTCAAATGCTCTCCATAGCAACTAGACATAGCATCATAGGAGTGAACTTTTATGATCCACACAAATGTGTGTGTGTGTGTGTGTGTGTGTGAGAGAGAGAGAGAGAGAGAGAGAGAGAGAGAGAGAGTGCATGTGCACACATACACATAAACACATACACACAGATTCTCTCTCTCTCTCTCTCTCTCTCTCTCTCTCTCAATAAATTTTGAAATTTTACTTGTGAAAATACAAAGCTTCTAGAAAACCCAATGGTTATGCTTGCTCAGAAAAATCCCACAACACAGGCAACCAAAGCAAAAGCAAAGAGAGGCTATAATAAACAAACAAAAAATGTCTCTTGCATAGAAAGGAAGCAAGTATGACATCATAAGATAATCAGGGAAAGGAAAATATTTTCAAATTGTATGTCCAATATACATACATATATATATATATATATATATATATATATATATATATATATATATGTGTGTGTGTGTGTGTGTGTGTGTGTGTGTGTGTGTGTGTGTATAAATGTGTAAGACAATTCTATGATTTAATAGCAAAAGATATCATGATTAAAACTTCAGTTGAATGCACATTTTTCAAAGAAGACATGTAGCCGACCAACAGGTAGGTATAGAAAAGGCTTCAACTTTACTTGTTATCAGGGAAACGCACAGCAAACCACAGTTAGATATCTTCTTTTAGCCTCTTAGAATTACTATTAAAGTAGCAAATCAAAGACAGCAAGTATTGGTGAGAATGTGGGTCAGTTAAACTACTGTTTGCCTTCAGTTCCTTGATAAATCTGTGCATCAGCAATGAAAGAAGAGAGTGATGACCTTGCCTAAATTGGGTTCATTTCTTGGCTTCGTTATTTGAAAACTTACTAAGTAATTTTATTTTCCTTTCCATTGTATCACTGACAAGTTTAAGCATATTGGGATACACTTTGCTTTACATAATACATATATAAAATGTCTAGTCAGAAAACAAATATCTGATAATCAGAAAACAAATATCTGACTGCCCATCTTTAAGAATGTAACATGCGAGATATAACAAAATACATACAAATTAAATTAGAAGGCAAGATAGTGTTGTTAAAGGTCATTTTAACAATTTTAGGAAGTGAACTGTGCTAATTAAATTCAAAGCAAAATTCAGATAAATGAGCAGAAATATTGTGTAACTATTTAAAAATATCCCTTAGACAAACATAGTTTGTGCTTAGAAGACTTAACAGTGAACAGTAAGAAAGGTCATAGAAAACTCCAACTTTCCTAGTAACCATTCTGTAATAGTCAGTAGAAAATAAAAACATTACCATCTATTAACAATGGGGATCAAAATTGTAGCTATCACTATACTAAACACTTATATTGAAAAATGACATAGTAGGACCTTTGGTTATATACTGTTTGATTGTCTTGAGACCTACAAAACACAACATATTTGCCTGCTGGTCAACAGATTTTAAACCATAGCCAATAATCAGAATAGCTTCTTAAATATTTGAACAGTGAGACTCTCTAGTAGTTTTGCTACTCATTGTTTACCTCATTCTGTCACTCCAGCCTGATGACAAAGCAGCACTTGTGAAGGTATCATTTCCAAAGAAAATGCAACGTATCCAGAAAATACAAGCACCTGATAGAAGAAAAAAAAACCTGGGAAGAGAATGGAGAAAACTTAAAGAAGTAAAAGATCTGAAGAGCTCTTACTTCAGGTCTAGGGTCTTTTTAGATCTCCATTAAAGTACTGAAATGAACAGACCAGAGTGACTCTACTGGAACAACAGACATGGGCACAAACTCTAGACATTGGGAATGAAAATTTTAATCATCGAAACAATCAACATGTATTGTATTGATATTTTAGGATGGTTGAAGAGCGTCAAGTCAAATAGCACAGTTAGAATTGAAAGAGCCCCGGAGTCAGGAGACCCTCACTCAAGTCTCGGGTTGATGCGACCCCCCCCAAGAACTCATGAGAGACCGTCCTTGCTGTAATCACATGAGGTTTATTGATAGGAACCAGTGCACTGGGGTCGAGACTCATATCCCACATAGGGGTAGAGGAGCTCAACCCCGAGTAGCTGGGAGAAGGGGTATTTAAAGGAAGAAACCACAACACAAGGGGGTAGGGATTGCATCATTAGAGAATGTTGAGAATTCCAGTGAAAAATCATAAGGAAAAGCTTCCTGTTTCTCAAGATTGTTTAACTTTATGGTCAGCTAGTTCCTGGAACATTCAGTTCCAGGGCCCGGCCAGTTTCTTTCTTCTGCTCTAAACTTTTGTCTAGGGGGTGCAACCTTAAAACTTCTACCTTTCAGAATCCTTGAAAATACTTCATGAGTTAGCACATTCTTCAGAAGCCTTCCTCATTCTCCAGGGAGGGCCAGAAAACAGAGTAAATTTTCCCTCATCTTAAACTCTGGCTACTACAGTAAACTAAAGCCTAGTAGAATATATCAAGCACACTATACCATATGCAGTCGCTGACCACTGAGACCTATTGGTCCTTGTTGAGTATGTCATGATGTAAGTAGTGAAACTGTTTTTTTCTTTTCTACCAGAAGATTCTGGACTGAGTTCTATATTTGTTTGTGGACATGCTTTAGATTGCATACTTCTTTTCTTGAACAAGAAACTACCTCTGTGCCATTGGTACTCTTGCATGCCACGGTATCCTTATATTTATCTGCTTCTTTTAAGGGACTTGTTCTCACCAAACACTACTATGCAGCTGTGTGTTAGAGGAAATATGCTATTAAATTATTTTATTGTGCATTTCCATACTAGGTTTTGATGTCTTATTTTGTTTGAATAACTCTTGTGTAGATTTATGTGATTAAAACAAATAGGTATGTACTGGTGTTCAGAGTCTGAAAAGGGGTACTGGTTGCCCTGAAACTAGAGATACAGATATTTGAGAGCCACTTTGTGGATTTTAAGAGTGAAACAAGTGCTCTCAACTGATGATCCGTGGACCCAGCTCCCTCCTGAATTTGAATAAACCATGTGCAGTCCCTTAATCCAATCATAGTCTCAAAATTAAGAGAACACTTATATTTTAGAATCGATGATAAAGTATAGTTCAACATTATGTCTTTTGACTGTAAAACACAATTTATAAAAGAGCAATCTAAGACAAAAGAGATATGTGCTATAAGATAATAGCAAAGATTATAGTATCATGAATAAAATCATATACTTCAAGTTTTGTATATCTGGTGATTTTAGACAATGTTTCAAAAGAATATTAAAATAAACATATATTTCAATTGTCCTAATACCAGGTTATAAAATCAGTTTGATCTTCTAAACTAAGGTTTAATTATTACATATTTTCTAGTTTCATTAACAATATGTACTTCGAAGTCATTCTCCAATTTCACCCTCTGCAATTATTAGCATGCAGATTATATAAATATGCTAATACAGTTTGAAATGTAAGAATATTTAAAATGGTGAAATGCTATCACTTATTTTACAGCAAAGACTCCCAGTCATTTTAATACAGTAATTAGGTCGAATAAATTGGTCCATAACCTAGGAAACCATCCTGAATGAATCAATAGAATCTGCAGCTTCTTGGTTGTCATAGGAACTGATTATAGCCGGTATGCTAACATAACACACATTTTACACAGAGTTGATTAATATACCAAAGTTTAGGAAGAAGCCTATTCATACCGTGTTAAAACATTTTTATAATTGTATTTTATTATGCTTTCTGATAGACCATATCCTATTAAAATCATAACATAAAATGTTAGAATTTTATATATAATATATATGTAATACAATTTGAAATGTAAGGGTATTTAAAATGGCGAAATGCTACATTTATTATTATATGTAAAACATTTAAATATATGCATAAATATGCTTATATATTTAAAATATATTTATATTTTTATTTACATTAATTATTTATATATTTAAAATATATATATACTTTATATTTCTATACAATGTATAAATATTTTTAAGTGAGTAAATAAAATAAGTTATTTTTGAAGGAATCTAGTATTTTTTTCATTAAGGAAGGATTCTATCATTTCCTGTCATTTCAGATTAAACAGTGTATCAGCATGACTTGCACAGAAATTCAGTCATTCATGATTTGATGCTGAACTGTTCCCACCATTGCTGCATTGTGACAATGCTAGTGCTCAAAAGACTTTCAAAATCCAACCTTGGTATTCACTGAACTGCATTATCTTTAGGATTCAAAATGTAATTTCTAAAATAAAAAGAACTTAATTAGAACCTTGAATGAACTTTGCAGTGTTTTGTATGAAAATAATAGAAATCCTGAGAGTGAGGCATTTGTTACATGAAGGTTTTATATAGAGAGCATTAGAGAAAAATATGCATCATTATTTGTGATGAAGTTCATTTATATAAATTACTTCTTTTCATGTGATTGAAATATGGCACTATAATACAAGAAAATTACAAACCTATGGTATCAGCATCTCAGCTTGAATACCAAATGTAACTAATTCTTCCATAAAATATATGAACCTTCCATTAAATAAAACCATCTAGGAAAGACTAATCCATGCTAGATACAATCATATATACTATACATACGCAAACATATATGTGTGGGAAAATATGTTTACATGTATAATGCTACTTAAAAGGTACATATATGCTTCTGTGTGTGTTGAGGAAAGGGGTGAGAGTGATAGAGAAGTGTCATGAGAGCCTATTCATACAACTCTCAATCCTGTGGAGTCAAACTCTATTTTTTTCATCTCTATCCTTATCATATAATCTGATCTTATGGAAAGAAACCTAGTGACTGTTACCATTCATCTGTCTTTATTTCCTACTTCTCTCAGAAGTAAATAGCTGGTCATAATTCTACCAACTAAATGAATGAACCCTACCTAATTCTTAGGAACAATTGATCTTCTGTGAGTTTTCAAATTTCCCCTTATATCAGGAAATGCAAGGACTGAGATCTGGATAGAGACAAACCAAAACAATTCACCTTTTATATTTGTTTCTGTTTATCTTCTATTCTATTTTATTTTCCACTTTCCACATGAGATTCGTGGAAAATAGAGTACTTTGTCTCAATTGTTTCATGACTGAATTTCTTGAAGGCTCTTCTTATTCCATGAATTGATACAAATTCACTTTTGAGTTTTGTAACTACTTCTGAGAAATAGATGTTACATATTACCCTGAATTAAAAGACCAGAGTATCCGACCATCTTAGATTTGCCTGACAGAATTCAATAATGACACTTATCACCATCTGTTATTTGGGGCTCACATTATGGTAATGCTAATTTACATAAATTCTTATAATATTTGTATATACCGGGGATATTTTCATAACACAAGCTTCATTTATGAATATTCTACTATTATAGGATAAGGTTTATGTAGTTGTGAGAATATATACTCTGATTCATTCTTAAAAATGAAGTTTTTCACAATAGTGAAGTATTTCTAGAAAAGCAACTTTTTCCAGTGGGGTGGTGGACAGTACAGAGGGTTCAGAACTGGAATAAAAATGTTCCGAGCATGAGCCAATGAAATCCCAGTCTGAAAAGGGCTATTTTTATTCACAGCCGCTGCAAAGTAAAGGGACATCTTGACCGGAGTAGAAAGATGCAATCACTAGCGAAAACTGTATTCGGGATATAGCACGGCTATGTTATTCATGAATTCATAGCAGCTCCGTAAGACTTGTGTAGGATCAATGCAGGCGAAATCCCAGCGAGGAAGATGATGGGGCTCATGGATTGATTGGCATCTGATAGAGATTGCTAATAGGTTGCCTGTGCTACAGTGGTCGGTGTAATATTATGTAATTTTCACTTCTTCCTCTTTTCATTCAACTCTTTCTATGCCCACAATACTTTAAGTTAATGGCCTCTTTTTCATTAATTATCATGTGTGTGAACTCTTTTAAAAATATATACTTAAGTGATTATTAAATTAAATATATTTGTGTTTACACGTCTATAAATGTTGTCTGTGTGTGCCTATATATATATATATATATATGAACATAAAAGCAAAGACATGAAAATTATATTTTATATTATATTATAATTATATTGTGTATAATATTAAATTAGCATTACTATATTGTGAGCCCCAAATAACAGAGGATGACAAATGTCATTCATGAATTCTGTCAGGCAAATCTAAGATGGTCAGATACTATGGCCTTTTAATTCAGGGTAATATGTAACATCCAGTTCTCCGAAGTAGTTATTAGGTTCAAAAGTGAATTTCTATCAATGTCCTTGTGTATGTATCTGTATGTGTATCTAATTCTCTTTCTCAGCAGCCATTGTCTACAGTTTTTCTAGAGCTGGGACCTCGTGAGATTTCCCCTATTCACATCAGCATGTCAAACGATGTTATAATGGTGACGTTCTTGTTCAGGGGACTATATTATTAAGATTCTGTGGATGCATAAACTGAAGACAATAACAGACATCTTTGTCCTCTCCGGTTCTTATAGTCTTTCCACACCCTCTTGCTGCATGCCCCTGAGCTGTAGTGTGTTGGGTCTGCGATGCAAATGTATCCATTGGTGTGGGCACACTACAGTCAGTTGTTCTCTGAATTTTGTCCACTTGTAGACTCCTATAATGGCTCCCTATTCTGAAAAAATAAGCAAAAGCTACATTCATATTCTTATATATGGATATATTTATTATGAGTATAATAAGTATATCCATATATAAGACACACACACACACACACATATATATATATATATGCTTATAGAGAGTGAGAGACAGAGAGACAGAGAGAGACGTAGAGAGAGAGTATATACAGATAACTATTTAGAATGCAGTTGAGATTTATATTACTATATGGAACTGATGAACATAGCAGTAGTAATTCTGCTCTGGGGTCCATGACTTCAGCAGCCTTGAGTATTTGTGTACATTTCCAGTTTAGGTAATCAATTGCAAATTAATTAGGCCACAGTTCAATTTCATTAGATGACTATTGGCTCTCCATAAAATATGTGTTCTACTGAATGTTTGAAAATATCTGGCCATTGTTGTCTTCATTCTGTTTAGTACACTTACAGATGGGCATGGTTTTTCAATGACCTTTCACTCTTGGAAGATTGTCTAGCAACTATGAGATGACATCATCATGGAAGAAGCCTCAAGGTCAGTGGCAGCTTCTCCATGTCCTGCATACAAAGTATCTTCTGTCTTCAACAATATGCTTTCAAATTCTAGGAGGCAGCCAAGGTAATAGCAATAGCCTATATTGATTTGTGAATCTCTAGGACTCTGTTGACCAACAACTAGAAGAAAGGTTTCAATTGCATGCCCCTGAGCATTTTGTTAGTCTATGATGTTTAAAAAAAATAGTATCATTCCAAATGATACAACTTCATCTAAAACATAATAATGCATAGATACATATACATACATGTCATATGCTTTTGTACACCTGCATATTTCCATATAGTCTTGTGTAACTTAATTGTTTTGCTAAGATTAAAGAATATTTAAAGATAGTTATTCCTCCTACTCCACTTCCCTCTCTTTCACCCTTCTCCCATGGATTATGTAAGTTCTCACTTTGTTTTTCTCATATCACCATTCATAGCATATATGTCCCACTTCCTCTTCTCCAGAACTACTCTTTTCTATGATACCTATAAACTTTCCTGCTTTCTGTGATTACTCTAGGTTATATCCTCATTTCCATCAAAACATTGTGATTTACGACAGAGAGAGAGAGAGAGAGAGAGAGAGAGAGAGAGAGAGAGAGAAAGAGAGAGAGAGAGAGAGAATGAACTTGTGATAATTGTCTTTCTCAAAATGGGTTAGATTACTCAGTATAATACTGTTTAGTTCCATTCCTTTTCCAGAAATTTTTATGACTTCATTTTCTTTCTTTTATAAAATTCCATTGTTGTGTATAGGTAATTTCATCATCCATTCACCTTTTGGAAGATATTTATGTCCTTTCCATTTCCTAGATATTATGGAAGTGTCGATAAACATGACTGAACAAGTAGCTGTGGAATATAAAGTTGTTTGGGTCAAGGAGTGGTACGGCTAGGCTTACTTTTAGCTTTCAGTGAATTGTTCACAATGATATCTAGAGTGGTGAACCAGTCTATAATTCCACCCACAGTGAATAAGGGCTACCCTTTCCCCACATTCACACCAGCATTTATTGGCATTGTTGTTGTTTAACTTAGTTATTCTGACTGAAGTACATTAAAATTTCAAAGTGACTTTAATTTTCATGTCCCTAATGGCTAAGAATATTAAGCACTTTTCAGGTATTTATTGGCAATGCTCAAATTTTCTACTATGATGTCTCTGTTCAGATCACACTATGTCAATTATATTTTTTCAAGAACTTCATACATACATCCATACCACATCTGCCCCTCCTCCTTTCCTATCTAACTTCTCTCATGCCCTCTCCCAAATTCATAAATTGTACATTATTTTAATGTGTACACACACACACACACACACACACACACATATATATATATATATATATATGTATGCACAAGTATGTATAAACTACTGAGTCCCTTTATTTTACAATTTCAGAGTTTCCGCTCATTATCATCATGGCTGTCAACATTGGAGAGTCCAGGCAGACAGGGTTCTGGAGATGGAACTGAGAGTTCTATATCCTGATCCCACGGTAGCCAGTAAGAGACTCTGGCTGGAGCTTGAGAACTAGTATCCCTCAAACCCACCTACACAGTAACATGCTTCTTCCAACAAGGCCACACCTCCTATTATTAGCACTTCCCACTGTCCAAGCATAATCAACCACCACAGTTTTCTTGGTTTCTTGTTTCATGAATTCCTGATATATACCAAATATTCATCCTGTACCAAATGTTACCAGACTGCTTCTTTTGCCAAAATTAAAATTTTTAGCTTTTCAGTTTCTCAATTGTCAATTGAGAGTCATTTCTTCCTGAGCAAATGACATCCTATTGATAGAGTCCTTTCTTACGTCTGTATCTTCTAGGCTTCAGCTCAATTTTTGGTTTCACTGGTTGTATTGTCCTAGGACTTTCACCTTGAATTATTTGCTCTGTTTAAAGTTGAATTTTCTGCAGGCTGATGGATAGGGGTCTAATTTAGTTTTTCTACATTTGCACTTTTGGTCTTTCCAGCACATTTGGTTGAATATGCTGTCTTCTCTCCTCTATGCATTTTGGGTATCTTTGTCAAATGTAAGACACCTGTAGTTACATTCTCTCATGCTCTCATTTTCTGATTTATTCCATTGATCTTTATCTCTCTTTTTGGGACAGGATCAGTTTCAATATTCTTCTGCCATTGCTCTTTTTTCTCAGGATTACTTTTGTCATCTGGGACCATTTGTTATTCCACATGAATACTAGAGTGTTATTTTTGTTTTGATTTCTGTGAGGAATGTCTTGGGTATTTTGAGATTGAACTGAAGCTGTAATTTTGAATAGATAGGATGGCTATTTTTGCAGTGTTACTTTTACCAATCCATGATCATTTTGATTCTCTTGCTAGTGAAACTGTGTTTAAATATAAAAATGAGTAAAATTATAATTATTCTAAAACAGGAAGCTATAAAATATATCTGTTTAGGACACTAAGTATTAGGTAGACAAGGATAGAATTGAAACAATCTGAGCTCTACTTCCTATGATATTCTTATTGTATGGAGCCTGTTGTATACATAAACAAATGTAAGTCGTTAAATTACTTAAGAGAAATAAGAATAGTCATAATATAGCTCAATGTTATAAAAGTTAAATCCAGACTTGCTGTATATGTCAGCAGTAATTTATGTAATGATTATATTTATGATTAGAATTATTGTCTCCTTACATATATTTCAACCTTCCTCTGCTATTGCAATATTTTTCCACCAGATGGTAGCCAATAAAAGCAGTAAGAAAAGAGATTAACTGAGTTAAAATAAATAAATTTAAACTGAAACCAAAAGCAATTTTTCATAGTTGCAGAAATAACTTTTTACAAAAAAAGAATGAAAATCCTTTTTAAACTTACTAAGAAAACAATTAAGCTGGTATTAAATTTGGGTCAATTTTTAGTGTTATCCCAATTTTTTGACTTCTAATATCAAGTTTGAATGCTACAGTCATAATTTTTTTAGAATATACTTATGCAGACTGATTTTTGAATATTCTTCAAGTCACACTTATAGCACACTATAATTCTAAATATTTTAGGATATGTATTTTCTGACAGTTCTTTTTATAACACTCATCAACCCCACTTTATAAAACTCAGGCATGTGGACTTGTCTCATCTGTGTGGAGCTTTCTCCTCTCTTCTTGTTAGTCTTGGCTTCTACATGAAGAACTCATTATTTGCAAAAACCAATTATCATTCCTGTCTAGATACATTAAGATTTTTTTCTACAAGTCATTCCCTCTCTATCACATTTTAAGCAACAATTTACATGAATTATTCATAGTGCCCATATTGCAGGCAAAGTTTTTTTTATTAAATTTGATCATAATAATAGTTATTACCCTAGTCATGGCAGTTTTATGAGCATTCTTCAATGCCATTACCTGGAAAGATTTCAATCAAGAAATATAAAAGATGCAAATCAATTTCCATAATAAAATTAAACTACAACATCCATTCCTTCACTCCAGCACAGGAGCTGATTGACAGGCTCTCTGTGATACCAGGAACAGATAGCATTCAGATATAGGTATGGAGAGTGAGAAAACATGACTTCCTAAGAATTTCAGGGCATTTTCCTCCATTTCTGCTGCTTACTGTCTGCTAATTTCATTGAATAAAATGTTTAATGCAGAGGCTCTACAAATATCTACTTATAGAGCATTTTATTTACTGACAATCATTAGTTTCTGAAAGGTAGTTGAGGTAATATCAGAATAAATAAAGAATTAAGTGACATTTTTACATTTTTGTCTCAGTGTGAGTATTAGTATATAGTAGATAGCTCAGAAAAGCCTCACATTCATTTTGGTGGCAAGAATTCCCTCAAATGTGTGGGGTTCCTAATTTAAGCATCCAGTATTTTAAAATTAGGAGCAACTAATTTTAATCATCATTGAAAATTCTAATTAAAACTAACAGTCTTTTTCTGGATAGACTTTTCTTATTAACGTTGACCCGACTGATCATGTTCTAAGACAGATTATCAAAATTGCTATCCTTTTATGGTTTAGAATTACTATGGAAGTTTAGGAGATTGTTCAGTAAGAGTAGATGCTACATGATGCATCAACAGCAAAACCTGGGTTCAGTACCCTGAGAACCAAATTGAAAAATTTTTTTAAAACATGCTGATAGGCTAAAGAGACAGCTCATCTCAGCGACTAAGAGTCCATGTATGGAGTTCTGGAAGAGAACCCAAGTTCAGTTCTCAGAGCTACAAGTATAAGAACCAGCTTTCATTCTAGCTCAGAAGGACCCAATGCTGATGGCCTCCATATGCATATGGATTTGCATGAATATATGCAGGCTCAGTTTCTTCTCTAAACCTACTTTATTTAGAGTTTTTAAGTGCTTCAACCTCCCCTTTAGCACACTGAACATAGATAATGGAAAAAGAAGGTTTAATGGAAAAGGGGGTTGGGGACCTGTTTAGTAGTCACTCTTTGGGGAAATTTCATTTTATGCTTTCAGGATGTCAGCAGTCCAGTCCAATAGCAAACATTAAACACAAATCAGTATCAATCACTAGATCCAGCAGAAATCTAAAGGCTTTGCCTAATAGGCATGGATCAGCAGAAGCAGCAAGAAGCAGCTATAATATCATGAGGAGTTCTTTTGTGTGTTTTTCATTATCAAATATTGCATGACCTCTCAAGTGTTCACTCCAGCAAACCACCACATGCCTTCTCATGTGTCTGCTTCAGCAAAATATCCTCTCCCAAGTTTGCCTGAGTGCTGGGAGCCAAGCCTGTTTACACAACCTCTGTCTCAGGAATGTTTCAGGAATGTCAAGCCCACTTACACCCTCTGGGACACCTAGCCAGTTGTCCTTTCTTATTAATGTACAACTTCCATCTCCAGCTGTCTGCTCTTGGTCTATACCTGCAATTTATGGTTTATGGCTATAGGGATGGTAGTGATGGTAGTGAAATTGATGTTTGGTCCTGGATGACTTTCCCACCTGCTTGTCTTTATAAGTCACTATTTTTAATTAAAGTTTGAGAGAGAGCTTGATCAGAACATAGACTTGCACATATATAGGCATGCTCACTTGTATTTTATCTTTCCTTATAAAAACTTATCGTTATGTCTATTTGTGTGACAGTGTAGATATATTTGGAGTGAAAATTTGTAGTTTCTTTGGAAACTCAGTTGTGTCAAGTGATGTTTTTCTGAAATCTATCTAGTGAAAGGATGTTTTGCAGAAACAGACACATGACAAAATGTTTTGCTCAGGTGCCCCAGCCTTCGGGGGTTCAGCGGAGACGTGGGAGGGGGCGAAAGAATGGGGGACAGGAGGCACAAATTACAGAATATCATCTTTACTCACAATAGACAAAAGAACAACCTTGTCCCATTGTTTGTTTAAGTTTTTTACTACTTTTCTTCTCAGAGTAAAGAGCTGGAAAACACTTTTCCAAGCAAAGACATTCAAGAAACAAGCTGGAGTAGCCATTCTAATATCAAATAAAATGGACTTTTAACCAAAAGTTATCAAAGAGATGGGGAAGGACAGTTCATACACATAAAGGGAAAAAATCTACAAAGAGGACTTCTCAGTTTTGAACATCTATGTCCCAAATACTAGGGGACTCACATTCATAAAAGAAATATTACTACAACTCAAATCACACATTGGACTCCACACAATAACAGTGGGGGACTTCAAAATCCTACTGTTACCAACAGAAAAATCATCAAAACAGAAACTAAAGAGAGAAACAATAAAACTAAGGCATATTATGAACCAAATGAATCTAAAAGTTATCTACAGAACCTTTCACCCAAATACAAGAGAATATACCTTCTCCAAATTGACTATATAATCAACCAAAAAGCAAGTCTACAGATACAAGAATATTGAAATAACCCCTGTGTCTTATCAGATTATTATTGATTAAGGCTGGACTTCAACAAAAACAGAATCAGCAGAAAGCCCACATATTCATGGAAACTGAACAACTCTCTACTCAAAGGTTACTTGGTGATGGGAGGAAAACAATTAAAAAATTTTTAGAATTCAATGAAAATAAAGGCACAACATGCCCAAACATACAGGACACAATGAAAGCGCTGCTGCGAGGAAAATTCATAGCACTAAGTACCTTCATAATGAAATAGGAAAGATCTCAAGCCAGCAACTTAACCACATACCAGAAAGCTCTGGAACAAAAGAAATCAGACACACCTAAGAAGGGTAGACAGCCTGAATTGTCAAATAAAGAGAAAGAACAATACAAATAATCAACAAAACCAAAAGCTGGTTCTTTTAGAAAAGAACAAGATAGATAAACCCATAGTCAAACTAACTAAAAGGCCAACAGAGTATCTAAATTACCAAAATCAAAAATGAAAAGGGAAACATAACAGAAACGGAGGAAATTTAAAAACAAAATCCTTAGGTTTTACTTCAAAAGCCTGTACTCCACAAAACTGTAAAATCTAAATGAAATGGATGATTTTTATAGATAGATACCACTTATTGAAGTTAAATCAAGATCAGCACTATCTTAACAGTTCAATCACCTATTATAAAACAGAAGCAGCATTAGAAGTCTTCCAAGAAAAAAAAGAGCACAGGACCAGAGGCTTTCAGTGCAGAATTCTATCAGGCTTTCCAAAAATAGCTAGTACAAATATTCATCAAATTATCCCACAAAATAGAAACAGGAGGAACACTGCCAAACTCATTCTATGAAGCCACAGTCACCCTGACACCAAAACCTTACAAAGACTCAACAAAGAAAGAGAACTTCATACCAATTTAGCTTATGGACATCAGTGCAAAAATACTCAATAAAACTCTCCCAAACCGAATCCAAAAACACTTGAAAAACATCATTCACCACAATCAAGCATCCCAGGGATATAGCCATGTTTCAAAATAAAATCTATCGACATAATCAACTGTGGAAACCGATTCAATGAAAAAAAATCACCTGATCATCTCATTAGATGATGAAAAGCTTTCAACAAAATCCAGTTCATATTAAAAGTCTTGGGTAGATCAGGGGTACACGGCACATACCTAAATATAATAGAAGCAATATACTAATAGCCAATATCAAATTAAATGGAGTAAAGCTTGAATCAATCCTACTAAAATCAGGAACCAGACAAGGCTGCCCACTTACTCCCTTCTGTAAAAAATGGGGACCTGGAAGCTGAAAAGGCCACTGTAGCCAGGTAGGAGTCCCAGTGGAAGGATAAGCACCCCCAAACCATCGACAGAACTTTTGACCCCAAAATTGCCCTGTCTAAAGGAAATACGGAGACAAATCTGGAACTGAGAGTACAGAGAAGGCCAACCAATAACTGCTCAACTTGAGACCCATCCCACGCGAAATCACCGATCCCTGGCATTAATGATACTCTGCTATGCTTGCAGACAGGAGCCCTGAGTGGCTTTTCTGAGCACCTGACAGAAACAGACGCAGACGCACATAGCCAAACGCTGGATGGAGGTCAGGACCCCTTATGGTAGATTGGAAGCCCTGAAGAGCATGAGAACCCCACAGGAAGAGCAACAGAGTCAACTAATCTGGGCCCCTGGGAACTGTCAGAGACTCATCCACCAACCCAGGAGTTTACACAGGATGGTCCGAGCCTCCCAGCATACATGTAACAGAGGAGCAGCTCAGTCTCCATGTGGTCCCGCAACAACTGGAGCAGAGGCTCCCCCTAAAGCTGTAATCTGAAGTGGTATTCGTTCCCCAACAGGGTGCATTGTCTGGATTCAGTGGAAGAGGATAACTTAATCTGGCAGAGAGTTAGGGTAGGGTAGGGGAATATGCAGGGGGACCCATCCTCTCAGTTGAGAAGGGGAGGGTGATAGGGTAGGGACTCTGTGAGGGAAAGACTGGGAGGCGGTATTAGTGTTATAAATAAATATTTTTAACTTTGGTATGCTCATTTTACATTTAAAGATGTATTTATTTATTATATATAATTACGCTGTAGCTGTCTTCAGACACACCAGAAGAGGACATCAGATCTCATTACCGATGGTTGCTGGGATTTGAAATCAGGACCTCTGGAAGAGCAGTCAGTGCTCTTAACCATCTCTCCAGACCCAGACTATGTTTTAAAGTACAAAAATAAGTTTCTGACTCTCATCAAAAGCATTAATTTTTTTCTTTTTAAAAAGTACATTTGGGGAAATGTGAAAGGCCAGTAAAAGTTACTAAAACTACTCTTCCCTGGTGTTTCCATGCAATGCTGTTAGTGGGATATAAAAATGGACAGCAATAAACACTAGTTCTAGACCCAAACAATTCAGTTTTGAAAACGGATCGTGGTAGGATGATTGTACCTATACAGTGTGAAAATCTATTTTACTTTGCACTATGTATGCCATATCTCCCAGACATAAAAGCCAACAACAAAAACAAACAAACAAAAACTTCTGACATTTGCTCTATGCTACTTGATCAAGTCATGTTAGGTTTAAAGGGAAATCTCATGTCAGGCTATTTGCTTGAAAATATGTTCCTTTCCTTATGTGAAAAATATGTAAAAAATTCAACAAAATTCATAGTTATACATACACATATATATATATGCACTTACTCAAGAATATCTGCTAAACTCATTTATTTTAAAATTCACACTCTAACAGATATTAATGTAACTAAAACACTTGCAGGTTAAAGTTGCAAAGTTTATTCAACCAAAACAGTTGTCTTAAAAGAATAAAGCAAGTCTTAGAAATCTTCTCAAAATATCATGTGGACTCTGTTAAGCATGGATTTGTGTCTCTTTTTATTTGCTAAGATCAAATTATTTATGCTTGTGAATTTGACGACAAAATTAAAAATAAATATTCAAGGTTTCCTTAGGGAGCTTGTGGAAATGTAAATATATCCCCTGCAATTTATTTGTAACGCACCATAAAATTGATCCATGAGTGCAGCTCAGCTCCTCAGTTACCAGTGATGAATGTAGTAATAATATAACAATAACCATGTTTGCTCTAATAATAAACAATTACAAAACACGACACCTCCTTAGTTGCTTGCTATGTTGAGTCTTTATTCATTCATACCATAGCACTAGCTTGTCTTTTTTTTTCTTTTTAAAAAAAATTTTATTGGTTATTTTGTTTACTTACATTTCAAATGTTACCCCCTTCCCGGTTCCTCTCCAAAAACTCCCAATCATACCCCCCTTCCCCCTGCCTCCACGAGGGCGCTCCCCTACCCACCAACCCACTCCCACTCCACTGCCCTAGCATTCCCCTACTCTGGGGTATCAAGCGTTCATAGAACCAAGGGGCTCCCCTCCCGTTGATGTCAGACAAGGCCATCCTCTGCTACATATGCAGCTGGAGCCATGGGTCCTTCCATGTGTACTCTTTAGTTGGTGGTTTAGTCTCTGGGAACTCTGGTGGGTTTGGTTGGTTAATGTTGTTCTTCCTGTGGAGTTGCAAACCCCTTCAGCTCCTTCAGTCCTTCCCTTAACTCCTTCATTGGGGTCCCCTTGTTCAGTCCCACAGTTGGCTGCAAGCATCAGCATCTGTATCAGTAAGGCTCTGGACCAGCCTCTCTGGCTCCTGTCAGCAAGCACTTCTTGGCTTCACCAATAGGGTCTGGGCTTAGTGGCGGCATAGGGGATGGATCCCCAGGTGGGGAAGTCTCTAGACGGCCTTTCCTTCAGTCTCTGCTCCATTCTTTGTCCCTGAATTTCCTTTATACAGGAGCAACTCTGGGATAAAATTTTGAGAAGGGTGGATGGCCCTATCCCTCAACAGGGGGCTGTGCTTAACCTGTAGATATGGTTGCTACAGGCTCTCTCTCCCCTTTGTTGGGCATTTCAGTTGGGAGCCTTTGCTTTCCTAGTATCTAGGACTTTCTGTTGGCTACCCCCAGTTCTCTATTCCTCATTGCTACTACATAACGCTGTTCAAATTCCTGACCCTCTGCACATCTCCCCTATCTCCTTCCATACCTAATCCTACTACCCTTTTGCCTCGCCCCCTCCTCTCTCCTCCCAAGTCACGCTCACCCTCTAACATCCATGATTATTTTCTTCCCCCTTCTAAGAACGATTTCCACACTTTGGCCTTCTTTCTTCTTGACCTTCATATAATCTGTAAATTGTATCCGGAGTATTCTGACATATTTTTCCTAATACCACTTATCAATGAGTGAATACCATGTATGTTCTTTTGTGACTGTGTTACCTCACTCAGGATGATATTTTCTAGTTCCATCCATTTGCCTGTGAATTTCATGAAGCCATTGTTTTTGATGGCTGACTAGTACTCCGTTTTGTAAATGTACCACATTTTCTGTATTCATTCCTCTCTTGAGGAACATCTGGGTTGTTTCCAGCTTCTGGCTATTATAAATAGGTTGCTATTCTTATTTCCTTGTACAAAGTTCAAGTCCAAGTGGACTAAGGACCTCCACATAAAATCAGATACACTGAATCTAACAGAAGAGAAAATGGGAAGAGCCTTGAACACACAGGCACAGGGGAAATTTTTCTGAACAGAACACCAATAGCTTATGCCCTAAGATCGGCAATTAACAAATGGGACCTCATAAAAGTGAAAAGCTTCTGTAAGCCAAAGAACAATGTCAATAGGACAAAACAGCAATCCACAGTTTGGGAAAAGACCTTTACCAACCCTACATCTGCTAGAGGGCTAATATCGAAGATATCCAAAGAACTCAAGAAATTAGAGTCCAGAGAACCAAATAACCCCATTCAAAATGGGATACAGAGCTCAACTAAAAAGTATCTCATGGCTGAGAAGCATTTCAAGAAATGTTCAACATTCTTAGTCATCAGTGAAATGCAAATCAAAATGACGCTGAGATTTCTCACACCAGTCATAATGGCTAAGATTAAAAACTCAGGTGACAGTAGATGCTGGTGAGGATGCAGACAAAGAGGAATACTGAATTGCTGGAGATACTGCAAACTGGTACAGCCACTCTGGGAATCAATCAAGTCTGGTGTTTCCTAAGGCACCTGAGGACCCAGCTATACCTCTCCTGGGCATATAACCAAAAGATGCTCCAATATACAACAAAGACACATGCTCCACTACGTTCATAGCAGTATTAGCCTTTCTATCACTGTGAAAAACCTACCTAAGAGAAAAATCTGTTTAAAGAGGATTGATGTATTTGGTCTTCTAATTTCAGATGTGTCAGATCAGGTTTGTCAGACTCATTTCTTTCCTGCTTTGTGCTGGGCAGACCATCATGATGAGAACCACTTAGCAGAGGAAAGCTGCTTAACTCCTGTTTACCACAAAACAAGAGGAAGGGACATATGCCCCAGTATCTTATGCAGGAGCTTACCCTCACAGAGCTCACTTGGTATTATTAATTTTTTTCCCTCCTGAACAATACATAATCTCCCATTTGCATCACAACTTTAAAATATTCTTTTAAGACATTCTATTTATAGTGACTTAAAATCAAAAAGGAAATATAAAATAAGACCCTGACCCTGAACATTTTCTACCCTCCTCAAAATGCAAAATTCATGCAGTCTCTTCTCAGTAGTTCACAAATTCTTGTGTTGCAGCATTGCTTAGAAGTCTTAGTAAAAATCTTGTCTTGAGTTCATATACAAACTCACTTCTGTTGTACCTAGAAAATTATAAAAGGCAAATATAATTACAACCTAGAGTGTTACATGATAAATATTAGTATACAAGAGGACCACCAAAAATCTAATACCCAATAACATAAACACTAAAAGCTATAGTGTCATGTCTAAAACCCAGAACACATGGGACTTTGATGCGGGTCAGCAAAGACTAGGGTAGTTCTATCCCTATAGCTTTTCTGGGCGCAGCTCGTGGCTGCTCTTTTGAGCTGGCTTAGTTCACAGTCCATGTTATCCTGCTACAGATGCCTTACTTTTCTTGTATAATTTCCTAAATTTTCCAATGTTTCCTTGGCATCACTCCCACATGTTTTGTATTGTCCTATTAGAGATGCCTACGGTGCCCTTCAAAAGCGTCATTAAACTTGCTCTTAAACTTTAATTTGAAATTAAATTTAGTGGAAGTCTGCTTCCACTAGAATTGTAGAGACTTTAGTGGAAGTCTCTACAATTCTACAACTCTTTAAAATATCTCAAGTAAAAATAAATTTATATCATTTTCTCTTTCCTATGTCTTACTCCTCATCAAATAAACATCTCTTTGCAGCAAAAGAACTCTGTGGCAGAAAACTATAACTGATCAGAATGGAGAATATAAAATGGCATTGTTCTTAGTTCCAATTGATGTATCTAAAATACAACTTCTATACTCAAGGCTTGAGAAACATCATGCAAAAGAGATAAGGTCAAAGAAACAGGGAATGTACTACAAGATTTTGCAATTTTCATTTTGTAAGTTCTCTGTGTGTTTCTTTGCATGTATGTGAGCAGGTGAGCACAAGTACACATGCCCCTGTGTTTGCATGTTAAGCTATACTCCAAGCTTAAGTGCCATTCTTCAGACACCATCCACCTTGGTTTTTGAAACAAAATGTTTCACTTTGTCAGAAACTCCCAGATTATATTAAGTAGCTCAGGCATTAAGCCACAGAGTGCTCTACCTGTCTTCTTTCTCCATAGGACAAGGATTGTAATGCACAACACCATTTCTCTCTCTCTCTCTCTCTCTCTCTCTCTCTCTCTCTCTCTCTCACACACACACACACACACACACACACACACACACACACACACACACACAACTCTCGCGCCGTCTCTGTTTCTTTCATGTATTCCAAACTTCGGTCTTGTGGATGACGCTAAAGTTGATGCCAGTGTGAGCAGCAGTTTGCCCACTCAGGCCATAGCTACAAGGTCTCTGAGCATCTGGACACTCAAAGAGGTGAAAATCACAGAAACAGCACCAATGACAGCTCTGCTTCAGTTGCTTCTTCTGTAGCTCTTATCACAAACAAAAGGTCTTTGAGCCTATGATGGGGGCAATCTTGCTGATTCTTGAGGAGCCATCAAGGAATCTTCTTTGATTTCTCAGTGCAAAATTAGATCATTTGGCAACCACAGCACACTTGGCTGTAGCTTTCATCACACTGCTTTCTGGGAAACCTGCAAGTTTTTCAAATTCTCCAAGCTTCTTTGCTCCCAGTTCTCATTGTAGATCTGACAAAACTCTGTTATAGATCGCCCATGTGATACAGCCTGAGGGTTTGAAGACTAGGAATTACCTCTACCAAATAAACTATTATATCTCCATTTGACTCAGCTTTCTGAAACGTACCAGAGAATTGACAGGATATAATGGGGATGGCACTTAGTATAATTTTGGGTGGATTTCTCATCTCCATTAACCCAAAATATTGGCCTCTACTCTCCTATTTTTATTAGCAATATAACTTCCTCCAGAAATAGCTAGCAATTTCTGCTAACAGGATTCTAAACTTGCTCTGCAGAGCCAGATTTTTTTAATATTTTAATAATTTATTTTCAAGTCAGTCATCGTGTGTGTGTGTGTAAAATTATGAAATTATAAAAAATATAAAAAATGTTGAAACATTATGAAAAAGGCAGTTAATAAAACGAATCATTTATTTGGGCCATGGTTACAGAGAGTTGGGCTGCATGATGGCCGTGTGAAGGCATGGTAGTAAGAAGAGCTAGTTCATATCCTCTCTTGCAAGCAAAACACAGAGCTACAGTGGGGTTCGTGGGAGGCCTCTTTCCAAAGATATACCTCTAACAATACTAAATGTCCCCATTCTTCCCAAAAACCTGAACTAAGAATCAACTATTTAAATGCCTAAGTCTTTTCCTTCAAACCAGAGAGACATTTCATTCAAAATAGAACAGTCTCTGGACCAGATTATCAGGTCCAGTTATAGCAGCAATGTCACTTCTTGGTATTAATTTTCCTTGTTTGCATTCTGTGTTTCTCTGTGTGTCTCTCTGTGTCTCCGTATATCTTTATCTCTGTCTCTGTCTCTGTCTCTCCATCTCTCTCTCTGTCTCTCCATCTCTCTGTCTCTGTCTCTGTCTCTCCATCTCTCTGTCTCTGTCTCTCCATCTCTCTATCTGTCTCTGTCTCTCTGTGTGTTTCTGTGTGTGTGTCTGTGTGTGTCTGAATGTATGAATATATATATATATATATATATATATATCAGCATAACCTGTATGAATAGTATAGAAAGAACTTAGGAAGAGATTTCTTGTAGCTCACAAACCTAGGCTCAGTCCAGGATTGCTTGGCTCAATTGTTACTGGATCGGTGAAGAAGCAAATGCCTTAGCAGATAGGGCATTCAGGAGATACATTATTTTCTGTGGGTCTGCTAAAGTTGCACTGTCCATTCCAGGGCACACTAGTTTAACTTTGTCTTATTACTCATTACGCCTACAGTCTCCATCACTTCCTGGCAGCACAACAGCCTGCTGACAAAGCTTTAACATGTGTCCTTTGGGAGACTTTAAGAAAATAGGGTAAGCGGACACAATTTGCTCAAGGGGGAAACTTTTTGTTATTTGAAAAGATATGCCTCAGCACTTCTAACATAAACCTTTCACTGAATTTTAAGCTGCTTTGAAAGTGTGGCAGAGCAATGCGACATGTAATTATGCAAAGGAACAAAATCACATGTGTGCCAGACCTATACACTAGTAGTAGAAAGTAACTCAAACCCTAGGAAGCAAAAATTCCCTGTGGTCATAGGAATAAGCATATTTCCAGATTCTAGAATCTACTATATATTTTCTCATTGGTTACTGGACAAACATTGACAATTGTACTTTGTTGATTTCTTTAAACATCACAAGTGTATGTTATATTTGCCCCTCTGTATTTTTCATGACTTCTTGGATAACACTAACAAGGTTTTGCTAGAGATAAAGATGAACGGTAAAGTTCTTGACCAGTATGCATGGAGCCTTGGGCTTAGTCTTCAATACCACCCCACATATATACACACCAGATATAAGTGTATTAAATCCCTGAGAATCAGCATTTAGGCTAGTCAAAATCCAAACACCTTGTCTGAACAAACAAGGAGTTTATGCCTTTTAGGTCATTGCAGTAAATAGAAGACCATCAAATGGGCATCCTTTTCACATACTATCTGCCTATGAAATCCCAGCCCTTCCCTTTGCTTATTTTCTTACGATCTTGGTACTGAAATTTATTTGGCCAGAGTTAACACAGTATATTGCCATGTTATGCCTCAATGCCCTGTCCAGTTCTCCTTCCGTATTTTAAGTCCAGAATTGATCTAGACAGTTGGTTGACAGTCTTAATTTATAATCAGGAGAGAAAAGGAGTAACTACGATGTACATCTAGACAGATTATAAGTGATTGCTTTAGCTCTTCAACCTGTAACCCCAGTTCCACACGCAAAATACTCGGCCTGTAGATTGCTGTTTGTAAGCAGGTGAGGACAGGTGAAAGGTAAGGCTGGGGCCTGTGATTGAGCAGGGGAAAAAGAAGGCGGCCTAAGAGTTTTAGAGACAGGTGAGAGAGAGACAGAGAGGGAGATGGAGAGAAGATGGAACCTATAGGAGAGGAAGATGAACCAGATCCACGTGACTTGAGATAGCCACAGGTTTCTATGGATTTCATAAAGGATCAATAGAATAATATAGGCCAATTTGCCCAAATCTAGGTGGGCAGCTTGTATTAATACCAATTGACTTTTGAGTTCTTTGGGTGGGCATTTTGGATGTTGAGAATTTACTGTTATAAATCTGACTGACAAATCATAAGCCTCTGGAGTTTTCTTTATTCAGGGCTCCAGGTTTAGAGCCAGTCTTGGCAGACTAGTGGCAGGGGATGAACTACTGGAAGTGTGAGTGGTTCCGCTGCTAGCAAACAATGGGATAACCTCCACTTGGGGATAGCCATGGGAGCAGGGAGATGCTTCAGGGAGAGTAGCTGGTGTTAGTGTGCATTGATTTTTAATAATTGCACATAGTATTGTCTGTTCCAAATTATTCAATATAAACTACCATCTATGACTCAAGAAACCTAGGAAATGAGATTTCTTGTTTTTAATTAAAGCTTTGAAGAAACTACACTAATCAGAATATTGGATGGTTAGACATAAACTCTATAAAGGTGTGAAAAGGACTTTATTATTAATTTAAATTTAAAATCATATTTTAGAACTTTTGCAGATGGAAGCTCTAAAGCCATTGATGTAGAAAACATCTTATTTGAAGCGAACAGTTAATTGTGTTACTATTGTAAAAAAAATTTTATAACTGTTGATAATATTTACAGAAATGCAATGTTATCATAAGCTAAATGATACTAATTAACTAAAAACAATCCTCATCTAGAATTACGTACAAATAAAGACTAAAATCCCACATTTCATCTTCCTTATTAAATAAGTCAAAGTGAATATTTTCCTTATTACATAAGTCAAAGACTTTTATAATTCTTCCATCAGAAATCTACTTTTGGTGATGAATAACAAAACACAAGTTATTTTTTAAAATAAACTCATTCTCTCTCAAAAGAAGGAAAAGTGCAGTGGTACTGTTTATCAAGCTCATAAACATAATAGCTCATTTTAACACAGAGGAGGTTAAAATAGTTTAATTTTAATACAAATCTATGGCCACACACTGTACCACACACTGTGGCCATTCAATTCACTTTTGTGCTTCTTGTAAATATTATAATATCATGAATTGCCAAAATCAAACAAAAACTCAGTAAATTTTAGCCAAATATATATACTTTCCAGGAGTTATCTTATTAATTTTGACTAAATTTTAGTATAGTGTGATACACACATGTTCATGTATGTATGTCATATGTTCAGATACCTTAATGCTTTCAAATCAACAGAGTGATATCAGTGGTTGCACAGTAATAACAAGAGCTATAATTTCTTATTGGAGCTATTGTAAAGGTGATACTAAAACCTTGAAATAGGTTTATTCCTTGGACCACAGGGATTTTGCACTCTCAGGGATTTGAGAATCGTCTCAGGCTTGGTGGATGGAACTGTGCATCCATTTATCTATGTATATCCATGTATATCTATGTACAATCACAGAAGTAACAAAGCTCGGCCACACTTGCCTTCAAACTGGTTTAAAACTCAGTAAAAGTTTTAGTAGAAATGCTTAGGTGTACTTTTCTCCAAAGAATAAATGCACTCAACTCTACCTAAACTCTTTATACTTTCTCTGTCTTTCTTAAGGCCTCCTGAGGGACAAGTGTTAAAGCCTTGTCAGCAGGTTGTACTGAGGTCCAAGGTGAAGAAGTCGGTATGAATAATGAGGAATGAGCGAAAGTTAGAGTACCATTTCAGGTATGCCGTAAATAGATATTGCAATGCCAGAAGACCTATCTGAGATAGTTGTTACAGATCATGCAAAAGCTGCTATGACACTTGTGTTATTTTAAAATAGATAAGAAATAAATGCTTTTTCATATAATACTTAAAGTATTTTGATTTTATTTTTAATTAATTTATTTTTATTTTATATGTGTGTGTTTGGATTGCATATATATATATATATATATATATATATATATATATATATATATATATATCAACACATTTTTGCCTGGTGTCTGCACACAGTTCAAAAGAGGGCACTGGATCCTTTGAAACTGAAGTTACTTATGGTTGGGAGTCAACATATATGCTGGAAACCCAAACAGCATTCTCTAAAATAGCAATAAATGTTCTTAAACTCTAACCTCTTTCTTTCTTTTTTTTTCTTATTGGATATTTTTTATTAATGTCTCAAAGGTCATTCGCTTTCCAGGATTCCCGGATAAGCCCCTTATCCCATTCCCCTCCCCTTTTTCTAGGAGTGTGTTCCCATTCCCCATCCACCCTCCCTTCACACCCTCTGTGGCATTCCGCTGGTCTGGGGAGTCGAGCCATGGCAGGACCAATAACTTCTTCTCCCACTGGTTCCCAACAAGGCCATCCTCTGCAGCTGGAGTCATGGGTCAGTCCATGTATAGTCTTTGGGTAGTGGTTTACTCCCTGGGAGCTCTAGTTGGTTGGTATTGTTGTACTTAAGGGGTTGCAAGCCCCTTCAGCTTTCTCTAATTCTAGCAATGGGGACCCTGTTCTAAGTTCAATGGTTTGCTGATAGCAGTCGCCCCTGTATTTGACATGCTCTGGCTGAACCTCTCAGGTGACAGCTATATCAGGTTCCTGTCAGCACGCATTTCTTGGCTTCATCAATATTATCTAGTTTCAATGGCTGCATATAAATGGGCTGTCTACTTAGGTGGGGCAGGTTCTAAATGGCCGTTCCTTCAATCTCTCCCACAAACTTTGTCTCCATATCCCCTCCTATGAATAGTTTTGTTCCCACTTTTAAGAACGACTGAAGCATCCACAGTTTGGTCATCCTTCTTGAGCTTCATGTGGTCTATGGATTATATCTTGAGTAATCTGAGCTTTTGGGCTAATATCCACTTCTCATGTGTGTTTTTCCGTGATTGGGTTACCTTACTCAGGATGATATTTTCTAGTTCCAACCATTTGCCTAGGAATTTGATAAAGTCATTGTTTTTGATAGCTGAGTAGTACTCCATTGTGTAGATGTACCACATTTTCTGTATCCATTCCTCTGTTGAAGGGCATCTGAGTTCTTTCCAGCTTCTGGCTATAACTTATATAATAAAGCTGCTATGAACATAGTAGAGTATGTGTCTTTGTTATATGTTGGGACATCTTTTGGGTATATGCCTAGGAGGGGTATAGCTGGGTCCTCAGGTAGTGCAATGTCCAATTTTCAACGGAACCTCCAGACATATTTCCAAAGTGGTTATACCAGGTTTCAATCCCACCAGCAATAGAGGAGTGTTCCTCTTTCTCCACATGCTTGACAGCATTTGTTGCCACCTGAACCTTTTTCTTAGACATTCTGACTGGTGTAAGGTGAAATCTCAAGGTTATTTTGATTGGCATTTCCTCAATGACTAAGGATGTTGAACATTTCTTTAAGTGCTTCTCAGTCATTCAGTATTCCTCAGTTCAGAATTCTTTATCTCTGTACCCCATTTTTGATAGGGTTATTTGATTCTCTTGAGGCTAACTTTTTGAGTTCTTTGTATATTTGGATATTAGCCCTCTATCAGATGTAGGGTTGATAAAGATCTTTTCCCAATCTGTTGGTTGCTGTTTTGTCTAATGACAATGTCCTTTACCTTATAGAAGCTTTGCAGTTTTATTAGATCCCATTTGTTGATTCTTGATCTTAAAATCGGTGTATGTTCAGGAAATTTTTGCCAGTGTACATGTGTTCAAGGCTCTTCTATTAGTTTGAGTGTATTTGGTTTTATGTGGAGGTCCTTGATCCACTTGGACTTAAGCTTTGTACAATGCACTAAGAATGGGTCAATCTGCATTCTTCTACATGCTGACCTGCAGTTGAACCAGCACCTTTTGTTGAAAATGCTATCTTGTTGAAAATGCTATCTTTTTCCACTGGATGGTTTTAGCACCTTTGTTAAAGATCAAGTGACTGTAGGTGTGTGGGTTCATTTCTGGGTATTCAATTCTCCACTGATATACCTGCCTGTCTCTGTGTCAATACCATATAGTTTTTTTTTTGTCACTATTGCTCTGTAATACGGCTTGAGGTCAAGGATAGTGAGTGCCATTTTCTCCTGAGGTCTCCAGGTTGTCTGTACTTCTCAGGGTCCAGCTCTCTCCCTAATGGGATTTGGGTGCAGGGAGCTATAGGACTTGTTCAGCTCAGTTCTGGGGACAGGCAGAAACCAACAAGTTCCTGCTGTTGACTACTCCCTATATTCCTGTATCAAGAGGCCACTTGGCAGGTTCCTCTTGGACCAGGAATATGAGCAGAAGTGGCAGTCTCCACTGAGAGTCCAGCTCTCTCCCCCATTGGATTTGGGTGCAGGGAGCTGTGGGACTAGCTCACCTCCAGACACACCCAGAAACCAGAAGTGTTCTGTCCCAGAGGACTTCTGTGTTTGCATGTTCTGAGGTCACCAGGCAGTTCGCTTGGAGCAGAAAATTGTTCTTAACTCTGCTCTTAGGTGTGTAGGTGCTCCTGTCGACTGGTTTTCAGCTCTTGTCACAGGCAGAAATTCAAATGGTCTGGTTCTAGGTCCCTGTGCCCAAAGGGCACAGAGAGCACTAGGCAGGTTTGTCTTGGGTCCAGAATATGGGCAGAAGTAGTTGTCTCCCCTGAGGTCTTGGGATTGTCCGCACTTCTGAGGGTCCAGCTCTCACCTCCGTGGGATTTGGGTGCAGGGATCTATGGGACTGATTAAGCTCTGGGCTTTCTTCAACCCCTTTATTTTTATTTTAAATCATAGGTTATACATCAATATAAATTATGTTATGAGATTTTATTAGAAATTTATTAGATTCATTTGTGGTCAATGTTTCTGTATTTGAGGAAATTAATTTATAAAGCATTAGAACTCTTATTTTCCTTGATAAGAAATTACTTAACCAAGTGGATAGCATATTACGAGAATCATGCCCAAGATATAAAATATTAAGTTACAGATATATGTGCATTCATGATTTTCACATAAATAAAAGCTTCCAAACAGAAAAATTTTAACAAAATAGTGAATGTAGAAGAAAGGAAAATTGTACCATTATATATTCAGATACTACCAAGGCTTGGTGCATACATTTACATTCAAAGATCAGTACATTTTATAAAATTAATGAGAACATGTCCTTGGTCATGAAGAGAAACAATGTTTCTTTGAAGAAAATATTCCAGACATATTCAGGAAATACGCACTCACATTTTATATTAACATCCAAGATGTCTTGAAATATATGAAACCAAAGGTAAAGATAGACACAAATGAATAAAGTCATTACAAAAAGAACACAATGAGAAGCATAATTAATAAGATAATTTTATGACTCAAGATATTTTAAGAAAGGAAAACAATAAGATACTTCAAGTCTGTAGATTCAACAATAGGTAATCAGTTTTGAAATATCTATTATTATGCAAAATAACATGCAATACAAGAAGGTTTCCAATTTAGAAAGATGAGGTCAAAAGCAAGATAAAAGCAAAGAAAATTATTCACATGAGGAAGTAATACAAATTCAAATTATGAATTTTTGTTATTTCTGAAGAGTAAAATAAATTCACAGAGGTAAGGTTAATATTTTATATAAATGACCATCTTCTGAATTAAATAAATTTCTCAATGTGAATATTCATAAGGCTCAATTCAGGAAAGATTAATGAGTAAATAGAAATCTGTTGGCCTCAGCGTTCTTTAAAATAATACATGCCAGAAAAATTAGCTAAAAATTGTAGTTTTATTTTTGAGGTTAATAATACTTTTCTCAGAAATATAAAATCAGAATCTTTTTAAAAGTTACAAAATTTGACAGCCTACACTAAAAATTGAATTAAAATTAAGGTGGATTAAGTTATAAGATATGGAAATGTAGAATTTTTAGAAACAAATAATACTTTCAAGCCATCCAAGGCCTTGAACTTTGACAATCCTGAAATATCTATGAAACCAAATATGGATTAAGTAAACAGTATTTATGTTGATATAGTAAAGTTTCACGTTATTAAATTAATACTACCAATCCAAAGTTGCTTCTATTTTTCATGCAACACCAGACAAATGGCAAATCAGAGAATGCTTCCTCTCTGAAAATGTTACAGAAATAGAGAAGTCTATTTGTCAGGTCAGGATGATGTAAGTCTCAAATAAAGGTTCTGGCAAGCCTTGCTCCCTCTGAAACCTGTAAGGGAAGCTTCTTGTCCCTTTTAGTATCTGGTAGTTGCCCATACAACTTTGCACCTCTCCTCCTTGTTGCTTTTCTCACATAGCATTCTCCATGAATCACTATGAATCTTTTTAGACATATCCCCCTCTTTTTGAAAGCCCACTCAACAGTAGTATGACCTTGGCTTAAAGCAACTAGATGCTCAAGATTCTATGCTCATATAAGTCAAGCATGAGGAAAAGACAGTTATGAAATACTGCACACTCACACACACATATGCATGCACACACACACACACATGCACATTCACACCCACATGCACATGCATGTATAGGGAAGCAGGGAATAGAGAGGAAAACTTTCAATCACAAAATTCTCAATTTCTTTTCCCATTTTCATTCTGTATGGCATGCTAATAAATGGAATTTCACCACCAACATTAAATAAAGTGGATACCTTCATCTTATGAAATATAATTTTGAAAATTCCATAAAAACACTCCCAGAAGTTTGTTCTCAGAATGATTCTCAATCCAGTCAACCAACTATCAACACTAGCAATCAGAGGTTGTATGAATGATTCTCAGGACTGTCAAGAGCTGAAGACTTTTCCAAAGGGATCAGCAGATAACATACAGAGTCTATGAAACTGAGGATCATGAGCCTCAGACAAGATCCTTCCTTTCTCCATCTGCTACCCAGATCTAAGGCTGTCCCACAGCCCTCCATACCCAAATTACACCAGGAGAGAGCTGATCTCCCAGTCTCCCAAGAGTGCTGAGACACCAAAGATCATAGGCTCACAGGATCAGAGGAAGGACAAGCTCCAGTCAGAGACAACAAGACCAACTAACACCAGAGATAATCAGATATCAAGAGGCAAGCTCAAGAACCTAAGCAAAAGAAACCAAAGCTACTTGGCACTGTCAGAACCTAGTCCACCACCACAAAAATCCTGTATATCCCAACACACCAGGAAAACAAGATTTGGATTTAAAATCACACTCATGATGATGATAGAGGACGTTTGAGGGACATAAATAAATACAGGAGAACACAGGTAAACAGGTAGAAGCCCCTAAAGAGCAAAGACAAAACTCACTTAAAGATTTACAGGAAAACACAACTGAAAAGGTGAAAGAATTGAACAAAACCATCCGGGATCTAAAAATGGGAATAGAAACAACAAAGAAATCACAAAGAGGGGAAGTCCCACACCGGCGGATCCCGGACCGCAGCAGCTCTCTGCTCCCAAACCCCGTGGGAGAGAGACCTCACCGCCTGATCAAGTGGGCACTCCTGAGGCTGCAGAGCGGAGGAGACCACCAACACTGCCCACCCCTGCCCACATCCCTGGCCCAAGAGGCAACTGTATAAGGCCTCTGGGTTCCCGTAGGGGAGGGCCCGGGAGCGGCAGGACCCCTGCGCCTGAGACACTGCCGGAACCTGAAGGAAACAGACCGGATAAACAGTTCTCTGCACCCAAATCCCGTGGGAGGGAGAGCTGAACCTTCAGAGAGGCGGACACGCCTGGGAAACCAGAAGAGACTGCACTCTGTGCACATCCAGGCGCCAGAGGAAAACACCAAACGCCATCTGGAACCCTGGTGCACGGAGGCTCCTGGAAAGAGCGGCGCAGATCTTCCCGGTTGCTGCCACAGCGGAGAGGACTTAGGCAGTACCCCACGAGCAAACTTGAGCCTTGGAACTGCAGGTAGGACCAACTTTTCCCCTGCAAGAAACCTGCCTGGTGAACTCAGGACACACAGAGGCAAAATTCCTCTAAGGCTGGGCACTTCCTGTGTTTACCGGAAGTCCCACACCGGCGGATCCCGGACCGCAGCAGCTCTCTGCTCCCAAACCCCGTGGGAGAGAGACCTCACCGCCTGATCAGGTGGGCACTCCTGAGGCTGCAGAGCGGAGGAGACCACCAACACTGCCCACCCCTGCCCACATCCCTGGCCCAAGAGGAAACTGTATAAGGCCTCTGGGTTCCCGTAGGGGAGGGCCCGGGAGCGGCAGGACCCCTGCGCCTGAGGCACTGCCAGAACCTGAAGGAAACAGAATGGATAAACAGTTCTCTGCACCCAAATCCCATGGGAGGGAGAGCTGAACCTTCAGAGAGGCGGGCGCACCTGGGAAACCAGAAGAGACTGCACTCTGTGCACATCCAGGCGCCAGAGGAAAACACCAAACGTCATCTGAAACCCTGGTGCACGGAGGCTCCCGGAAGGAGCGGCACAGATTTTCCCGGTTGCTGCCACAGCAGAGAGGACTTAGGCAGTACCCCACGAACAAACTTGAGCCTTGGAACCACAGGTAGGACCAACTTTTCCCCTGCAAGAAACCTGCCTGGTGAACTCAAGACACAGGCCCACAGGAACAGCTGAAGACCTGTAGAGAGGAAAAACTACACGCCCGAAAGCAGAACACTCTGTCCCCATAACTGGCTGAAAGAAAACAGGAAAACAGGTCTACAGCACTCCTGACACACAGGTTATAGGACAGTCTAGCCACTGTCAGAAATAGCAGAACAAAGTAACACTAGAGATAATCTGATGGCGAGAGGCAAGCGCAGGAACCCAAGCAACAGAAACCAAGACTACATGGCATCATCGGAGCCCAATTCTCCCACCAAAGCAAACACGGAATATCCAAACACACCAGAAAAGCAAGACCTAGTTTCAAAATCATATTTGATCATGATGCTGGAGGACTTCAAGAAAGACATAAAGAACTCCCTTAGAGAACAAGTAGAAGCCTACAGAGAGGAATCGCAAAAATCCCTGAAAGAATTCCAGGAAAACACAATCAAACAGTTGAAGGAATTAAAAATGGAAATAGAAGCAATCAAGAAAGAACACATGGAAACAACCCTGGACATAGAAAATCAAAAGAAAAGACAAGGAGCTGTAGATACAAGCTTCACCAACAGAATTCAAGAGATGGAAGAGAGAATCTCGGGAGCAGAAGATTCCATAGAAATCATTGACTCAACTGTCAAAGATAATGTAAAGCGGAAAAAGCTACTGGTCCAAAACATACAGGAAATCCAGGACTCAATGAGAAGATCAAACCTAAGGATAATAGGTATAGAAGAGAGTGAAGACTCCCAGCTCAAAGGACCAGTAAATATCTTCAACAAAATCATAGAAGAAAACTTCCCTAACCTAAAAAAAGAGATACCCATAGGCATACAAGGAGCTTACAGAACTCCAAATAGATTGGACCAGAAAAGAAACACCTCCCGTCACATAATTGTCAAAACACCAAACGCACAAAATAAAGAAAGAATATTAAAAGCAGTAAGGGAAAAATGTCAAGTAACATATAAAGGCAGACCTATCAGAATCACACCAGACTTTTTGCCAGAAACTATGAAGGCCAGAAGATCCTGGACAGATGTCATACAGACCCAAAGAGAACACAAATGCCAGCCCAGGTTACTGTATCCTGCAAAACTCTCAATTAACATAGATGGAGAAACCAAGATATTCCATGACAAAACCAAATTTACACAATATCTTTCTACAAGTCCAGCACTACAAAGGATAATAAAGGGTAAAGCCCAACATAAGGAGGCAAGCTATACCCTAGAAGCAAGAAACTAATCATCTTGGCAACAAAACAAAGAGAATGAAAGCACACAAACATAACCTCACTTCCAAATATGAATATAACGGGAAGCAATAATCACTATTCCTTAATATCTCTCAATATCAATGGCCTCAACTCCCCAATAAAAAGACATAGATTAACAAACTGGATACGCAACGAGGACCCTGCATTCTGCTGCCTACAGGAAACACACCTCAGAGACAAAGACAGACATTACCTCAGAGTGAAAGGCTGGAAAACAATTTTCCAAGCAAATGGTCAGAAGAAGCAAGCTGGAGTAGCCATTCTAATATCAAATAAAATCAATTTTCAACTAAAAGTCATCAAAAAAGATAAGGAAGGACACTTCATATTCATCAAAGGAAAAATCCACCAAGATGAACTCTCAATCCTAAATATCTATGCCCCAAATACAAGGGCACCTACATATGTAAAAGAAACCTTACTAAAGCTCAAAACACACATTGCACCTCACACAATAATAGTGGGAGATTTCAACACCCCACTCTCATCAATGGACAGATCATGGAAACAGAAATTAAACAGAGATGTAGACAGACTAAGAGAAGTCATGAGCCAAATGGACTTAACGGATATTTATAGAACATTCTATCCTAAAGCAAAAGGATATACCTTCTTCTCAGCTCCTCATGGTACTTTCTCCAAAATTGACCATATAATTGGTCAAAAAACGGGCCTCAACAGGTACAGAAAGATAGAAATAATCCCATGCGTGCTATCGGACCACCACGGCCTAAAACTGGTCTTCAATAACAATAAGGGAAGAATGCCCACATATACGTGGAAATTGAACAATGCTCTACTCAATGATAACCTGGTCAAGGAAGAAATAAAGAAAGAAATTAAAAACTTTTTAGAATTTAATGAAAATGAAGGTACAACATACCCAAACTTATGGGACACAATGAAAGCTGTGCTAAGAGGAAAACTCATAGCGCTGAGTGCCTGCAGAAAGAAACAGGAAAGAGCATATGTCAGCAGCTTGACAGCACACCTAAAAGCTCTAGAACAAAAAGAAGCAAATACACCCAGGAGGAGTAGAAGGCAGGAAATAATCAAACTCAGAGCTGAAATCAACCAAGTAGAAACAAAAAGGACCATAGAAAGAATCAACAGAACCAAAAGTTGGTTCTTTGAGAAAATCAACAAGATAGATAAACCCTTAGCCAGACTAACGAGAGGACACAGAGAGTGCGTCCAAATTAACAAAATCAGAAATGAAAAGGGAGACATAACTACAGATTCAGAGGAAATTCAAAAAATCATCAGATCTTACTATAAAAACCTATATTCAACAAAACTTGAAAATCTTCAGGAAATGGACAATTTCCTAGACAGATACCAGGTATCGAAGTTAAATCAGGAACAGATAAACCAATTAAACAACCCCATAACTCCTAAGGAAATAGAAGCAGTCATTAAAGGTCTCCCAACCAAAAAGAGCCCAGGTCCAGACGGGTTTAGTGCAGAATTCTATCAAACCTTCATAGAAGACCTTATACCAATATCATCCAAACTATTCCACAAAATTGAAACAGATGGAGCCCTACCGAATTCCTTCTATGAAGCCACAATTACTCTTATACCTAAACCACACAAAGACACAACAAAGAAAGAGAACTTCAGACCAATTTCCCTTATGAATATCGACGCAAAAATACTCAATAAAATTCTGGCAAACCGAATTCAAGAGCACATCAAAACAATCATCCACCATGATCAAGTAGGCTTCATCCCAGGCATGCAGGGATGGTTTAATATAAGGAAAACCATCAACGTGATCCATCATATAAACAAACTGAAAGAACAGAACCACATGATCATTTCATTAGATGCTGAGAAAGCATTTGACAAAATTCAACACCCCTTCATGATAAAAGTCCTGGAAAGAATAGGTATTCAAGGCCCATACCTAAACATAGTAAAAGCCATATACAGCAAACCAGTTGCTAACATTAAACTAAATGGAGAGAAACTTGAAGCAATCCCACTAAAATCAGGGACTAGACAAGGCTGCCCACTCTCTCCCTACTTATTCAATATAGTTCTTGAAGTTCTAGCCAGAGCAATCAGACAACAAAAGGAGATCAAGGGGATACAGATCGGAAAAGAAGAGGTCAAAATATCACTATTTGCAGATGACATGATAGTATATTTAAGTGATCACAAAAGTTCCACCAGAGAACTACTAAAGCTGATAAACAACTTCAGCAAAATGGCTGGGTATAAAATTAACTCAAATGAATCAGTTGCCTTCCTCTATACAAAAGAGAAACAAGCCGAGAAAGAAATTAGGGAAACGACACCCTTCATAATAGACCCAAATAATTTAAAGTACCTCGGTGTGACTTTAACCAAGCAAGTAAAAGATCTGTACAATAAGAACTTCAAGACACTGAGGAAAGAAATTGAAGAAGACCTCAGAAGATGGAAAGATCTCCCATGCTCATGGATTGGCAGGATTAATATAGTAAAAATGGCCATTTTACCAAAAGCAATCTACAGATTCAATGCAATCCCCATCAAAATACCAATCCAATAATTCTTCAAAGAGTTAGACAGAACAATTTGCAAATTCATCTGGAATAACAAAAAACCCAGGATAGCTAAAGCTATCCTCAACAATAAGAGGACTTCAGGGGGAATCACTATCCCTGAACTCAAGCAGTATTACAGAGCAATAGTGATAAAAACTGCATGGTATTGGTACAGAGACAGACAGATAGACCAATGGAATAGAATTGAAGACCCAGAAATGAACCCACACACCTATGGTCACTTGATTTTTGACAAAGGAGCCAAAACCATCCAATGGAAAAAAGATAGCATTTTCAGCAAATGGTGCTGGTTCAACTGGAGGGCAACATGCAGAAGAATGCAGATCGATCCATGCTTATCACCCTGTACAAAGCTTAAGTCCAAGTGGATCAAGGACCTCCACATCAAACCAGACACACTCAAACTAATAGAAGAAAAACTAGGGAAGCATCTGGAACACATGGGCACTGGAAAAAATTTCCTGAACAAAACACCAATGGCTTATGCTCTAAGATCAAGAATCGACAAATGGGATCTCATAAAACTGCAAAGCTTCTGTAAGGCAAAGGACACTGTGGTTAGGACAAAACGACAACCAACAGATTGGGAAAAGATCTTTACCAATCCTATAACAGATAGAGGCCTTATATCCAAAATATACAAAGAACTCAAGAAGTTAGACCGCAGGGAAACAAATAACCCTATTAAAAAATGGGGTTCAGAGCTGAACAAAGAATTCACAGCTGAGGAATGCCGAATGGCTGAGAAACACCTAAAGAAATGTTCAACATCTTTAGTCATAAGGGAAATGCAAATCAAAACAACCCTGAGATTTCACCTCACACCAGTGAGAATGGCTAAGATCAAAAACTCAGGTGACAGCAGATGCTGGCGAGGATGTGGAGAAAGAGGAACACTCCTCCATTGTTGGTGGGATTGCAGACTGGTAAAACCATTCTGGAAATCAGTCTGGAGGTTCCTCAGAAAATTGGACATTGAACTGCCTGAGGATCCAGCCATACCTCTCGTGGGCATATACCCAAAAGATGCCTCAACATATAAAAGAGACACGTGCTCCACTATGTTCATCGCAGCCTTATTTATAATAGCCAGAAACTGGAAAGAACCCAGATGCCCTTCAACAGAGGAATGGATACAGAAAATGTGGTACATCTACACAATGGAATATTACTCAGCTATCAAAAACAACGAGTTTATGAAATTCGTAGGCAAATGGTTGGAACTGGAAAATATCATCCTGAGTGAGCTAACCCACTCACAGAAAGACATACATGGTATGCACTCATTGATAAGTGGCTATTAGCCCAAATGCTTGAATTACCCTAGATCCCTAGAACAAAGGAAACTCAAGACGGATGATCAAAATGTGAATGCTTCACTCCTTCTTTAAATGAGGAAAAAGAATACCCTTGGCAGGGAAGGGAGAGGCAAAGATTAAAACAGAGACGGAAGGAACACCCATTCAGAGCCTGCCCCACAGGTGGCCCATACATATACAGCCACCCAATTAGACAAGATGGATGAAGCAAAGAATTGCAGACCGACAGGAGCCGGATGTAGATCGCTCCTGAGAGACACAGCCAGAATACAGCAAATACAGAGGCGAATGCCAGCAGCAAACCACTGAACTGAGAATAGGTCCCCTGTTGAAGGAATCAGAGAAAGAACTGGAAGAGCTTGAAGGTGCTCGAGACCCCAAAAGTACAACAATGTCAAGCAACCAGAGCTTCCAGGGACTAAGCCACTACCTAAAGACTATACATGGACTGACCCTGGACTCTGTCCCCATAGGTAGCAATGAATATCCTAGTAAGAGCACCAGTGGAAGGGGAAGCCCTGGGTCCTGCTAAGACTGAACCCCCAGTGAACTAGACTATGCGGGGAGGGTGGCAATGGGGGGAGGTTTGGGAGGGGAACACCCACAAGGAAGGGGAGGGGGGAGGGTGATGTCTGTCCGGAAACCGGGAAAGGGAATAACACTTGAAATGTATATAAGAAATACTCAAGATAATAAAAAAAATAAAATAAAATAAAAAAAAAGAAATCACAAAGAGAGAAAACCATGAAAATAGAAAACCTAAGAAAGAGATCAGGAGACATAGATGCAAGTATCACCAACAGACTACAATGGATAGAACATACAAGAAGCCTACAGAACTCCAAACAGAGTGGACCAGAAAAGAAATTCCTCCCATCACAAAATAATCAAAATACCAGATGCACAAAACAAAGAAAGGATATTAAAAGCAGTAAGGGAAAAATGTCAAGTAACATATAAATGCAGACTTATCAGAATGATACCAGATGTCTCACCGGAGACTTTGAAGGCCAGAAGATCCTGGGCAGATGTAGTACAGACCCTAAGAGAACACATTTGCCAGCCCAGGCTACTATACCCAGCAAAACTCTCAAGTACCATAGATGGATAAATGAAGAAATTCCATGACAAAATCAAATTTACACAATATTTACCCATAAATCCAGCCCTACAGGTGATAATAGATGGAAAACTCCAACACAAGGAGGGAAACTAACTAGAAAAAGGAAGAGCATAATCTTCTTAAAACAATTTAAAAGAAAATATCCACCCAAATATAATTCTACCTCTAACAACAAAAATAATGGGAAACAACAATCACTATTCCTTAATATCTCTTAACATCAATGGACTCAATTCTCCAATAAAAAGACAGATTAAGATACTGGATATGTAAACAGAACTCAACCTTATGCTACATATAGGAAACACACCTCAGTGACAAAGACAGACACTACTTCAGAGTAAACGGCTGGGAAAAAATATTTCCAAGCTAATGGTCCCACAAAATAAGTGGGAGTACCCATTCTAATACAAATAAAATTGACTTTCAACCAAAAGTTATCAAAAAAGATAAGGAAGGAAACTTCACACACATCAAAGGAAAAATCTACAAAAATGAATTCTCAATTCTGACCATCTAAACTACAAATGCAAGAGCACCCACATACATAAAAGAAACATTACTAAAGCTCAAAGAGCACATTGCATCTCACATAAAATTAGCTGAATACTTCAACACCCTACTCTCAGCAACAGACAGATCATGGAAACAGGAACCAAACAGAGGCAGAGTGAAACTAAGAGAAGTTATGAAACAAATGGATGTAACAGATATCTATAGAACATTTCATCATAAAATAAAAAAAAATCTTCCTCTCAACAACTCAAGTTCTCCAAATTTGAACACATAATAGATCACAAAACAGGCCTCAATAGGTAAAAGAAAATTGAAATAATCCCATGCAATCTATCAGATCACCACATACTAAGGCTGTCCTTCAATAACAATACAAACAAGAGAGAGCCTCCATATACATGGAAGCTGAACAACGCTCTTCCCAATGATAACTTGGTCAAGGAAGAAATAAAGAAAGAAATTAAAGACTTTTTAGAATTTAATAAAAATGAAGGCACAACAAACCCAAATTTATAAGACACAATGAACACAGTGCTAAGGGGAAAAATCATAGCTCTGAATGCCTCTAAAAAGAAACTGGAAAGAGCATACACCAGGAGTTTAGCAGCACACCTGAAAGTGCTAGAACAGAAAAAAAAAAAACCAAATATACCCAAGAGTAGTCAATAGCAGGAAATAATCAAACTCAGGGCTGAAATCAACCAAGGAGAAACAAAAAGGACTATACAAAGAATCAACCAAATCAGGAGCTGGTTTTTTGAGAAAAATCAACAAGATAGCCAGACTAACCAGAGGGCACAGAGTATCCAAATTAACAAAATCAGAATTGAAAAGGGAGACATAGCAACAAAAACTGAGGAAATTTAAAAAAAAATCAGATCCCACTACAAAAGCCTATACTCAACAAAACTGCCAAATCTGGAGGAAATGGACAATTTTCTAGACAGATACCAAATACCAAAGTTAAATCAGGATCAGATAAACTATCCAAACAATCCCATAACTTCTAAAGAAATAGAAGCGGTCATTAAAATTCTCCCAAAAAAAAAAAAAAAAAAGCACAGGACCAGATGGATTTAGTGCAGAAGACTTTCAAAGAAGACCTAATACCAATACTCTTCAAACTACTGCACAAAATAGAAGCAGAATTATGCTTCTACCAAAAGAAAACAAAGACTCCGCAAAAAATAAAATAAAAACATAAAGAGATCTTCATACCAATTTCCCTTATGACTATCTATGCAAAAATATTCAATAAAATTCTTGCAAACCAAATCCAAGAACACATCAAAATGATCATTCACTATCATCAAGTAGGCTTCATCCCAGGGATGCAGGTATGGTTCAATATATGGAAATCCATCAATGTAATCCACTTTATAAACAAACTCCAAGAAAAAAATATGATCATCAACTTAGATGCTATGAAAGCATTTGATAATATTCAACACCCCTTTATGCTAAAAGTCTTGGAAAGGTCAGGATTTCAAGTACCCTATCTAAACATAATAAAAGCAATATGCAGCAAACCAATAGTCAACATTAAACTAAATGGAGATAAACTTCCAGCAATCTAACTAAAATCAGGGACTAGGCAATGTTGCCCACTCTCCCTCTACCTATTCAATATACTACTCAAAATCACAGCCAGAGCAATTAGACAACAAAAGGAGGTCAAAGGGATACAAATTGGAAAGGAAGAAGTCAAAATATCACTATTTACAGATGATATGAGAGTATATTAAAATGACCCAAAAAATCCACCAGAAAACTCCTAAACATGATAAACAACTTCAGCAAAGTGGCTCGATATAAAATAACTCTAAGAAATCAGTAGCCTTCTTCTACTCAAAGGACAAACAGGCTCAGAAAGAAATTAGGGGAACAACACCATTCATAATAGTCACAAATAATATACCAAATATTGGGGTGACACTAACCAAACATGTGAAAGATCTGTATGACAAAATAGTCAAGACTCTGAAGAAATAAATCAAAGATCTCAGAAGATGAAAAGATTTCCCATGCTCATGGATTGGCAGGATTAATATAGTAAAAATGACCATTTTGCCAAAAGCGATGTACAGAATCAATGTAATCCCCATCAATACAGCAGAAAATTATCTGAACAGAACACCAATGGCTTATGCTCTAAGATCAAAAATCGCCAAATGGGACCTCATAAAATTGAAAAGTTTCTGAAAGGCAAAGGACAATGTCAATTGGTTAAAAGAGCAACTGACAGATTGGGTAAATATCTTTACCAATTCTATATGTGATGGAGGGCTAGTATCTAATATATACAAAGAACTCAAGACGTTGGACTCCAGAGAGCCAACTAACTCTGTTACAAATATGTTACAGAGCTAAACAAAGAATTTTCAACTGAGGAATATCAAATGGCCAAGAAGCATCTAAGGAAATGTTCAACATCCTTAAGTCATCAGGGAAATGCAAGTCAAAACAATCCTGATATTTCACCTCGCAGCAGTGTTCTCACTGGTGGTGAGGATGTGGAGAAGGAGGAATACTCCTCAATTACTGTAAGCTTGTAAAGCCACTACAGAAATCATTCTGGAGATTCCTCAGAAAATTGAACATAGTATTACCTAAGGGCACAGATATACTACGCCTGGGTATATACCTGAAAGATGTACCAATGTATCACAAAGGCACATGCTCCACTATGTTCATAGCAGCCTTATTCATAATAGCCAGAAGCTGGAAAGAACCCAGATGTCCTTCAACAGGGCAATGGATACAGAACATGTGGTATATTTACACAATAGAGTACTACTCATTGATTAAAAACAATGACTTCATGAAATTCATAGGTAAATGGATGGAACTAGAAAATATCATTTTGTGAGAGGTAACCCAGTCACAAAAGAACATACATGGTAGGCACTCACTGATAAGTAGATGTTAGCCCAAAAGCTCAGAATACCCAAGATACACTTCCTAGTCCACATGAAGCTCAGGAAGAAGGAAGAACAAAGTACAAATGCTTCAGTCCTTTTTAGAAGGGGGAACAAAATACTCGTGGGAAATAGAGGGACTTGGGAGTAAAAGAGTAGAGGTAGGGAGAAAAAAGGTAGGAGACAGGGATGATATATAGTGTCAGGAATTTGAACAGATATGTGTAGCTAGTGATAGGGTATGGGGAACTGGGGGTAGCCACCAGCAAGTCCCATTTGTCAGGAAATCAAGAGACTCCAAGGACCCAAGAAGGATGTGATTAGCAGGAATGCCCAACAAAGGGAGGGATAACCTGTGGAGACCTTATCCAGATGTTAGTTAAGGATCCTGGTTGGGAATGAGACTACCACTCTCCTTCAAATTCTAAACCCAGAAGGACTCCTGTCCACAGGGACAAAGTATAGAGCACAGACTGATTGAAAGGTCATTTGTTACTGCCCCACCTGGGGATCCATCCCATATACAAACACCAAAGCCAGACACTATTGCAGATGCTAAGAAGTGCTTGCTGACAGGAGCCTGTTATAGCTGTCTTAAGAAAGGCTCTGATAGATCCTGACAAATACAGAGTGAAAGGCTCCATTGAACTGAGCACAGGGACCCTAATGGAGGAGTTAGAGAAAGGACTGAGGTAACTGAGGGGTTTTGCAACCACATAGCAAGAACAACAATATCAACCAGCCAGACCTTTGAGAGCTCCCAGGAACTAAACCACCAACCAAAGAGCATATATGGAGGGACCCCTGGCTCCAGCTGCATATGTAGCAGAGGATGGCATCGTCTGGCATCAGTAAGAGGAGAAGCCCTTGGTCGTGTGAAAGCTCGATTTCCCCCATGTAGGAAAATGGCAGGGTGGTGAGGTTCGAGTGGGTGTGTGGGATGGGGAACAAGGAAGCAGGAAGCAGGAAGAAGGGAAATGGAAGAGGGGGTTCTGGAAAGAAAACTGGGAAAGGGGTTAGCATTCGAAATGTAAATACATGCAACAGCCAATGAAAATAAATAAATAAATAAATAAATAAATAAATAAATAAATAAATAAATAAATAAATAAAGGAAGGAAGGAAGGAAGGAAGGAGAGAGAGAAAGAAAGAAAGAAAGAAAGAAAGAAAGGAAGAAAGAAAGTTAAATTACAGAGAAACAAAAAAATGAAAGAAAGAATGAAATAAAGATGGAAAGAAAGAAAGAAGGAAGGAAGGAAAGGAAGAAGGAAGGAAGGAAGGAGAGAGAGAGAGAGAGAAAGAAAGAAAGAAAGAAAGAAAGAAAGAAACAAAAAAGGGATCACTTGATTAGAGACTTTTATACAAGAAAGAGAGGTATAGAGGGCATTGCAGTTAGTCCAGTAAAAGAAACTCTCCAAGATTTACCAACTGTAGGGACAACACAAAATATGGAATCTTTCATCTGAACCTATATCATATGGATATTTTGATGCCTTAGAATAAAATTAGCATTCAGATGTAATTGAGTTTTAGTGAACAGGAGAAATGCCTCAGTATGAAGTACACTGCACTTTTGACCTGGAACAGAGGGCAACATGGTGAAGTCGTCATAAAAATGAACTTCACAATCATATTCTTTACACTCGATAAAGACGATCAATCAGTCTCTGCTCCATTTTTTTTTGTCCCTGTGTTTCCTGTAGGCAGGAATAATTGTGGGTTAAATTTTTGAGGTGGCTGAGTGACCCCATCCCTCAACTGGGGGTCATGTCTATCTACTGGAGGTGGTCTCTACAGGTTCTATCTCCCCTTTGTTGGCTATTTCAGCTAATGTCATCACAGTTGGGTCCTGGGTACCCCTTTGTTCTCTGGTGCCTGGAACTTTCTAGTGGCTATTCCCACTTCCTGACCACGTACTGCTGCATATTTCTATGCATTTTTCTTATCTTCTGTACTTCTTTCCTGTCTCTTCCCATACCGATCCTTCCCCCCTTTCCCCTTCCCCTACTCTCTCCCTCCAAGGTCCCTCTGTTTCTCTACCTTCCATGATATTTTGTTCCCCCTTCTAAATAAGACTGAAGCAAAGACTGAAGGAAAGGCAAACCAGAGACTGCCCCACCTAGGGATCCATCCCATATGCAGACACCAAACCAAGACACTATTGCTGATGCCAAGAAGCACTTGCTGACAGAAGCCTGGTATAGCTGTCCCCTGAGAGGCTCTGCCAGCACCTGACTAATACAGATGCAGATACAGTCAACCACTGGACTGACCCCAGGGACCACAATAGAAGAGTTGGGGGAAGGAATGAAAAGGCTGAAGGGGACCTTCCTATTGCAACACCATAGGAAGGACAACAATATCAACTAACCAGAACCCTCAGAGCTCTCAGGGAATAAACAAACAACCAAAGAGTGTGTACATGGAGGGATCCATGGCTCAAGCTGGGTATGTAGCAGAGAATTGCCTTATGTATCTGGCTTCAATGGGAGGAGAGGCCCTTGGTCCTGTGGAGGCTTGGTGCCCCAGGTAACGGGCTGCTAGTGGGATGAGGCAGAAGTGGGTGGGTTGGTGGGTGGGTTGGTGGGTAGAGGAGCACTGTATACAGGCAAAGGGGAAAGGAATGGGATGGAAGGTTTGTGGAGGGGAGACCGAGAATGCAGACAAGATTTGAAATGTAAATAAATAAAAAAGTCAATAAAAAGTATAAAATGATCAATCAAGTTACCCAAGTCACATTAATAAAGGTAATGCATTGCTCCTGAGACAGAAGAAATGTACAGGAATCAAATTCTTTTGTAGTGATGAGACTTATCAATGGACAATGGTGCTACTTTTCGCTTCAAATGAAGTCTCTGATGAATCTACCTTGCCTCTCAATTAAACCAACTGTACTGAAGGAACAGTAAGAATGAAAGATATTAAAATAGACACTGAATAAAACATGTTAACAGAAATACTTATTAACAAAAGACTTGAGTGTTTCATGTTAGATAGGACATAACATTTCTATAATATTGGGTTAGGGACCTTAATGAGTGGAATGACAATATTAACATTGTAGTAATTCACTCTACAACTACATTTCTTTTTTTTTAAAGATAGACAAATCAGGCTGTTAATAGAGTAAAAAAAAGCAAAAGTCACATACATTCTAAAAATATCTTTAATACTCACAGTCTCTTCCTTAATATTTATATTTTATTAACTGGAGAAGAATGATAAGGATGGGTTCATGGAGTCCCATGTAGTCAGCCATTTAGAATCAAAACCAAATTTTGTTTTATTTTAGTTTTCTATTTTCTGTGATACAGTAGCCATAACCAATATGGGATTATCTTAAATATCTGATAAGTGGTTACTACGAATATAAGTCAAAAAACAAAACTAAGGCTTAAGGTAGAATGTGCATGTTGATCTTTTATTGTATAGTCAGTAATTTCCCCAAGTGAATACGGTATAGTATAGCTGTAATTTGAATCTCAGTATTGATTAAGGGTTTATTTGTTATGTAGTGCACCTCAATAGATGTTACACTCAATTCAGAACTGATATGGTAGTAGCCCAAAAGCCAAATCTAATCAGTAGCTTTTATTTCTTTTTTGTTATTGGATTTTTTCTTTACATTTCAATTGTTAGTCCATTTCCCAGTTTCCCACCCATAAGCCCCTTATCCCATCCCCCTTCCCCTTCTTCCATTCGTGTTCTCCCTCCTAAACCACCCTCCTTTTCCGCCTCCCCGCCTGACATTCCCCTACATTGGAAGGTCCAGCCTTGGTAGGACCAAGGGCTTCTCCTCCCATTGGTGCCCAACAAGTGCATCCTCTGCTACATATGTAGCTGCAGCCATGGGTCTGTCCATGTGTAGTATTTGGGTAGTGGTTTAGACCCTGGGAGCTCTGGTTGGTTGGTATTGCTGTTCTTATGGGGTTGCAAGCACCTTCAGCTCTTTCAATCCGTTCTTTAACTCTTCCAAAGGAGACCTTGTTCTCACTTCAATGGTTTGCTACTAGCATTCGCCTCTGTATTTGTCATGGTCTGGCTGAACCTCTCAGGAGACAGCTGTATCAGGTTCCTGTCAGCATGCACTTCTTGGCTTCATCAATATTGCCTAGTTTTGGTGGCTGTATGTTTACGGGCTGGATCCTCAGGTGGGGCAGGCTCTGAATGGCCATTCCTTCAGTCTCTGCTCCAAACTCTGTCTCCATATCTTCTCCTATGAATATTTTTGTTCCCTCTTCTAAGAAGGACTGAAGCATCCACACTTTGGTTGTCCTTCTTCAGCTTCATGTGGTCTATGGATTGTATCTTGAGTAATTCAAGCTCTTGGGCTAATATCCATTTATCACTGAGTGCATACCATGTGTGTTTTTCTGTGATTGGGTTACCTCACTCAGAACGATATTTTCTAGTGCCATCCATTTGCCTATGAATTTTATGAAGTCATTGTCTTTGATAGCTGAAAGTTGTATAGATGTACCATATTTTCTGCATCCATTCCTCTATTGAAGGGCATCTAGGTTCTTTCCAGCTTCTGGAAATAAATAAAGCTGCTACGGACATAGTGGAGTATGTGTCTTTGTTGTATTTTGGAGCATCCTTTTGGTACATGCACAGGAGTGGTATAACTGGGTGCTCAGGATTTTTTAAGTGATATATTTTTACTAAATGTTGCCATTGCAATCGAATATAATTCATGACTCTTCTTACAGTATGCTTTCCCAGGACCCGTCTTCCCCTTTATGTCAGTAACTATACTTAGAGGGGGGAAAGTGTTCAATCTACTTGCACTTTAATCTCTTGCTCCTGACAACTACAAATTAGTGTCTCTAGCTCCTTAGTATGGTGGAATTTTACATGACAATGGATGCTCTTTGTTGTTTGTGGACCTAAGCAAAAGTCTGTTCTGCATCAGCATTTTCTGGCCATCAGGTTTTGGTTCCTTGCTTCCTGTAGCATGAGGATTAAGCTCTTCTCAAGAGAATGATAAACAGTTCCAGGGGAAGGATACAGAGCCACACTACTAGTCAGGATAATGTTGAAGGGAGTTTTTGAATACATTGACAACGGTCAATGTATTTAACTCTTCTAGGTTGATATTATATTTTTGACCCATCCACTTTGCTGAGTACATCATCATTCAGGAACGTTATCTCTTCCTACTAAATATTCTGGTTTGTTTCTGTGATGCTTCCCTGATTCAAATTCTTATTCTTAAATATATGTGACCTGATAAGTAGAGAGCCACACTAGCTGTCTTTTAGCATGGCGTTTGCCTGCATTCATCTTTTTCAATATTTTTGTTTCAAAACTGTAAGTATATTTAGCACTTACACATAAACCATTGACTTTATATTAAGCTTTACATTTTTTTCTTTTTATTTCACATAACATTTTTATTGCACGTGTGAAGGTATGTATATTAGTGTAGTGTATTTATTTGTGGTATATGTGTACACCACTGAATACACCTGCATGACTGGGTAGAAAAACAAAATGTCAGGTACTCTGCTCTGCCACTTTCCCTTCACAATTTTGGGGTAAGATTTGTTATTGAACACTGAGTTAGGATATCACTTAGCAAGCATCAGCAAACTTTATGCAAACCTGTATTACTGTGCTAATAAACATATAATGCAAGCATACTCAGAGTTTATGTAGATTTAGAGGTCAGAAATCCAGTAATCAGGCGTGAACATAAAGCATTCTTTGTCAATTAGCTACCTCTCAAGTCATTATTTCTTTTAATCATTATTTAAAAGAATTTTAAATGACAACATTAAGTTTACTTACTACTTAATGATTTTATATTTCGTTTTTATCTTGTTAGGTGCAAGCATTTACATTGAAATGCATTTGTGAATTAATATTTCTATTATTGTTATAGTATATATATATATATATATATGATTATATGATTAAAAATTACAGTGACTTTAAACTACAGGAACCTCCGATATGAAGACATAGCATATAAAGTAGAAGATTTTGCATTTATTATAACTTCTATTAAACTATCAGAGAAATCTTTAAAAAACAATTAAATTCTCGTTAGTGTTCTATTTACAAAAGTTGAACCAAACCCAAGAATAGCAGAAAGTAAGAATGAGGCTTAGGGGGCAGGTTACTGAAGCAGAGGGTGAAGAAAACTTCACAGAATTAATGAACAAGACTTGGCTCTTTGAAACATAATTGAGATTGACAAACTCTGAACAAAACTTGCATGAAAGAAGGAAAAGATGAAAAACAAAGAAAGGAGAATTAGAATTGTATATAAAAACTCTAATCCTGTAGTCTTCCTTGAAAATTGTCAACAAGAACTAAAAAGATTTTTTTATTGGATATTTCTAAATTTGCATTTCAAATATTATCCTCTTTCCTGGTTTCCCATCCATAAACCCCCTACCCCATCCCTCTTCCCCCTTCTTCTTTGAAGGTGCTGTCCTGCCCATCCAAACACTCCTTCCCACCTCCCCACCCTGACTTTTCCCTACGTTGGGGGATTGAGGACCAAGGGCTTCTCCTCCTATTGGTGCCCAACAAGGCCATCCTCTGCTACATATGCAGCTGGAACCATGGGTCTGTCTGTGTATACTTTTTGGATCATGGTTGAGTCCCTTGGAGCTCTGGTTGGCTGGTATTGTTGTTCTTATGGGGTTGCAAACCCCTTCAGCTCCTTCAATCCTTTCTCGAACTCCTCCAATGGGGACCACTTAAATGGGTGGCTTCAAGCATCTGCCTCTGTATTTGTCAGGCTCTGGCAAAGCCTCACAGGATACGGCTATATCAGGCTCCTGTCAACATGCACTTCTTGGCATTAGCAATTTTGTCTGGGTTTGATGGCTATATCTATATGGGCTGGATCCTCAGGTGGGGCAGACTCTGGATGGCCTTTCCTTTAGTCTCTGCTCCAAATGTTGACTCCGTGTCTGCTCCTATGAATATTTTTGTTCCCCATTCTAAGAAGGACTGAAGCAACTACACTTTGGTTGTCCTGCTTTTTGAGCTTCACGTTGTCTGTGGATTGTATTTTGGGTAATTGAGCATCTGTTGTTACCTGAGTTTTTGAACTTAGCCATTCTGACTGGTGTGAGGTGAAACCTCAGGGTTGTTTGGATTTGTATTTCCCCCGTTACTAAGGATGTTGAACATTGCTTTCAGTGCTTCTGAGCCATTTGATATTCCTCAGTTGAGAATTCTTTGTTTATCTCTGTACCCCATTTTGGATAGGGTTATTTGATTCTCTGGAGTCTAACTTCTTGAATTCTTTGTATATTTTGGATATTATTCCTCTATCACATGTAGGATTGGTAAAGATCTTTTCCCAATCTGTTGGTTGCCATTTTTGCCTAATTACAGTGTCCTTTGTCTTACAGAAGTTTTGGAATTTTATGAGGTCCCATTTGTTGATTCTTGATCTTAAAGCATAAGCCATAGGTGTTCTGTACAGGAAATTTTCTCAAGTTACCCTATGTTCGAGTTCCCCATTTTCTCTCCTTTTATTTTGAGTGTAAATGGTTTTACGTGAATGTCCTTGATCCACTTGTACTTGATCTTTGTCCAGGGTGATAAAAATGGATTATTTACATTCTTCAACATGCTGACCTCCAGTTGAACCAACACTATTTTTTGAAAATGCTATCGTTTTCCCACTGGATGCTTTTAGCTCCTTTGTCAAAGATCAAGTGACCATAGATATGTGGGTTCATTTCTGGGTCTTCAATTGTAGGATGACATTATTATGCAGCAAGGAGGGTCGAAGATAAGGGATAGCCTATCATTGGTTGAGAAGGAAAAGTAGGCGGGTGAAAAAGAAGGGAGGAGAGAATCCAGATGTAGACAACAAAGGAAGATGATTCTGTTCTAGGTGGGCTAGGCCAATTTTATCTTGTCTAGATGTGCGGTTTCTATCTTTATAAATTGGCAGTGAACTTATTCTGTGGATGTAGCATAGATTGAGAATTTAACACAGAAATCTGATTGTTGGGTTACAGTTTGTTGAGTCTCAATGTTACTGGATAGCTGGGATCAGAGTTCTGGGCTGGTCAGCTCTGGCTAGGACGACAGAGAGACTGCTGGGGCTAGAACATAGCTAGCCTTATGTGATGTGTTGCCACACAGGAACCAGCCACTGTGAGATAAATATGGCCATATGGTGCTAGAACTAATGCCAGGAAGCAACGACCCGGGTCCAAGAGTACTAGGGGGCCAGCATGGAGCAGTGAAACATGGGAATTAGTCATGAATCCTTTTTAATCTTACCACAACAGGTGGTGAGCCAATGTGTTGTGCAAAAATCCACTAAAAAGTTAAGATTTTCAGCCTAAGAATTAGAGAAAAGGTTTTATTTTCTAAGTAAGAGGGGGCCAGCGTTATGGTGCATCACCTAATGTCTCAAGTGGGGGTGGGGGTGGGCAGGGAGGATCTTGAACAAAAGAAACACAAAAGCAGCCTAGGTTTACAGGCTATAGGTCCTCTGCTGTGATAAGTACTGAAAGCTTAGAGATTAGGAGCTGCTTGCTTCTTTAACAAAATTTTTTTTTGTAAAATGATTTAATTTAGGTTTGGGCTAATTGCTTTAAAGATAGTAGAAAGAATTAATCCTCTACTATGTCTTTCAGTATACTAATATTCTTTGTAAGTGGGTTCCATGGGAATTTTGGGTTAAAATCGTAGTGAGATAAGCTTCTTAATGACAGGTATTAATGCAATTGTGATTTTGATGGCCATTACTTTGAATCTGTAGATTACTTTTCTCAAGATGGCCATTTTTACTCTATTAATCCTGCCAATCCATGAGCATGGGAGATCTTTCCATATTCTGAGATCTTCAATTTCTTTCTTCAGAGACTTGAAGTTCTTGTCATACAGATCTTTCATTTGACTGGTTAGAGTCACACCGAGGTATTTTATACTATTTGTGACTATTGAAAAGGGTGTCATTTCCCTAATTTCTTTCTCAACCTGTTTAGTCTTTGAGTAGAGGAAGGCTACTGATTTGTTTGAGTTAATTTTATACCCAGCCATGTTGCTGAAGTTGTTTATCAGGCTTAGTAGTTCTCTGGTGGAACATTTGGAGTCACTTAAGTATACTATCATATCATATGCAAATAGTGATATTTTGACTTCTTCCTTTCCAATTTTTATCCCTTTGACCTCTTTTTGTCATCTGATTGCTCTGGCTAGCACTTCAAGTACATACTGAATAGGTAGGGAGAGAGTGGGCAGGCTTGTCTAGTCCCCGATTTTAATGGGATTGCTTCGAGTTTCTTTCCATTTAGTTTGATGTTGGCTACTGGTTTGCTGCATATTGCTTTTACTACATTTCCATATGAGCCTTGAATTCCTGATCTTTCCAAGACTTTTAACATAAAGTGGTGTCAAATGCTTTCTCAGCATATAAAGAAATGATCATGTGGTTTTATTCTTAGAGTTTGTTTACATAGTGGATTACATAGATGGATTTCCATATACTGAATCATCCCTGCATCCCTAGGATGAAGCCTACTTGATCATTTTGATGTGTTCTTGGATTTGGTTTGTGAGAATTTTATTGAGATTTTTGCATTCTCAATAAATTATTATTCATAATATATTCATAATTATATTATTCATAAAGGAAATAGTTCTGAAGTTCTCTTTCTTTGTTGGGTCTTTGTGTGGTTTAGGTATAAGCATAATTGTGGCTTCATAGGAGGAACTGAGTAGTTTTCCTTCTGTTTCTATTTTGTGGAATAGTTTGAACAGTATTAGTATGAGGTCTTCTATAAAGGTCTGATAGAATTCTGTACTAAGCCCACCCAGTCCTCGGATTTTTTTGGGGGGTGGGTAGGAGAACTTTAATGACTGCTTCTATTTCTTTAGGACTTATGGGACTGTTTAGATGTTTTATCTGATACTCTGGTATCTTTCTAGAAAATTGTCCATTTACTCCAGATTTTCCAGTTTTGTTGGGTATAGGCTCTTGTAGTAGAATCTAGTGATTTTTTAATTTCCTCAGTTTCTCTTGTTATGCTTCCCTTTTCTTTTCTGATTTTTAAAATGTGGATACTGTCTCTCTGCCATCTGGTTAGTCTGACTAAGGGTTTATCTATCTTGTTGATTTCCTCAAAGGACCAGTTCCTGGTTTTGTTGATTTTTTTTTATATAGTTCCTTTGTATCTACTTGGTTGATTTCAGCCCTGAGTTTGATTATTTCCTGCCTTCTACTCCCCTTGGGTGTATTTGCTTCTTTTTCTTCTAGTGCTTTAGGTGTGCTGTCAAACTGCTAGTCTGTGCTCTCTCCAGTTTCTTTTTGGAGGCACTCAGAGCTATGAGTTTTCTTTTAACAATGCGTTCATTGTGTCTCATAAGTTTGTGTATGTTGTGCCTTCATTTTCATTAAATTCTAAAAAGTCTTTAATTTCTTTATTTCTTCCTTAACCAAGTTATCATTGAGTAGAGCATTAGTCAACTTCCACGTGTATGTGGGCTGTTTTCGTGTTGTTATTGAACACCAGCCTCAATCCATGGTGATCTGATAGGATTCATGGGATTATTTCAATCTCCTTGTATTCTTGAGGCCTGTTTTGTGGCCAATCATATGGTCAATTTTGGAGAAGGTACCATTAGGTACTGAGAAGAAGTGATTTTTTTTGTTTTAGGATGAAATGTTCTATAGATATCTGTTATACCATTTGATTCATAACTTCTGTTAGTTTTCTGTGTCTCTGTTTACTTTGTTTCCATGATCATTGATGAGACTGTGGTTTTGAAGTCTCCCACTATTATAGTCTTAGGTACAATTTGTGCTTTGAGCTTTAGGAAGGTTCCTTTTATGAGTGTAGGTGCCCTTCCTTTGGAGAATAGATATTCAGGATTAAGAGTTCATCTTGGTGAGTTTTCTTTGATAAATATGAAGGGATCCTTCCTTATCTTTTTTGATAACTTTTGTTTCAAAGTCAATTTTGTTCAATGTTAGAATGTCTACTCTAGCTTTTTCTTGGGACCATTTGCTTTGTTATTGTTTTCCAGTGTTTTACTCTGATGTAGTGTCTGTCTGTGTCACTGCTTCCTGTATGTAGTAAAATGCTGTGTCCTCTTTATGTATCCAGTCAGTTAGTCTATATCTTTTTATTGGGGAATTGAGTCTTTTTATGTTGAGAGATATAAGGAGCCAATGATTGGTGTTTCCTGTTATTTTGGTTGTTAGAGGTGGAATTATGCTTGTTTGGCTATCTTCTTTTGGATTAGTTCAAGTTAGATTACTTTCTTGCTTTTTCAAAAGTGTAGTTTCCCTCCTTGTGTTGGAGTTTTTCATCTATTATCCTCTATGGCTGGATTTATGGAAAGATATTGTGTAAATTCGGTTTTTTCATGGAATATCTTGGTTTCTCCATCTATGTTAATTGATAGTTTTGCTGGATATAGTAGCCTTTTCTGGCATTTCTTTTCTCTTAGAGTCTATATAACATCTACCCAGGATCTTCTGGCATTCACAGCCTCTGTTGAAAAGTCTAGTGTAATTTTAATATGTCTGCCTTTATATGTTACTTGACCTTGTTCTCTTACTGCTTTTGATAATCTTTCTTTGTTTTCTGCATTTGGTGTTTTGATTATGATTTGATAGGAGGAATTTCTTTTCTGGTCCTATCTATTTGGTTTTCCATATGATTCTTGTATTTGTGAACACCTCTTTCTTTAGGTTAAGGAAGTTTTCTTCTATAATTTTGTTGAAGATATTTACTGGCCCTTTAAGTTGGGAGTCTTTGCTCTCTTCTATATCTATTATTCTTAGGTTTGATTTTCTCATTGTGTCCCAGATTTTCTGGATGTTTTGGGATAGGAGCTCTTTGTGTTTTGTACTTTCTTTGTTGTTTGTGTCAATGTTTTCTATGACATTTTCTGTCCCTGAGATTCTCTATTCTATCTTAATATTCTGTTCATAATCCTTGCGTCTATGACTCCTGATCTCTTTCCAAGGTTTTCTTTCTCCATGGCTGTCTGCCTTTTTGATTTCTTATTGTTTCTATTTCCATTTTTAGATCCTGGATGATTTTCTTCAATTCCTTTACCTGTTTGGTTATATTTTCCTGTAATTCTTTAAGGGACTTATTTTTTTTTCTTTTCTAAGGACTTCTACCTATTTTCCTGTGTTGTCCTATGTTTATTTAATGGAATTATTTATGACACTCTTAAAATCTTCTGACATTGTCATGGGTTGTGATTTGAAATAAAAATGTTACTTTTCTGGTGTGTTAGGGTATTTCTGGTGTTGCTTTGGTGGAGGAACTGGGTTCTGATGATGTCAAGTTGCCTTGGTTTCTGTTGCTTAGGTTTTTGCCCTTGTCTCTCACCATCAGGTTGTCTCTAATGTTAGCTTGTCTTGCTGTCTCTGACAGTGTCTTGACCCTTCTGTAAGCTTGTGTCTCAGCACTCCTATAGACAGACATTTTCTCAATCGGATCTGGGTATAAAGAGCTGTGTCACAGGGTCAGCTCTGGGAACAGACAGCAACCGGAAGGATCCTGTCCCAGACTCCTCTTCAGTTCTTGTGTTCAGAGGGCTCCAGGTGGGTTTCTCTTGGGCCAGGAATATTAGCAGAAATGGTGGTCTCACCTGTATTCTTAGGATTTTCCTCACTTCTGAGAATCCAGCTCTCTCCCCACAGGATCTGGGTTTAGAGAGCTCTGTCACAGGGTCAGATATGGGCACAGGTGGAAACCACCTAAAAATATTTTTAAAAAGATTAGCTCAAGAAAATGTTATTGAATTGCAGTTAGTACACAATTATTTCTTAGAAACCCCCATATGCACCACATACTATGTCAGAATGAGAGACTTAATAATATAAAGATTATGAGAATCTCATATATAAAATAAGTATGAAATAACTCAGCAATGTATAATGAACAATCAGCATAGTTCTAATATCAACCTGGTAATGAAGTGATATCAAGGTTTTGTCTGTTGCTATGTATTATAATGCTAAATTCAGTACTCAATGTTACAGGCCTACAAGTAAACCCTCACATTTGCAAGCAAACATTGTTCCTTGATTTAAAACTATTGGTTAAATAATATTGGCTATAGTCAATTACTGAAGGGAAAAGAAAAGCTGTATCTTCTATCAAATCATTGTAAATGAGATTTGACTGGAGAAGATGTTCTGAAAATTTTGGCTACAGACAAAAAGAGGAAGATTGCTAATACCAACAAGATAGGTAATATATGAACTGACTCTGCTCAGAGAACAGCTCTGAGACTAGCTGAGACAAAAGAAAAATGACTTTGCATAGCCAATAGATCTTGTTGACTAAAAAATCATCAAGACTTTTCATATTATCCCTTCAAATTATAAAGATAAACTTGATATTACAATCTCATATAATCCAAACTAACTTTTAAAGAAAGATAGTTGTCTTTCCCTGGCTCTAACAAAAAACAGTAAATTATCCTTAATTGATTTGTGAACCCTGTACATTGCATACAAATGGCTTCATAGAACTCTGTGTTGCCTGTAAGGATTCTGTATTGCAGAATGAAGACTAACAGGGTAGCCCTGACAGAATTAGCCATCTGGAATGCTGAGATATTGAGACCTGCCGTTCCAGCTCCCTTCATGATTCTACCTCAACTGTATCAATACTGTTTTCTGTAAAGACTTGCTTCCAGGACATTTTGAGAACAGCTAGCTCACTTGGTCCAGCTGGTTCAAACTTTTCCAATTGGTACTTCATTTAAACCTGTATTTTCTTAAAATACGGAGATCGGACAATTACTACAGCTACCTTTCTTTTGACTTAACCATTTCCCAAATTTCCTTTTGGGCCCCAAACAGGAATTATTTGTCCCAGGTCAGCTGTAAACTATAAAAAGACCATTATCTCGGTTCGTTAAGTTGGGTTAGAGAGTTTCGATCATTTTATGAGTTACAAAATATGTTATCATTTTAGAGTACTGGAAGGAAACAAAATAAGGAGCTTAGACTCAGGGTTTTCAATCTTTCCTTTCCCATTGTCTATCCTTTCTCTCTTACATAAAGGGAAAGAGCATTGAAACAACAAAGGGGGATATAGAAATTAAGAAATTAGACATATAGGGGTAGGTTATTGAGTATACTTTTAAACCAAAAATCATTTTATAGCCATAATCTTCGGTTGGCATAGAATTTTGTATGTTGATATAAAAATAAAGCTATATTTTGCTGCATTTGGTACAGAGTTTTGTATGTTGATAAAGGTTTAAGACTTTTATTGATATTAACTTTTATATTTTGACACAAAATTTAAGATTAATTTTGTTAAAATTATTATATATGTCTGCTTCAACTCTTAGGTAAGCATTGTGCATATGCCATTCATTTAAAAACACGAGGTTTAGTTTCATTCCTTTTAACAGTTATTGCAAACTGTTAGGATAATTAAGTATTGCAAGTTAACAGCTAGTCATACTCATTGTTTTGTCAGATACTAGTCTGGGTTATAACATGTAGATAGAAATCATAAATGCTTTCTTGTTTAGATATGCTACAAATACTGAGATGGTCTTCAAAAATCTCAGAGACTCACGGAATATGGCATTAAGGATGTTTTTATTAATTTAAATCAACACATGTGAGTTTGAAGAAGCACCCTATTCAACTTGGGAGAAGATAATGAGCATCTAAAAACATCTCTATGTAGTTGCTTCAATTGTAGCAAGCTAGCCACCGGGCAAAGAGAATGTCCTAACTCTATCTGCAGATAAAACACTGACCAGAGAGGACCAATAGATGTGGGCAACTTGATTGCCAAGCTCTGCCAATACAGAATAAGTATGTCCTTCATAATTCTTGCTTCACAAAAGGTCTGCCAGATAATTTGGGCCAGAAGGCTGATAATATTTGCTACAATGTTACAGAGAATATTGGGGATTGTCCAGGTGTTCAGTAATCTCTTTCATTTTTATAATTTTTGGAAACTGTGTCCTTGTGCTTCCTGCATACTCACATAATTTCCTCCTCAGGCCTACAAGTGAATTCTCCTGTTTACAAGCTTTTGTTGTGCAAAACTTGCTTCCTGATATAAAATTATTTGTTAAGTAAAATAAGCTATGGCAATTACTAAAGGAATTATATGTAGATGGAGTTTGAGTTACTTGGCTGAGGGTAGAGAAGAGAGACCAGGAGAAACAGGTAGTACCCATGGTACATCAGTGGGTAGGTAGCCAGGCCAGCAATTAGAAAAGTAAATTAGGGGTTACTTCCAAGTAACTGTCAAAGCCAAAGAAAATAACCACAGTCTGAGTCTCATTTATTTGTGAGCTAGTCAGGGATAAGCTTAAATCGGTTCCACTAGAGAGTGAAGATCAGCCCAACTCTGCCTTGTTACAACATAAAACGTGTCACAAAAGTGTCACATTGGTGCTTTTATGACTGGTAAAGTGATGCTGAACAAATCCAGACATCTCTGTGCAGTTCCTAATCTCTCTCACATAAAACAGAAATTATAGTCTAACAACTGATTACTCATTTCAGGGAGCAGGAAAATTCAGTCTAAATTAAAGAAAAAGATTCCACTGGAAAAATCATTAGAATAACAGAGATAAGGGAACCACTGGAAGGGATGGTGAAAATTGTTCTTTGTGCATCTGTGCACTGTGTATAATGTTAGCTAACTATTTACAAGCTGTGGCTCCAGGAGAGACTCTAAGTAGAGCAGCCATTGTTCCCTCAGGCTGCCATTGAATATCATAGATCACAGAGGGATGGCCTAACACAAACCCCTTCAAGGAAAGTTTTTTGAGCTCCTTCAAAAAATAAATAAGTAAATGATTTTCTCTCACATAAAGAAACTTCAAATTCATTCATACACAAATTCATCTATATCACATACACAGTGAAACTGCTTTTGTGATATATATACCTAATATGAAAATACAAATGTATATGCATTCAAAATTTAATATTTAATATATTGATAATATTTATGACTATAACAAAATGGATATGAGAGTAACAGAGTGGGACTCATAATTTGTTTGTATAAGTGTAGTAGTAGTCAAGTAAATACTTAAATTAATCTCTGCTGCAGTGCATTCCTTGCTACCCACCTCGATGTTCTGGGCTCCTGAATGAAACACACACACACACACACACACACACACACACACACACACGCACACACACACACACGCACACAGACACACATACACACATACACACACACGCACATACACACAGAGACTTTATATTTTGATATGCCTTAATTGTCTCAATGGTTGGGCTACTTCCTAACCTCCCTGTGGTTAATACAGCTCTCTTGGATAATCCTGAGCTAATACTTTATAAATCATGTATTCCTTCTGGCAGCCCCAGATCCAGATATTGGTGCTCTAGGGGTCAATTCTTCTCTAAGATTCAAAGAATTACAAATATTTTGTTCTAGTTTTGAATCAGTATCATATGTATTCTTCCCCCAATATAGCAATAATATCAATAATTTCTAGTGCCTCCTTATTGCTTTTGGATTAAAGTCCATGATACTCCATTTAGATATGGATGGGGTGTGTGGGGGGGGGGTTGTGTGTGTGTATGCGTGCACATGCGCGTGCATGTGCATGCTTTTCTGATATATAGCATCTCTTGTTTCATATGTATTTTATAGGACATTGTCTTGAGATTTTTAATTATTAGACTTTTCTTGTTTGACATTTTATTTGCAAATTTGCTTAGGCAACTCCTGTGAAAAATGATGGATATCTAAGCTTTTGGTATCTGGATATCAAAAACGGCCTTGTTTTTTTCATCCTATAAGCTTAGATATGATATTTCTTTAGACTAACACAATGTTGCAGTATCCACTGTACTCTAAAATCTGATATTGACAATAATTATGTGACTTTCATTAAAATCCTTATGCCCATTTGGGTTTATATACCTTTATTGCCTTGAAAACCCCATGGTCTTCCTACAACTAAATCCAAAACATTCATCTTTATTTTGTTTCTTAATTTCCAGTACTATTTGCCAGAATTTATTACTCGTGTTTAGAGCATTCTTCTCTCTTGGCTTTTAGTGTAGCACACTCAACTTGTAATGGAACTATCAATAGAAAACCCTTAAATACTTATGTTCTTTGGTTAGAAAGCAGTCTGTCTTGAAAATGTCAAAACATTAGTGAGAGAGCATTTCTTACTGCCAGATCTTGGGAAAGAGCCATAGCTTAGCTACATAAAAATTCCTGGGGAAGTTTCCAGAGAGAGCCAACAGCAAATTAAATCTTAAATTTACCTAGACTGCACTTTTACTTTTGCCCCCTTTGCTTAAATGGCACCCCTAAGCACTTTGTTAATAGGTGTCTGGGCATGGGTAGTATTCTCACTGCAAAAATGGGAGAGCACAGAATCTTTTGTTTGTAGTTATCAGAAATTTTATTTTATAGAATGCTGTTTTAATGCTTACAAAATACTACTCTGATTTTGATGAGAGAAAACAGAGGGAAGGAAGGGAAAATGGGGAGAAAAGAGAGCATAAGAGAGGGGGAGAGAGAGGGAGAGAGAGAGGGAGAAAGAGAGGGAGAGATTAAACTACTACTTCATCAAGTGACTGTGGGTTTTTTGTTGTATCTTTCCTTTCAGCTTTTTGTTTTGTGTTGTGTTGGGGAAATTTGTTGTTTGTTTGTGGACCCCAAGAACAACTTCCTGGTTACTAGACAATGAGAAAAGGAAAGTGATGTGTTTATTAAAAGATAAAGAGAAGAGGGATATGTTCTATGGAGGTTTGCTGAAGAATGCGGAAGGGAGTGCCTCAACAGGCTCATGTTGAGGCATCCTCCACCCCGAGGGACCAGCCACAAGATGGTATAGAATAGGGTTTATTCAGGGTATGGGGAGGGAAGTTAAGAGGGTAGTAGGGGCAGAAAAAGGCACGGGGGGGGAGACAGAGAGAGAGAAAGAGAGAGAAAGAAGAACAAGAAGGAGGAGGAGGAAGAGGAGGACAAGGAGGAGGACGAGGAGGAGGAGGAGAAAAGAGGAGTAGAGAGTGGCCATGAGGGGCTAGGGATTTAGCTCAGTGGTAGAGCGCTTACCTAGGAAGCACAAGGCCCTGGGTTCGGTCCCCAGCTCCGAAAAAAAGAACCAAAAAAAAAAAAAAAAAAAAAGAGAGTGGCCATGAGCACATGGAGAGAGCGTGAGAAAGGAATAGGGAGAGAGTGGAGACAGGAAGGCAAGAGCAAGAGAGGAACAAGAGAGCAAGAGAACAAGAAAGTGAGGATAGAGCAAGGAGTCCCTTTTATAATGTTAGGCATACCTGACTGTTGTTGCCAAGTAACTGTGGGGCAGAGTTTAGACAGAATGCTAACAGAATAGGAGAACATTGCGCTACCAAGAAAGATACTATCTGCAATGCTTGTAACTTAATTATATCTGGAGAGTTTGAAAGCCAGTAGAAGATGTGGGATTCAAAAATAAGGAATGCACCACAACTCTGCCTGAAGGCACCAGGAACGATTAGGCAAGACCCCACCCCAAACTCTTGACTGCCAAGTGGCTTGAAATATACCCAACACCTGAAAGTGCGTCCTATCCCTTAGTCTACATTTTTTTGGCTCACAACTCTGCTTGTTTACCAGAAGCTATTCTGGCAGTAGGGACATCAAGCCATGCTGGTACTTGGGACTCCAGAGGCAAAATTAACAATCAAAATCCCAGAGTCCAGGAAGGATACAAAAACCTTAAGGGAGAAACCCTACTGGACCTGAAGATTCACTAGTCACCACAATTCCAGGCAACTCTGTCCAGAAGAAAAAGAAAAAAGAAAAACGAGGGATAAAACATCTATCCAACAAAGATAAAGTTGGAAATCAGTGTCACAACCTATAACAACTGAGAGGAAGTCAAATAGCTAAAGACCAGCATAAAAACACAGTCAACAAGAGCAAGGGCAATAAGACACCACGGAGCCAAAGTATCCTATTACAGAAAGCCCTATATATTCTAACACTGCTGAAGTGCAAGAGAATTATCTTTCTCTAACAAATCAAAATTTTTATATCATTCCATCCTCCAATCCTCAAGGTACATGTTGATTAGTATACTTTCTGTAAATCCACCTTCCTATTTTCCCTAAGCATGTCAATATTGTTCAAAAAATAGCTTAAATAATTGAGTGGCTTACCTTATGTCAGCTTTTGCATGATTATAGAAGAAATTGCCACATTAAACAGAGAAGAAAATGACTAGAAATCAAACTGAGGGTAGTTAATGGACGGGCAATAGTTTGGGCTTGACCTGTTGTTTTAAAGACAACCATGGTTGTCATTGCCTCTACAGTCAAAAGAATATAGACAGAGCTAACATTATAAAATTATAATGCTATAACATAATAAAATTATAACATAGAAGACATGAATCAGCAATTGACAGCTAGTTTCCCTCTTCACTTTCAAAATTAATTTAACCAAATCTTATCTGGAAATATAGTTCCTTATTTAATTAGTGAAAGATATTAGAATTTATTCTGATTTACCAAAATAACATTGAATTCTGTAAAATACATTTTTGTATAAAATAAGATCTTCATGCTATCCAAGTACTAGGTTATTCAGAAACATTTTAAAATACTTTAATTTTGACTGTTATTATGATTAATTTATCAGTTCCTAAAATAAAAGTTGCATTGATGGGAAAGGAAGATAAAACAAAATGTTTAAAGTATCTTTTACAGAGCAATATTTATTTATGATTTTATAATGGTACATACATTTCCATACATGTTTGTATAAACTCATAGAATCAGCCAGACAAGGGTACAGATGCCTTTAATCCCTGCCCTCAAGAGAAAGGAGAAAAATTATTGTGAATTCAAGGCCAGCTCAGTCTATTACACATTGCAATGCCAGGTTAGTCTTGGCTAGAGAGAGCCATTAAGAGTGAGTGTGTGTGTGTGTGTGTGTGTGTGTGTGTGTGTGTGTGTGTGTGTGTGTGTGTGTGTGTGTAATATTCTAATATAAACTGTGAGCTTTGGATGGCCATGTGTTATACAGATGCATTAGTTGCTGCATTGTGTCCTCATAAGATGAGAATGTTTATAATAGAGAAGGTTTTAAGTATGTGGAAGCAAACATACAATAAATTTCTGTATCCAACACAGTTTTATTGTGAATCTAAATTTTGGAGAAAAGAGGAAAGCACATTCAGTTATTTAAAACAAATCTAGTTAACGATTATAATACTAGACATTCTTGATCGTTAATATCAGCTCTCAAATACATGGGAAATTATTGGAACACCTTTATGGGTTGTTTGCAGTCAACATAGTTCAAGTGATATCACCAAGAAGCTGGGAGTTAGATGTCAGGACAGTATCCTGCTTATATTTCTGTAACAGTCTCATTTCTACCAAGCAATCCAATGGGCATTTACATTTAGAATCAAGCTGTGGTCTTTCTAATTAAATGCTACAGATGTTGATCTACATGCTTATTTTTAACAGTAATAAGGTTACTTTGATTCACTTTTACTTTTAAATCCCATTGAATATGTTTTTTTAAACAATTTTGCAAACTGAATAAACTGTAACGTGGTGAACAGGAGAAAAGAAGTAAAAACGAAATAAAACTCATAGTGAAATATTCAGGAATTCAGAGAAAACACTCAAAGGAGGGTGTGGAGGTATGGTTCAGCCGTGGAAAACATTAGCTTCTTTCCAGAGGACAAATGTTTGATTCCCAGTATCCCCATGATGACTCAGCAGTCTGTGATTTCAGTTTCAGGAGAACCAAAGCCCTCAAGCCCTCTCTGTCTTCAGTGGACATTATGTATATTAGGGACACAAACATACATGCAAGCAGGAAAAATAAAACCTCAGAGGAAAGCCTCCTTGACTTATTGGATCTAATGAAAGAGAGAATATAAGTCTTGAAGATTAAAGACAAGGTAGGAAAACTGGATCACTTAGTGAATGAAAAGTTAAAATCTAAGCAACAAAAACAAAAAAGAAATCAAGAACTGAACTTGTAGGAACATGGAGGGACTACAAATAATAGGCCTAGAATAAGGAAAAGAAAGGACATGGATCAAACTCACAGAAAATATATTTAACAAAATCACAGGAGAAAGTTTCCTAAGCTAAGCAAAGAGATACTTATTAAAGTCAAGAAGCACAAAGAAAAACAAACAGACCAAAAACTCGAGCAAAGTGACACTCTCGCTTAATAGCCAAATATTAAATGTACATAAGAAAGGGTACTGAAGGCTGATTAAAAGAAAAATCAAGACATACAATGACAGTATCACCAGAATTATAGCTGCCTTTAAATAGAGAGTATGGGAGTCAGATGGGATGGACCAGTTTTTGGTAGGTAATAATTGTGCACAGATCACAACCCAGACTACTAAACCTATCAAAGCTATCAGTCTTAATAGAAAGGAAAAAAAATGTTCACAATAAGGACATACGTCAGAAATGGATGACCACTAAGCTAACTCTACGGAGTCACTGGAAGAAAATGCAAGCTGGTACAACCACTTTGAAAATCAGTCTGTCAGTTCTTCAGAAAATTGGACACAGAGCTACCTGAGGACCCAGCTATATCACTCCTGGGCATATACCCAAAAGATGCCCCAACATATAACAAGGACACGTGCTCTACTATGTTCATAGCAGCCTTATTTATAATAGCCAGAAGCTGGTAAGAACCCAGAAGTCCTTCAACAGAGGAATGGATACAGAAAATATGTTACATCTACACAATGGAGTACTACTCAGCTATTAAAAACAATGACTTCATGAAATTCATAGGTAAATGGATGGAACTAGAAAATATCATCCTGTGTGAGGTAGCCTAATCACAAAAAACACACATGGTAGGCACTCACTGATAAGTGGATGTTAGCCCAAAAGCTCAGAATACCCAAGATAGAATTCACAGACCATATGAAGGTCAAGAAGAAGGAAGACCAAAATGTGGATGCTTAAGTCCTTCTTAGAAGGCAAAACAAAATACTCATGGGAAGAAATAAAGGGACAAAATGTGGAGCAGATACTGAAGGAAAGGCCACCAAGAGACTGTCCCACCGGGGATTCCATCCCATATGCAGCCACCAAAACTAGTATTGCTGATTCCAAGAAGTGCTTGCTGACAGGAGCCTGATATGGGTGTCTCCTGAGAGGCTCTGCCAGAGTCTTACTGATACAGATGAGGATACCTGCAGCTAACCATAGGACTGAGCATGAGTACCCCAATGAAAGAGCTAGAGAAAGGACTGAAGGAGCTGAAGGGGTTTGCAATCCCATAGGAAGAACAACAATATCAACCAAACAGATGCCCCGGAGCTTCCAGGGACTTAACTACCAACCAAAGAGTACACATGGAGGGACCTATGGCTCCAGCTACAAATGTAGCAGAGGATGGCATTATCTGGGATTAATAGGAGGAGAAGTCCTTAATGCCAGAGTGTTGAGGTGGGAGTCAGTGGTGGGAGGCAGAGCATCTTTATAGAAGCAGGGGGACAGATGGGGGATAGAAGAGGGGAACTGGGATAGGGGGTAACATTTGAAATGTAAATACAGAAAATATCCAAGAAAAATTATTTCTTAAACAATTAAAACAAAGTAACACTTCGATTGGAAAAGAAAATTAACATACCCAAGAGGGCAGAGGAAGCAAAAACATCAAGAACATTGGCTCAAAAGACCTAGTACAAAGCATTATAAAAATTAACAAATAGGAATTGATACATACTGCTTAATACTAACTCTTCAATAGTCTATTTTTACACTTAAGTAGGAAGCATGTTAAAATTGCATATTATCTCTCCTCTACTTTATGAGGTCTTAGTGTGATGTAATTAATACCATGTAAGAGCTGTCCTACAAATGTCCTCATCCAATCATTGATTCCTAGGTTGAATTAGTGACTTAGAGTTAAGAAATAAACACTTTCAATATATAGCATAAAAAAATAAAAATCACAGAAAAATTATATCTCACTACTGCCAGCTTAGTTTGGACTACTAAAACAAAGGACCATAGACTGAATATCTTATAATCTATAGACATCTATTTCTTAGTTCTGCATTGTAAAAGTCCAAGATCAACTTATCAGCATGGTCACCCACAGTGAGCGTCCATGCTTGCTTTCCAGGCTTCAGACTTGTGTCTTCACACAGTAAACCAAGAAAGAGTTCTGTGGCTGTCTAGGTAAGGGGACTTTGCTCCCATGACTCCATTGCCTTCCTACCCTCACAGAGTATCATGTGGAAGATTAAATTTAAACAGAGATTTATGAAGTGTAATAGTTTCGGGTGGAAGCCTGCTCCACAAAGGTTCATTACTGAATTTTTGCTCCTCAGTGTAAGAAGTATTCCACAGTGAGCTTTCCAGAGTGACAGATTCATAATGACATTTGAAACCACATACAATTTTCAGAATCAGGGTGGTGGAGTGTCTAGTGAAAAGAAATATAGCATAGAAGCATGTTCTCAGAGAATGTATCTTGTCTCAGGCAACTTCCTCTGTCATCCTGCCTGTCTTGTCTACCATAGGTGGGGCACCGTGCTCCATTGTACCCTTCCACCATGGCCTATCACCTGCTATGATGTTGTGCGGGAGCAGGAACAATGGAATCATGCCTCAGAAGCAACTTCTCCTTTAAATTGATTTCTTTTTTGTTTCTCTCAAGTATTTGCCACACAATGAAATGGCTGACGGACCCCAAAAGGACATTAATATTCAGTCCACAGCAAATACTTTCTAGAAAATGAAATAATCCATAATTAAATAGAGGTGTGCTGTTATGTTTTCGTGATTTATAGCTGAGAGACCTTGATCTTTTACAGGAATAAGGTCAGGTTTGCATCAATAAATTACAAAGAACAGCTTTGAGAGAACATGATAATAAGTGGTTTTTGGCGGGTTGGGCACTTGAATTAGATTTTCTTGCTGTTGTTCATTTGTTAACTGAAATGAGCAGATTTTAAGTAGGAGTTCTTTTACATTGCACTTGCTGAAAAATATTCTGTTTATGTCAGCCATATGACTTTGTTGAAAGGAAAAGAAAATTAAGAAGTGTTTCCTATATGAGTTGAAATGATTCAGAAGGAGAAAGACTAAAATATTTTTGTTGTAAAGGTGCTATATTGCAGAATTTGAATTTAGACTGGAGAATCTGATTCTGCACTCATATATCTTATGGGATACTAGTATTTTTTTGTACATAACTTTGTGGCTTTAAGGTTAAATAATAGACATTTATGAGGCATTACTTTAGTAAATAGTGATAACAATAAACCCTTCAGTTTAGGTTACTGCCTTTTTCATACTTTCCCCTGTATCACACAAGTGTTTGTTTATAGTACTTGAAAACTATTACTGCATTGTCTGAAACACTCTTTTTATACTGTTAAATCTAAGTGGAGAGCCATCACTTCACTAACAGATCTTGAAGGACATTGAAGAACACACATTCCCATACTGGTCCTGGTTTCCAATCCATTTTCACTACATATTTTTCATATTATTAAAAACATGCCATGAACCCAAGACAATGAAAACACTTGAAAAAGCACCAAAGTAGAACCACAAAGTTTGTATTTTTATTGCTTTTAAAACATAGTCTATTGTTACTTTTCTTTTAGCCATTATGCTTGACCAGGTCATGTGCAAAAGCCTAAACTCTCAAACAATGTTTCACTTTTGTATAAAACTTGATGCGTGGGTAGGCAACCAGGACTCCGGATTTAAAACTAACCACAACAAAAATGGTTTCAGCTGAATTTCCAAGGTTCTTGGAAGTGCTCAGTAACAGATACCATGAGAGCAGAGTTTAGGAAAGATTAGAGTAGCGCAGCTCTGACAGCTGTAAAGAGCTGCTGTGTAAGTTTTAGGAAGATAAGCATCATTAAGTGGTGAATTGATATTATAGCTATAAGCGAAGTGGTTGCTTCCATACATTTTTCATAACTCCTATGTGCACAGTGCCACCAACAGGAAAGACAGGAACTATGAACTGGCAATGGATTTAAAATGCAAAGGGAAGCCACAGACCTTCAATAACCTTGAGGGGATGCTAAGAACTGTTGGTGCTAAAAGTACATCAATAAGCCATTGCCATCTTGACCCCTAAGCTTACATTTAAGGAACTACATTCCTTTTTCTTTTAAAAGGACCATGAGTGAAATACAGTTAGGGCATGTTTAAGTATTACTCAAATTGTTTCAAAATGAACAAGAATAAGTCCTTTATTGTGTACCATAGCACTCACATGTGCATGCACATGCGCACCCCCACACACACAAGCACGCACGCATGCGCACCCATGCACACACACACACACACACACACACACACACACACATGTATATTTGTGTGTACAACTATGTCCTTCAACATTTTATTTTTCAGGGTCTGATCTGTTTGGCATCTGTCTGTGCTCTCATAAGGTGATGTCCATCCCCCATTCTCTGAGTTCAATGGGACCTGTTAGCTTTCAATTGTCTAGACCGTAGTCTACTTAATTAAAATATATTGACTGAATACATAAACCACCTCAGACTTCACAGTGCAGTATCACAATTCTTCTCATAAAACAGTTTTTGTGTGTTTGAAATACGTTGATAAAACAGTTCAAAAGCTCTGCCTATGTGTGACAAATTAAAAGATAATGACCTTTGTAAGAGAAGATAGTTGAAAGTGGAACCGTCACAAGAAAGAGAAAACTGAAATTTGTAGGTGTAAGGACTAAGAAAACCCTTAGCACTGATGCCTACCTTTGTGTGGCGTTCTGGGAGGATGAATAAACCTCCAGGTCTCTCCATTAATTCTTTTGCTTACCACTGTGATTTTTAGGCTAAGAATCCATTGGTAATGGCTGAAACAACACAACCATCAAGGAATTCTAGCCCGGCACCAGATTTGCAATTATATTTAGGCTAGCCTTTTCATAATTATCTTTTACCAAAAGATATTATCCATTTCATAACTATTTAAAATGTAATTAAATATGTGCCCTTCAACAAGAGAGATACATACAGCTTGTGTGTGTGTGTGTGTGTGTGTGTGTGTGTGTGTGTGTGTGTGTGTGAGGAAGACAGAGAGAGAGAGAGAGAGAGAGAGAGAGAAATATTTGCTTGTGTTTGCAGGTATACATGCCTATGTATGTGTGTATACATGTGTGTGTATCTGTGAGTCCAGAAATCAAAGTCAGAGATCTCCTCAATTTAAGGTTTGGGGTCCCAAGTTTCTCAGCATACTCAGAGATGACAGTGTTGTCTTAACTGATCGACTGGGAAGACTTTGGGATCCACCTGCTTCCTCGGCACCAGCACTGAAGACAAATGCATGCAGCTCCATCCATGTGTATTTGAACATTGAGTTTCAGACTCTTAATTCAATTCTTTGAGCTCGATCCATCCTCCCACTACTGCATGTTTAAATGTCATGTATGTGTGCTTAAAATACCTCTATATGGCTTTTTAATCTTACGCTGAATTATAACAAAAATATATTAAATGGTATCATTGAATTTTTGAGTTTCAATATGATATGTATAGGAAATCAATAGAAATTGAATTCTAGACCTTTAAAAAGCTGTCCCAAAGGGAAAAGTGCTACATACCACAAGGGGGCACAGTGAGGGAGGGAAAGAGAGGAGATGTCTAGATATTTTCAAACCAGTGGAAAACGTCTGTTTATCTTTTAAACCTTCTCTCTCTTTATCTATCTATCTCATCACCTGTCATCCTCTGTGTCTGAAAAATAAAAATTGAAATGTTAAGATTTTGGGGAGAAAATTCCTCCTAGCCAGGACTGGTAAGGGGTTTCTAGTGTATCTCAGGAACCACAGACTTTGTTCAGTCATTTGGAGGTGATTTCTTACAGCAATTGCATAGTTTACTCCCAATCAATATTATAAAAAGTCATAATTTTATAAATTTAAAGAGTTTTTAAGTGGTATGGACATGGTGTGTATTATTTCTCAGTTATTCTGTTTGTTTGATTCTCCCATTCCTTACGCTCTTTATTCTTTTGTTCTTCTGACTCTATTATATGCTAAAAGAAATCCTGTAACAGGGAAGATTATGGGTCTAAGTGAGGAAACCATTTTTTTGATTAAAGAATAGGATGTACCTAAAAAATTGTCTTCTAAATAACTTATACCCGTAGATTTTAAGTTCTGAGGTTTTGAGCCAATTGTGGAAGAGAACAATTTTGTTTTTGGTGGGGATCTTTTTGTTTGTTTATCTGGATTTTTTGATTGATATACTTACCTTGCTGGGGTTTGTTTTGCTTTGTTTTTATAGTGGTAGAGATTACTACAAGAGATTCATTAGTGATCAAAATCTGAGAATAAGTGACCCTTTAAAATTATAGCCTAATGTTCAGACACAAAAGTAAGAAGTTAATTACACATTTCCACTGCCTTTCCCAAGACCCAGGAAACATTATGAATGTAGGAGAGATGTCATGTAGTTTTGCCTTCAACACTGAAACATTCTCTGCTGAAGGAAACTAGGAGAATTGTAAGACTCAACTTACAAAACGTTCAATATTCGGGAAAACCAGTAACTTAAAATTTATTTCTTCTAGGAGTTTATGTAAGTAAAAAATCAAAATTGCTGAGACTGGATCAGACAAATTCAACGGCACAGTCAAGACTGAGAATGGGAAGCTTGTCACCAGAGGAAGCCCATCACCATCTTCCAGGAGGGAGATCCCGATCCCGCTAACAGCTGAGTATGTTGTGGAGTCTACTGACATCTTCAACACCATGGAGGAGGGTGGGGCCCACTTGAAGGGTGGGGCCAAAAGTGTCATCATCTCTGCACCTTCAGCTGATGCCCCCACGTTTGTGAAGGTGGTGAAGCAGGCATCTGAGGTCCCACTAAAGGGTATTCTGGGCTACACTGCAGGAACAGGTTGTCCCCTGCAACTTCAACAGCAACTCCCACTTTTCCACCTTACATGCTGGGGCTGGCATTGCTTTCAATGACAACTTTGTAAAGCTCATTTTCTGGTATGACACTGAATACAGCTGCAGCAACAGGGTGGTGAACCTCATGGCCTGTATGGCCTCCAAGGAGTAAGAAACCCTGGACCACCCACCCGGCAAGGATACTGAGAGCAAGAGAGAGGCCCTCAGTTGCTAAGAAGTCCCCATCCCAACTCATCCCCCCAACACTGAACATCTTCCTCACAATTTCCAACCCAGACCCCCGTAATAACAGGAGGGACCTAAGGAGTCCTCTCTACTCTCTTGAATACCATTAATAAAATTCACTGCATTCCCCTCCCTGCAAAAAAAGAAAAAAGAAAAGAAACATTAGTTGTATTCCTTTGAACAACTGGTAGAATTCTATAGTAAATCCATTTGACCTAGGGTTGTTTTAATTCTAAAAGCTTTTCACAACTATTTCATTCATTCTTTTCTTTCTTTTCTGTTTTCTTTTTCTTCTTTAATTTTTTTATTGGATATATTTCTTTACTTTGGTATTCTTTTTCCCGGTTTCCTGTCCATAAACCCACATCCCCACACTCTCTCCTGTATGGGTGATCTGCCCCTCCACTTCCCGTACTGCCCTCCTCCCAACATTCCCCTGCCCTGGGTGTCCAACCTTGGCAGAACCAAGGGCTTCCCCTTCTACTGGTGCCCAAACAAGGCTATTCTCTGCTACATATGCAGTTGGAGCCCTGGGTCAGTCCATGTATAGTCTTTCAGTAGTGGTTTAGTCCCTGGAAGCTCTGGTTGATTGGCATTGTTGTTCTTATGGGGTTGCAAGTCCCTTCACCTCTTTCAATCCTTCCTCCTATTCCCCTAAACGGAGTCCTGTTCTCAGTTCGGTGATTTGCTGCTAGCATTGACCTCTGTATTGGACATGCTCTGAATGTGTTTCTCAGGTGAGATCTATATCCGGCCCCTTAATATATTTTGGATATTAACCCTCTATCAGATGGAGGATTGGTAAAGATCTTTTCCCAATCTGTTGTTTGTTGTTTTGTCCTAATGACAGTGTCTTTTACCTTACAGAAGCTTTGCAGTTTTATGAGGTCCCATTTGTTAATTCTTCATCTTAGAGCATAAGCCATTTCTATTTTGTTCAGGAAATTTTCTCCAGTGCCCATGTGTTCAAGACCCTTCCCCACTCTAACTTCTATTAGTTTGAGTGAATCTGGTTTGATGTAGAGGTTCTTTATCTACTTGAACTTAAGCTTTGTACATAGTGATAAGAATGGATAGATTTGCATTCTTCTACATGATGACCTCCAGTTGAACCAGCACCATTTGTTGAAAATGCTATCTTTCTTCCATTGGATGGTTTTAGCTCCTTTCTTGAATAACAAGTGACCATAGGTGTATAGGTTCATTTCTGGGTCTTCAATTCTATTCCACTGGTCTATCTGCCTGTCTCTGTACCAATATCATACAGGTTTTATGATTATTGCTCTGTAATACTGCTTGAGATCAGGGATGGTGACTCCCTCAGAAGTTCTTTTATTGTTGAGTATAGTTTTTGCTACCTTGGTTTTTTTATTCCAAAAGAATTTGTAAATTGCTTTTTCTAATGCTATAAAGAATTGAGTAGGAATTTTGATGGGGAATGCATTGAATCTGTAGATTGCTTTTGGCAAAATGATCTTTACTATATTAGTCCTATCAATCCATGAGCATGGAAGATCTTTCTATCTTCTGAGATTTTTCTCAATTTCTTTCTGCAGAGACTTGGAGTTCTTATCATACAGATCATTCACTTACTTGGTTAAAGTCACACCAAGATATTTTATATCATTTGGGACTATTGTGAAGGGTGTCATTTCCTTAATTTCTCTCTCAGGCTGTTTAGCCTTTGAGTAGAGGAAGGGTACTGATTTGTTTGAGTTAATTTTATACCCCAATACTTTGCAGAAGTTATCAGGTTAAGTAGTTCTCTGGTGGAACTTTTGGGGTCACTTAAGTATACTATCGTATCATCTGCAAATAGTGATATTTTGCTTCTTCCCTTCCAATTTGTATCCCTTTGACCTCCTTTCATTTCTTCATAGGTCTGCCTATTCAAGTACTATTTTGAATAAGTAGGGAGAGAGTGGAGAGCCTTGTTTAGTCACTGAATTTTAGTGGGATTGCTTCAAGTTTCTCTCCATTTATTTTGATGTTACCTACTGGTTTGCTGTATATTGCCTTTACTGTGTTTAGATATGGGCCTTGAATTCCTGATCTTTCCAGGACTTTTATCATGAAGGGGTGTTGAATTTTGTCAAATGCTTTCTCAGCATCTAATGAAATGATCATGTAGTTCTTATCTCTGAGTTTGTTTATATAGTGGATTACATTGATGGATTTCTGTATATTAAACCATCCCTGCATCCCTGGGATGAAACCTACTTGATCATGATAGATGATCGTTTTGATGCATTCTTGGATTCAGTTTGCAAGAATTTTATTGAGTATTTTTGTGTCAATATTCTTTTATTTGCTATGAATCTATCTCTTCTTGACTTAATCTTGGAGGAATCGAAATCAGATGTAATCTCCATTTAATAAGAGGGGAGTTATGCATTGTACTATAAAGCTAGATAAATATTCTTGGCTGGCAAGGTCATTGACTCCAAAGGAGAATTTATTAATCCCACTTTCTTAAAGAAGTTAATCTTCAGCTATCTTCTAAATGTCTATCTTTATATCCACAGATAAATATAATCTCACATCTCATCCAAGAAACCTCTTTCAGCAATATTCCAGAAATAAATAACCTGTCAGAGAATAGGGAACAACTAATTATAGGATGCCTATCCTAACCTGATACATCTGCTACACAGCCCTACATGTAAGGCTTGGGGGATGTCATGGAAGTGGAGGTTGAAAGATGGAAAAGTCCAGAAGCCCAAGACACCTGTTGTGAAATATTGCCTTCTTTATATGGTAGAAAAGCTGGATCCATGAAATACAATAACTATAATCAGCACACTGAAGACTGTTGTTGATACTACAACATGAATGGAGGAAAATTTGCTGGGTCCACCCCTAAATAAAGAGCTATGGGCAAATAATGGATGTTGAAGTTGCATGAGTCAAACTTTTCCAGGGTCAAGCCTTCTGATAGACTATCTAATCCATAGTAAGTGACCAATCTCAGCACACAGATATATGAGCAACACTAAATGGACATATCAGGCTATAGTCATATATATATATATATATATATATATATATATATATACATATATATATTCAGAAGTATAATAATTAAATAAGATATTACGAAATTGAGAGGGAGAGAAAACAAAGAGTTGTAATGCATAGTGGCAGGAGTAGAAATTGTATAAATACAGTAATTGTATATGAGATTCTCATAAGAGAGGAAGAATGAAAGGAAGAAAAAAGAAAAATGAAGAATAAAATATTATGTTACAGACATTGTTTCATAATGTTGGCCATATTCTCATCATTGGTATCATAAATTACACGTTATTTCACTGAGCTGTTTAGTACATTTCAAATGATGTCTTATGTACGTGTTGCAAAGATCTTTGTGTTTAGTCATACTTTACCTTCAATTATTTTTAAACTAAAAGATGTTTCTTTTACTTAGTATTGAGTTTTCTGAATTGTGGAAAACATGCTTTCTGACACTTTGAGGTGACTCATAAACTTGTGGACTGTCAAATAACAACCTGATGGACTCTCTACAGAGCATGCCACAAAGATTGAATCCTAGATACTTGGATAACATAGAATATTTGTTTAAAATAATAATAAAAAATTAGTGGTCGAAAGCACTCTCAGCCCTCACCATAGAAGCTTCCTTTTACTCTAAATGATGAATAATACAGAGACAAACAACTTGTCCATGTGCACATAATAAGAGACATGGAGTGTGGAGCTATGAGTAAGACATCTATATCACAGCCCATTTACTCCAAAGACTGCATATCTTTGGAAGGACAGGAAAAGAATGTGAATGCTACAAGTAGTGGGTTTGTGCAGCAAAACAGATGATAGGACCACTGTACACACAAACTCACAGCATATATATGTACCTAGACATGTGAGACTTGCATAAGAACAGACCACTCAAACTCCCGCATATAACAGGAAAAGAGCTCATGAAATCCTATCCCTCAGGGAAGAGCTACTGGGAATTAATGGCTTTCTGAGGAAAGAGTCAGTTTTCTTTCAGTGAAAAGGCCTTCAACAGCTGCCCACGCAACTAGAATATTGTTTCACACTTATGAACAGCAACAATAAGTTGACTCAGTTAAAAGACAGGGAGATTGAAAATTGGGAGGAAAATATGGAGGACTAGGGTAAGAATTGAAGAAGCAGTCTTGATCAAGCATATATATATGAATGCTTGTGTGTGTGTGTGTGTGTGTGTGTGTGTGTGTGTGTGTGTGTGTGTGTGTGTTGAATTCAAAAACATAGAAAAATGTAAAATGTCGAAAGGAACAACTGACTTCTCATTTCCAAAACAGAAAGCAGAGAAACACTTGTGTTTTAAAAAAATATATCTTACTAATTTAAGGATAGCCAAAAATGACCTGACACAATGCACTGAAAGCACATGGGAAAATAAACTGAAGAAATTCATCTGGAATCTTGACAAGAGTTTATATTGTGTTTAGATCAGAAAATATTATGAATAGAATAAATCCACAGAAGACTCTTACTAAATATTACATGTGTCCTTTGCCTTGTTCAGTTCTTTATGAACTGAAAGGATAAAACTTATCTGTGGTTGCAATGCTCCATGGAATCAAGATGTACTGTACATAGAAATAACTGGTGCAATTTATACTATCAAAGCTTTGCCCTATCCAAACCTGTTTGAATTCAAGGCTGTTTGAGACAAAACAAATAATTTCTAAAAAGGGATGAAACTGTCTGGCTCCATAGTTTTAAAACCAGGGATGTTTTTCTAGCTCATGAATCTTATTTATTTGTTTCACTCCAATAATTATTTTCATTATTGTTTACATATTCAATTTGCACTTCCCTGTTGCCTTTAATGATTAATTCCAAGTAATTTTAGATTTCATTAACTTCATCCTTTTATTTAAAATTACAATACATTATACATTATAAGCATGGTGAGATATTCGTACTTTTGAATTTAAAACACAATTCTTTTTTATTAGTAGCACATTGAACCAGAAGAGAAAAGTGTTGATAAGTAATTCTAATTATAAGCAAAAAGAATGCTGTTTCTTGTATTTCCAAATATATTTTCTTTCTAATTCTGACAAGTAACTTTATCAGAATATCCAGATAGAATAGCATGTGATTTAGACAATAAAGAATCAATGGTAATTGGAGACAGTACATGACACACACAAGAGCATGAATACATTTGTACAATTTTATTGGGTTTTTATTTATTTACATGTCAAATGTTATCCCCCTTCCCAGTTTCTCCACCACAGGCTCCCCCATCCCCTCCTTCCTCCCCCTGCCTCTATGAGGGTGCTCGCCCTGCCGCCCACCCATTCCTGCCTTAGTGGCTTAGCATTTCTCTATTCTGGGTCATCAAGGCTCCACCGGACCAAGCAACTGCCCTCCCAGGGGATGCTGGGTAAAGCAATCCTCTACGACCTTTCCAGCTGGAATCATGGGTACCCACTTTGTACTCTTTGGTTGGTGGTTTAGTCCCTGGGAGCTTTGGGAGTTCTGGTTGGTTGATATTGTGGTTCTTCTTATGAGGTTGCAAACCCCTACAGCTCCTACAGTCCTTGCCCTAAATTCCCCACTGGGGTCCCCATGCTCAGTCCAATGTTTGGCTGTGTACATCAGCATCTGTATTGGTCTGGCTGATGGATACAGACCAAGTAGTGTTTAAAACTTGGGAAGTAAATAGCATTAAAAATAGTGGTTGGTCAAAGCTGCTGGGTATGTTTTGTTTCTGTTTTACTTGAAAGAAAACTTGTCACTGTGAAGTAGAAAGTTTATTGATACTAAAGAGCCTTCTACAAAAAATAATTAATTTAATTTTTAGGCTTTTATAAAATACTTAATCTTCTGGACTGAATTCAAAGGAACAAAATACATTATATACAAATGAATAGGAATAGGTATCAAACACAGCTTTGAGCCTAAAGGGCTGTAACATACTTTGTGAATGCTACCTTGGATGAAATATCTACACAACTAAACTTTCTAAAAGTAAAGGCTTCATCAGCTAATAAGCTTACCCATCATCATAATTGCATTCACTATGATTTTAAATGTATTAAATAGTTATAATGTTCATTTCAGAGGACTCCATAATAAAAGAAATGCTACTGTTCCCATCATTAACGATATTGTGGGTAGTGTATATATATCTATACAACTTCTCTGGCCTAGATTTCACAGGAATATCCACAGAATTAATAACAATAGAAATATCCACAGTTTTGGTCCCAAGATATGAATCTAGGATATTTTTGCTTCTTTTTAAAGAATTAATAATTCACAATGCCAGTATATAAACTATTTGTCCGTAGTAGATTTCACGAGATACAGGTTTGCCAACCAGAAAGGCTGTACCAAAGCTCCAAGGCACGAAGTACCTCGAGCACAAGTCTCCTAGAAGAATACAAAAGAAATTGGCTTCATATTTTAGATTAGCTTAATTGAACTATAATTTACACTCATGAAATGGGCTCACTGTAAAGACTCCATTTTTAATAAATTATTAGATTACACAATCCACCTAAAATCATTTAAAAATATTTCTCCACTGCTCAAAAATTTCTTCATAACCATTTAAAATGAATGTCAATCCCTCCTTCCTATCCTAGACAACAACTGCTCTGCCTTCTTTTTCCTTTTCTTTCCATGTGGAAAGGTTTAATGAGAGAAGAGTAGAAGAGGAGAGGAGTAAAGGCCAGCTATGAACATGTGGAGAGAAGGGGGGAGGGGAATAGGGAGACAAGGGATAAAGGGGAAGAGGGAAAGAGTGAGAGCAAGAGAAGAGAGTGTAAGAAGTGCCTTCTTTTTTCTTAAGATTTGGCTTTTCTGGTAGTTTAAGTTAAGAACATGAAAAAATGAATGAGGGTATGGATATTGTTACATATTTAGATTTAGCAGCAATTATGGCTATTAATAAAGCTTCTGGGGCTAAGGAGGTAGGTCAGTCCATAAATCTGTTGCTATATAAGTATGCAGAACACAGTGTGGATTCCCAGCAGCCAGTAAATGCTAAGCAAGGAAGGCAGCTACCCTGTAATCCTCACACTCCGGAATAAAGAGAGGAGATTCTCAGAGCAAGACAGCGAACAGGCTCGGCTCGCCTCAAGAGTGAACCCTGGATTCAAGTGGCAACACCGTCTCGGTTTATAAGAAAGAGAATTATTGAGAAAGACGAACTCAGAACTCCACTGTCAAATGCACATTTTTCCACCAGATAGATGTAAACATGGTCATAAACAGCCATGTACACATACCACACTTATGCAAGCATAAAATGAATATGTCAACATAAACATTCAAGTCTTCGTATGGATATTTGTATGTGTTTATTTTAGCTTTTCTTGGTTAAATGCCTAGGAATATTGCTAGATTGTGTAGGAGAATGATATATAGCTTCAAATTCTCTCTCAGTATTTCCTAAAGCAGCTGCCTCATTTTACAGACTCAGAACCCACATAAAAGTTCCAAGTTTTTCTCTCCTTGCCATCTCCTACTCTCTTTTGATCACTGCATCCCAAAATTTGCCTTTCTTTTATGACTTTAACACCTAATGATAACACTGAACGTATTTTTATGGGCTTAGTGACCATGTGTATACCTTTATTCAACAAATGTTTTTTTCAAGTGTATTTACTTTTAAATGACTAATTTCACAATTAGCATAATGTTTAGGTATCTGATTGTAATTAAAAATTAGCCTGATCAGGAGAGACAATTATTACCTGTGTTCATGAATTCACATCTAAATAAAAATTTAAAAAAAGATAAAGAGAAAAATACTTTTTAAAAAATGAAGTGTATCAATAGGAGCGGGAGAAAATAAGAGAGAGTAATGGTGAGTAAAAATGTGATAAAAGTATGTTATATATGTTTATGAAGCAACTGCCACATGGAAACCATTATTATGTGTAACTAATATATGCTAAGGAGGGTTGTTTTGTCAGTAAAGATACCAATTTTCTTTGTATATCATGACTATGTCTTTGATCAGATACATAGTGTACAAGTACCAGTTTTCATATTTTCTGTATTTTATGCATTCTTTGTCATACAAAGATGAATCATTTTTATTTTTCTAAATAGAAATTGGATACCAGCCTTACAACACTAATGTTATTGTATTGCTACAGTTTCTGTGTATACCAGACAAAATTTAAAAAAATCAAACTGTAATATCAATTATAATTAATGCCATTTTAAAAACATTTAAATATTTGAAACCATGGACTTTTATGCATATTATAAGCAAAATTTTAAAATTTGTATAAATTAAAACCTATTTAGGGGCTTATGCTTAAATTAAGAAATTGACTAAAGTATTGTTAGAAAACTAATAGCTACTAAGATTTCACTGAGCTTTATTTTAAGCAAAAAAGCTAAGATACTTGAAACTACAAAGATCACTCAAACCTGGGTATAGTGGGCTTGGCCTATGCAGCTTGTACTCTTACGTTAATTTAGGTCCCCAAAATTGTATGCATTGAGGGACCCTGCACCCAGTTGGTTCTGATTGGTAAATAATGATGCCAAAAGCTAATGGCTGGACAAAGAACACAGAGGAGGTAGTTTAGGATTCTTGGGTTTGGGACCCAGAGACTGGAGAAGGAGATCTGTGGTGCCTGGAGAGTGGGGAGGAGAGAAGACCACAAGAGTGAAAAAATTGAAAGACAGGTAGGCACGGTGGCCATGTAGAAGCCAGGAGAGTGTGGGCCAGAGGGGTGCCTAACTGGGTCTAAGCCAGCCAAGGTAGAATATAGAATTTAGTAAGTGATAACTCAGCATTACGGGAGGGAAGTAGATTAACCGTGTGGAGGTTAGGCAGTGGCCCAGCTATGCTTAAAGCATATAGAAATATAAGTCTCTCTCTCTCTCTCTCTCTCTCTCTCTCTCTCTCTCTCTCTCTCTCTCTCTCTCTCTCTCTGTGTGTGTGTGTGTGTGTGTGTGTGTATGTGTGTGTGTGTGTGTGTGTGTGTGTGTGTGTGTGTGTGTTTGTGTGTTTGGATACTCCAGAACATCATGGAGCCCACAGCTGGGATTTATTAAAGAATTTAATCCAAATATGTTACCTAAAATGTAAAATGTATGGTGGCAAATGTCCTACCTCAAAAGAAATTTACCCATCATGTTCACAGAGTCAGTGCTTTCAGTTTTAAAATAATTTCTCACATTTGTTAATCACTATCAAAATCAAGATCGTTTCTATGATAATTTCATCGGGCAACAAACTTGTCCATTCACCTGTTCTTTATTATAATAAAAACACAAAAATTTCTCAGCATTGAAATATGCAATCAAAAAAAGAAAACAAGAAAAAGAAAGAAAGAAAGAAAAAAGAAAGAAAGAAAGAAAGAAAGAAAGAAAGAAAGAAAGAAAGAAAGAAAGAAAGAAAGACGTATCCTCAATATGGTTTCCAAGAAGAGCTTTCCATCTAGCACAATAGAGAAAAACTAGGAACATTTGGTCATATGGTAAGTAGACTAATTCAGCTAATAGTCTGTCTAACTAGTAATTGAACCCCTTATTGTAGCATTGCAATATTAAAGTAATAAAATTAACTTGCTTATATAATTTAACAAATGTTGTTTAACAAATGCTTAATAAATGAGCGAAACCACTAAAACCACACAGGACAAGTGAACAGAAAGGACTTGTGGATTATAGCAGATTAAATGGAGTATCATGAGTAAGGGAAAAAAAGGAAGGAAAGAAGGGAAGTTTTAATGAGTGATCTATTTACATCATTTCAACCAGTCTTTTCTCTCCACCAAACCCTCTCGCGGCCCTGCACAATCACTCAATTCATAACCTCTTCTTTCCTCATTAGTAATACACATAGATAGTGCTGGACAAATCAATATGTAAATAAAATCTGCTGAGTCCATGTAGTGTTCCTCATACTTACACATTTTTAGAGATGCCACTAGACTTGGATAACATATAAGGGTCTTATATCTGGAAAGTGACTGGTTTGATATATATCACCAATTGTTATCGCATATAGATGTTCATCTAGAGGTGGATCTTGACAAGATTCCCACCATACATGGTTGCACGTCATCTGTTATGCTTTTTGCAGGTCTTGTTCAGGTGGCCATATTTTTTAAGATTCCATGGGTGAAGCTCCCAGTCAGAGAAGATTCTGTCTCAAAGCAGACATTATAGTTTCCTGGCTCTTTAAATCTGTCTTCCTTTTTTTCTGTGATGTTCCCTGAACTTTAGGTGTACCAATTACATTTTAGATACATTAATTGGAAATTGGGACAAGATAGTCCATTGTTCTCTGCACTTTGACCTGTAGTAGATTTCTCTAATGATTCTATCTGCTGCAAAAAGAAACTCCCTTGATAAGAGGTACATTTAATTGTGGATATAAGAATGAGTTTTCAGAATGTAAGTTTTCCTCTAGAGACAATGACCTCATTGTGTCATGAGTAGTTAGCAAGGTTTACAATATGAGGTATGAATTATTTCTTACTGAGCAATCATTAAATCCAACTGGATAGCTGGTAGTTATAAGTTATACATTCTACTATTGCACCCTAATATATATCTTGCCATTCTGTTAATTGCTATCGTGTATTGGCTTTACATCTGGGTAACACAGCTAATGTTTTCTCTCCTTTGACAGGTTACATAGGACCTTTGAGAACTAGTCTAGGAGGAGTCTTTCAGATCAGTTTCAACTCAGTTCCTACAAGTTGTGTGCAGACTATGTGGTTTATTTGGTAATAGGGCCTTACTTTCAAGTTCAAGAAGGAATCCAAAGGCAATAGAAGCAGAATATAGTGTTTTGAGGAATCTCTAAACTGTCCTGACTAACAGGTCAAAAAAGAGATTCTCCATTCCTGGTACTGAGTTTATGTTTTAAACTATGTCCATTGAAGAGGAGTATTATTGCCCACAACAGCTATAATTTATATAAACTGTAAGTTTGTGTTTTTAAGTAAACAGGTTTAAGTTTAAACACCCCTATTGTTCTTTATCCCTTCTCCTTCTCTACAGTTCAAGTCTTCCAACTCTCTTTTCCCTTCTTTTGTTTTACAGTTTTTATTTCTCATTTTTTGTTTTATTTTGCTTGCTTTTCAGATACAGGAATTTAACACAATACTCCCCACTTACTACCCTGATGTTCTACTACGGAGGTATTTCCTTAGTTTATTTTGTGTATGAGTGTTTGTTTGTGTGTGATTCTAAAGCTTGAACCCAGAACCTTGATCTTGTAGACCCAGCATTATACTCCAATATCTCAATTATAATTTAAGCATCGAGTCTTTCCTTCATTTTAAGATGTCAACAAGATTCTTACGAAACTCAGAATAAGTCCACCTGTGAATATCAAATCCATGTTGGCTGTAGTCTATAGCTACTATAAAACATTTTTAAATCTTTAGCTATTTGATGATAATATTAGAAATTATTGAAATAACATTCAAAATTAGTATGATTAAAGAGGTCAAAAGTTTGGCCACAGTTATCTAAACAACCCACTTACTTAGGTGGCCCAAAAATGTTCATTATAGACACATGTGGTAGTTTGAATATGCTTAGTCCATAAGGAGTGGTATGTTAGGAAGTGTGACCTTGTTGGAGGAAGTTTCTCACTATTGGGGTGGGCTCCCCAGTTCAGAAGAATCAGTTTTCTCCTGGCTGCAGTAAGATCAAGATGCAGAATTGTCAACTTCTCCTGTTCCAGGCCTGCCTGCAAGCGTCCATGTTCCTGCCTTAGTGATAATAGACTGAAACTCTGAAACTGTAAGCCAAACCCAATTAAACGTTGTCCTTTATAGAAGCTGCCTTGATCCTGGTATCTCTTCACAACAATGGAAACAAAAACTACGACAACACCCAACAAGAGCTTTGAAATGCACCACAATATATGTGCAATGACAATTTTTATTTCAACCAAACTTGTTAACGAAATGATGATACACTGGAAAGAATTATAGCATTTATATGCATTTAAATTATAGTATCACAGAGATTTGAAAAACATTATCTCCAATTTTTCATAAAACAACATTTGATAACAATGCTGAAAAATGCAGTTGGCCTGAGTTTGCAGCAGGGAAGTTTTGATTTATGATGTAGCTCTCATGTGGTGGTGCTGAAGAAGCTACAATTCAATAAATTCAAAGGAAGAGAAGTGGAGCAAATGCCTATCAGACAGGCAATGTTTGCATGATTTACTTTGTTACAGGAAAGCTTGCTGGAGGGATTATAAGAAAATGGAATCATGAAACAAATCTGATCTTTTGTCATCCTATAATTCACAAAACTTCCACTGAATTTAAGTTAGCAATCCCTTCTTTTAAGTGGATGTTTATAGTTATTATTATTTGGATCAATGGTTCTCAACCTTCCTTATTCTGTGACCCTTCACAGTTCCTCATGTAATGATCCAACACCATCAAAAAAATTGTTGCTATTTCATAACTGTAATTTTGCTACTATTATGAATCTTGCTATAAATTTTTGGAGATAGAGTTTACAAAAGGGTCAGGATCCACAGGTTGAGAAAGACTGACTTACATGATTGTTTAAAATATGTATATTAATGATAATTTGAAGAATGAATGGATAGGTACATAATTCAGTAGGTAAATAGATAGATAAAGAGATAGAAGGTAGACATACGGTGAATAGAATAAATAAAATTATTTGTCTTTAACTTTTCTAAGTTTTTAAATTGTGTCTTTAGTTATGGTTTTGTCAATTTTTATACTTTCTGGGTTTTTTTTTTTACATCATTTCTTTGTGTAGCCCTGGCTGTCCTGGAACTAGCCCCATGGACCAGTATGGCCTTGAACCATTCTTTTTCAATAAAGAAAATAATGTTTGAGATAACAGATATCTTATCTCTGCCAAATGAATGGAAATAGTCTAAATATTCAATTCTGCATTGGCTTCCTTTAAGACAGATTGTAACCTATAAACTAAAATAAACCCCTTTCTCGCCATCTTGTGTTTGGTCAGTGTTTTATAACAGCAACAGAAAGCAAATTATGATAGTAATTTTCATAGGACTATTCTTAATGGCCTCATTAAGACAGCAAGATTCAAGTTACCATTTGTGTTGGTAAATTGACAGAAACAGACTCTGAGACTACTGCATCATTTCACCAGATCTCCTGGGACTCATGCCAGGCCGGCATGGAAGATTTAGATGATAAAATCAGGAAATTTACATCTCTGTTACTGAGAATACCTAACTACTCAGATTATCCCAACAGTCTAGACCAGTGTAGAAGACGATAAAATGCATACCCTTATAAGATAATTTGAATCGTTTTATTAAGTAAATTGATGCCTTGACAAATTTATACATGTTCACGGTACATTCCAGTTACTCTCATTCTTTCTCTATGTCCCTTCTGTCACCACCAGCCTTTTTGCCTCATAGTTCTCATGAGTCCCTTCCCTATGTTCATGTCTCAGTCTTGTGACACACTGAATTTAACCAAGGCCATATGTATTACCATGACATGCAGTACACTCTAATTGTTTATAACTAAGCCTGTTATTCATAAAAGCTTCTCTAAAAGGAAGAAAATTCCTAGAGTATCACAATGAAATATTAAGATGTAAAGTGCACTTTTGTAGTATTTTTCTATGTATCTAGTGAAAGATGTTTGCTTAAAAAATTACCAATATCACCATCCCACATGACAGTGTCACACAGTAGATTTTGAATACTAATAATCTGCAGTGTAGTATTAGTAGAAAAAAAGAAAGTCTGTCTTCTTGGTGCAAAAATATTACAATTAAAGTCACTGAGACAGCAGAAGCTGCCTGCACAGTAGTACACCCAAGTTGAATATTAAACATATGTACATGAAAGACTCCCTAGGGATGATGAGGTTTTTAATCATAGTGTTTGACTTTCCATAGCTGATTTGTTGTTCCCTGGATGGCAGGAGGATGGACTTAAGAAGCCCATTTTTCTCTAATTTCTTGATAAGGACTACTATCATCCTGACAGTCCAGACTGATTAAATATCGCTATTCACATGCAGACATTACCACTGACTTTAAGAATCTGAGGCTAAAATTAAATGTAAATTAGCATAGGCCCTAACCCCCTTCAGGCTTTTTCCTTTCTGGCAATCAGAGTAAACTAGAAAAGGCACTGCACGCAGGAGTCACACCATTTTTATTGTGTTAGTCCATTAGAGTCTGATGAATTCTGTCATCACAAGCATAATACCATAGCATAGTCAAAGCAGCACAAAATAAAATTTAAAATAAAGAATTAGAACAAGATTACCTATCCTTTAGAAAAGAAAATCTCAGAGATTTAAAAAGTAAGAGAGTAGCAACCATGCCTTTGAGGACTATTTTAGGCTGGATAAACAGAAAATCTAGATTAGACCTGTGGGCTGTTATGAACTATTCAGACATGGAGCTGACTACATTAGAATGTGTGGTAGTGATGCAGGCATGCCGTAGAGTTCTATGAGTAACATGAAGGCCCTTTTAGTTCTGTCATAAAAGCCAATGTTAATTAAGAGTACTTGGGGTACCTGACAAGAGCATGGAGGAAATCTGATATAGCTGTATTGAACATGAAGAAGTGATTGTTGAGAAAGATGTCTGGAAACTGGGAGCAGACCATCAGTGATGTCTCCTGGGGGTGTCTTTCTGCTGGTGTTTCAGTACTGACATAGATTGTGCTTTTGCCTACTCATGGGATGTAATCTGTGAGACCACACTGTTCTTTGATGATCTCACTAAATTTGGGTCATCGCTTTATTTTCTCCAACATTGAAAAGTGTGGTTCCCCACATCCACTCTTTCCAGATCATTGTTTGACCTCTCTGATGTACACTTTCAGAATGTCAGGTATAATTTTGCTAGATCTTCTCAATACTCATAAATATCTGTGTTTATTCCATTACATATTCTAGAATAAATCAATGTCCATAACCAGAATATGTTTCTGGTCAGTTTTTGTTTTTATAATTTGCATCCCCTCATTTGCTCCATCATATTTTTGCCGTCAATACAGGAACACCCTCACTTTTTTATGTTTTAAATAATGTACGTGCTTCCTATTCACTTGGTTATCCATCACTGGCACTTTTTTATCTCAAATTTTCTATATGAGCTGATGTTACAGTGGTATTCTTTCTTTAAATCTCTTGACCCGTGGCTGACAGTTTGGCAGAGTCACCCAGTGCTTACCCAGGAAAATGTAAGAATCTCTAAGCTTTCCTATCAAACATGCAATTTTTTAAAAAAAATAAAAGGTCTACCCCATAAGAAAAAATATTAAAATAATTTTTAAATTATTAAGATTTTAAAAGTAGATAAAATAAAATGAAGTAGCCATACAGGATATAGTCTTAAAAGGAGAGTAAAGTGGCATGTAGATAAAAATTGATTGTGGTAATAAATTTGTGCAAGAGATAAAAATGTTGATTCCTACCCCAAATAAAAGTTCAGGGATTTCATGCATGACCTTTCTCCAATGTTCTGTCTGAGTCTGTCACATTGTCTGTTAACATGTCCTCCTGTAGTTTCATTCAAGTTTCTGAGCAGCATTCCAAGATTAAATTATGGTTCACTCTCCATAAGAAGCAGAAGGCTCATTTTCCTCTATTCCCTTCCTCTACCATTGTGAGATAAATGCTCACCTATGTTGACTGACACCAATTAGTACCTGAATAGGTTATACATAGGGTTTTCATATATATATATATATATATATATATATATAATTAAAATTAATCATATATAATATAAAAAAGTTAATACTAAGTTTCAGTCAAAGATAAAACCATATGTGATGTTATAACCTGAGTACATTTTAAATATTGCATGGTTCATATTTTTATTGACTGACTTTAGAATTCACTTAATATTCATTTTCCCATTGAGTGTAATAATCTTTAAACCCCAAATAATGCATTATTGATATGGTACAATCAAAGCCATAATTAGTGGTCATTAATAACACTGGAAATATTAAAGATGATATGAAAATATGGCAAGCCAATAGTTTCAGCATGATCCAACAAGATCCTCTACTATCTGCATATCATGGCTGGTCCTGCCTTGGTTCTGAATCTTTACATGAGCTCTTATTGGATATAATCTCCCTGGACAAGAAGAGCAAGGAGTGAAACCTGTTGGCTTAAGCATCTCAGAAGTGGAAGAATAGCTTTCACAAATGGAAAAAAACCATAACAAACAAAACACATAAAACTAGCTGAGAAAGCAAAATAATAGCTGGACTTATAGACCTGGTACTCCAGAAAAGGTATGTATAATTAATATTTTACATTAGAAGTAACATATATTCATTTTATCGTCATGTGCATGGAAGTTTTGCCTGCTCATATGATCATCTATCACATGCATGCAATGTGCGTAGAGGTCAGACGATGCTGTTGGATCACCTGGAATTGAAATACCAAATGGTTATAGTCACGTGGGTTCAAGGAAACACCCGTGGGTCCTCTGGAAGAGCAAACAGTGCCCTTAATGCTGAACTAACTTTACAATCCAGATGTGAGGTATTTCTAATAATATAAAGTTATAAGTACTCAGTAGATGCTACATTCAGAATGTTGTTTCCCCAAAGAATTCATGTGTTGAAATTCAAATATCTGATATATTGGTATCAGATCTGAATAGGCCCTGTTCTATATTCATAGAACCAATACTCTTATGTATATAATGTGATTTTTCTCTCTCCTCTTCCTTCTTTCTTCATCCCTTCCACTTTTTTCCTTTTACATCTTCCCACTCTATTTTCTCTCTCTATTTCCACATCATGTGAGCAGCACTGTATGGGAATTTTAGTCAAGCAACATAGCTGTTCGGATAACATCCAAAAACCTTCTTGGGTGTGGCTAGAATGCAGACACATCCTTAGTACACATCTTTAATCTAAAACAGTGACACCTAAATGGGGGACAGACAAAGTGACTAATCAGAGAAAGATTAGACAGAATGAGTCAGAGATAGGATATATGCAACTCTTGGGAGAAAAGCTATGTAAGATCAGAGGAGGGAGAGTCAGGTCAGTCAGCTCAGTGAATTGGGAGTTGAGAGAGTTGGGAGTCAGTGCAGTGAGTGCAATTCAGTGGAGCTGAGTTCATTCATGAGTTCATGCACTTCAGTGCAGATCACCAGATGCAGCTGAAGCCAGAGAATAAGAAGGAGTCAGAATGTTACCACAAGTTGCCAGAGTTCGTTTGAGGTCAAGCAGAGCAATTAAGTGAGAAGTCAAGAGAAGTCAGGTCGAGTCAGTCAGCTTAGAGAGGAGTCTTAATCAAAACAGATGAGCTGAAGCAGCAAGCTAGAGTTCAAAAAGAGCTAGAAAGGATGATATTATTTAGCAGTAAGCCTCCAAGATGACAATTATATACAGTGAATAAAGTTAGATTTACATAGCATGCATAGGTAATAGCTTTCAAAAGAGAGGCATAGTCCTCACCAGTAAGTGAGCCTTGCTGGCATCCTAACCTTGGACTATAAGCCTACAGAAATATAAGAAATATATATTTGGTGTTGCTTGTTTGTTCTTTTTGTTTATTTTTCTTTTATTTATTTTTATGCAAACAACGATGTTTTAGTGAATATATCTTTAAAATGCACTGAAGAATCACACAATGCTATCTACATTGGATGCAATTCTGGCTCCAAGTCTGCATATTCCTTTGCAGTTAGACTTGTGATAATTTACCTCACCTTCATTGTTTATTATGACTCCTGCATTGCCTTCAAAAAAGATCAACACTCCTTTTCTTAGATATGACTTTTGTTGTCCAGTTTCCACTGCTCTTTTCATGGTTCTGGTTTGACTTTCTCAAATGTGGCCATCACCATGTTGTCCACACCAGAAACAGCAGAAGGTCTGTTTAGCCTTCCCTCGACATCCTTCACAGATGCATATGCCAAATTTTGGGTCTTGTATTGTCAGAACAGTTGATCACAACTTCTACAGGAAGACTCAAATAAATGTAATTTTTCCTCTGGAGAATGCAACTCATACTCACTTCAATATCATAGGAAACAAAAAAAGAGTCATAAAAAAAGTATTTTGCTTTGTAGCCACCTTATTTTTGGTAGTTATAATAACTTGAACCAAAACAGCAAATAACCTAGCAGAAGTACATAACCCTTGCTGAAAAACATATTTTTTTTTTAAAAGAAACAGTTGAACAACTGAATGGGTGAGAAACCCTGACCTACACAGCTGCTATCATTGTACTCTGTAAACTGATGTTAATTCAGCCAAAGTGCAATTAAAAATAAATTAGGGAAGGGGAAAGAAGATAGCAAATACATCAAAACATCTCAGGGAGGAAAAAAATCACGTAAACCAAATAAGTCTGTAAAGAAAGATCTTTTCTTACAATTCAAAAACATGTTGAACTTTAATAGCATTTGTCAGTGTGGTATTCGTGTAGAAAGATGAAATAACCAAGCCTTAAGCAAAGGTGACTTCCATTCAGTATGTCGCTGACTAATCCTAATACTATGTGAAACATTAGACACGGGTCTGGAAATAAAACGCAAAAGCCTGAAAAACAAGGGGGTATGAAACAACTAACCAGAATATGAACAAGGTTCCATGTATCCATCTCATGGAATTCTTATAAAGTCATAAAAAGAAATGAAGTATTGATTCAAGCTACAGCATGAGTGGGTTTTAAAAATATTGTGTTGAAATAATTCATATGGGACCGAACAGAGTGTATAACCCCATTCCTATAAAATGGCCAGTATCGGCAAACCTGAAGGGACAGAATGTAGATTGATGATTGTCCTGGGCTGTGGTGGGGAGAAATGGAGTGATGCTAGTCGGTAAGATTTTGAAGGCAGATGATGAAATATTATGAAACAGTATGCTAGTGACTGATGTACAACCTTTTAAGCTAGAAATAACTAACTCGCACACCATAAAATAAATTCTAGATTATATAAATTATAACTCAACAATCTGTCAAGATACATATTCACACTGTGAAACTTTCCATTATCGCTCCTAAATGTAGAAAAAAAACCTATAAAAATGGGCTATCAGGACTATTCATCATGGATTTCATGGTCTTATACATTTTACAAAAAATAAAGGACAGAAAATTATAACAACCATGGTTGTCTTAAAGACACACTTATGGTTAAAAAATATGAAAAACAATTCTCCCACATTGGAAATAAACAGACTTTAAATAAAGTGTTTTTCAAAATGCTGAACATATGTTTTTGATGTATCTATTGGAAAATGTAGATCTTTCTGTCCCTTTTGTCTTCAGAAGCTATTAGCTTTCTCATGCCCATCTTGATATTCATTTATATATACTGAATGAGAGAATGGGGACCCATTATTATGGAAAATGATTAGAATTTGATCTTTGGAGCAATCCTTTAATTATTACTTCAATTAGCTAATAAAGTATTACATTAATTAGCTTAACTGAAATAATTATCTTAAAGATACCCCAAACATTTGCTTAGGTACAGTTAGGGGTGCCTCTGATCCCAGGCTACTGATCTAATCTCAATTATAGTCTTAAAATTTATATATTTAAAATGGATACTATAAATATGAATATAAGCATGTAGTATAAGATTAATATAATATAAAGTAAATAAATAGAGATAGAATAAGTTCAGTTGTTTAGTAGATTTTTTAACTATAATTTGAAGAATCTGATTAAAAATTTGGTAAATATGCTTACACCAAGAAAAGTTGTCTCGAATATCTACTAGGTAGACAGTTAAGTTAAAAATGCATTAACTTGCCTCAGTTATTAAATCTGCAAAGCTTTTCAGATTGAAATAAACCAAAGGATTCAATTTAATTTATTTAGTGTTCTATAGTCAACTTAAATCTCAGTATTGAAATTTAGAATTGTACAATTTATAAAACAAATGTAAACTGAAGCATAATCTAAACTTCAAACAGATTTGTGCATACTGTCAGTATATTATTCACTGTAGGAAATAATTGTTTTTTTTTCTCTTTATTTCACTGAAGTTCAAAACAAGGACAAGAAACAACCACTTTTAGAAAACATATCATATAAATATAATCCACTGTTGCATGCAACCTCCTTATCATTTAGATTAATAAATGTGAAAACAAGCAGTAGGATTTTGGTTGAATGTCGTCAATGCTCAAGACTATCGCATATTAAAATCCCCACTCTCTATTAAGGTTCTTCATTGTCTAATAAAATTCTTGAAACCATTTATACCAGAAAAATCAGGTGTATGGCCACGTCTTAGGTAAAAGACAATATGGCAAATATTTTTATCATAAGGGAATTAAGTGGACAAAAGTTATTGAAGTTTCTAAAGAAAAGCCCCTAATTACAGCACCAAGGAAGACAGTAGAACACAGAAACTAGAGAGGTTTTCCATTTTTGATGTTTTTATGTTCCATTCCCCATCTTCATTAGGAAAAAGAGATGGGTTAAACACTGATTCACAGTAAACCAGGGAAAGGGCATTTTAAAGTTAATTTTTCTTTTTTTTATTGGTTATGTTATTTATTTACATTTCAAATGTTAGCCCCCTTCCTAGTTTCCTCTTCACAAGCACTATATCCCTTCTTCCCTCCCCCTTGCCTCTATGTGGGTGCTGCCCCTCCCACACACCCATTCTTGACTCAGAGGCCTAGCATTCCCCTATCCTGGGTCATCAAGCCTCCACAGGACCAAGGCACTCCCCTCCAGTAATGCCAGAGAAGGCAATCCTCTGCTACATATCCAGCTGGAACCATGTGTACTCTCTCGATGGCAGATTAGTTCCTGGGAGGTTTTTTTTGGGGGGGGGGACTTTGGGGGGTCTGATTAGTTGATATTGTTCTTCCTAAGAGGTTGCAAACCCCTTCAGCTCCTATGATCTTGCCCAAATTTTCTCATCAGAGTCTCCACGCTCAGTCCAATGTTTGGCTGTGGACATCTGCATCTGTATTGGTCCAGCTCTAGCAGAACCTCTCAGGGGACAGGTACAGCAGACTCCTGTCAGTAAGTACTTTACATCAGCAATAGTGACAGGGTTTGGTGTCAGCTGATGGGATGGATCCCTAGGTGGTGCAGTCTCTGGGTATCCTTTCCTTCAGTTTCTGCTCTACTCTTTGTCCCTGAATTTCTTTTTGACAGGAGAAATTCTGGATCAATATTTTTGAGGTGGGTGGGTGGCCCCACCCATCCACTGGGAGCCATGCCTATCCACAGGATATGGTCTCTAAGGTTCTGTTTCCCCTTTGTTGGGTGTTTCAGCTAATGTCTTCTCTGTTGAGTCCTGAAAACCTCTTGGGTCCCTAGTATCTGAGATTCTGTTTTTACCAGCAAGAACATCCTAAAATTCCATAAACATGCTTTGTTTACTCACATAAGTTTTCCATCTTATGCACTCAGAACCCTGAATCAACATCCATAAAACTTTCAAACCAAATTTTCAAACCAAACTTTATCTTGTCTACAAGTAATGCAGACACAGGGAAGGGACCAGAGACTGAGGGGAGAGCCAACCAATTACCTGCTCAACTTGAGACCCATCCCATGGGCAAGCACCAATTCCTAACACTATTAACGAGACTCTGTTATGCTTGCAGACATGGGCATGCTGTTCTCTGACAGGGTCCACCCAGCAGTTGACTCAAACAGATACAGACACTCACAGACAGACAATGGATGGAGCTTAAGGACTCTTACAGAAGAACAGGAGGAAGAATTTGAGCCTTGAAAGGGATAAGAACTCCACCAGCAGACCAACAGAGTTAGTTAACCTGGATCCTTGGTGCTCTCAGACTCTGAACCACCAACCAAAGAACATATCCAGGCTGGACCTAGGCTTCCTTGCTCATATGTCGCAGATGTGAAGCTTGAACTTCATGTGGGTCCTGAACAACTAGAGTTGAGGGGCTATCCCAAAAGCTGTTGACTGTATGTGGGATATGTTCTTCTCGCTGGACTTCCTTATCTGTCTTCAGCAGTAGAGGAAGCTCTTAACTTTGCAGAGACATAGGAAGATATCCAGGGGGCCTCCACCTGCTAAGAGAAGGGGAAGGGGATCAGGGAGGGATTGTGAGAGGGTGTGACAGGAAGACAGTGAACATGATGGAAAGTGCTAAAATGTAATAAAACTAAATTTAAAGAAATAAGAAAATATTAACTGTGTTTCTTAGCTTCTATAATCAGGAACTGAGAGTGAATATAAAAGGAAGGCAATACAGAATGCTTCTTTGCTCTCATTTAGCAAACATTTCTACCTGAACAAGTACATTAAGCATCAGAAGTATTGTCCCTCTTCTCTCTAATACCTCCACATAGCCCTTTTGTAAACAGACCTGGACACCCACAGACCCTTTGTTTGAACACACCCTTTGCTTTATTGACAGCTTAAGATAGCCAAAGAATACTCGGATCTTTCTAACAAAATGGTGATCCCAAATGGTATTTCCAATGAACTGCTAAAGAACGGCTGCTTTTAATGAGTTACTAGTATCATTGGTTAAACAAGAAGACTTATTTATTCAAAGAGATATAGTAAAATGGAGACCACGTAACTTCTACTTATTCTTCACATGTAATCTTTATGAATTCAAGTAGATTTCCAATATAAATGTTTTAAGTGTCATTTCATTGATTTGCATACCTATTATATATTATATGCGTAGCATGTATTCAACATGTAATATTGTGTACTATGTATAATTACATTGAATATATATCAAACAATGTAATTATAAATATATAATACATATTTGAAATGTGATGTGTGATGTGTGATATGTGGTATGTATATGTGATATGTGATATATGGTATATGGTATCTTATATATGATATATGTTGTACCATATGTGGTATATGATATGTGATATATAATATGTGATGTATGGTAAATGATATACAATGTTTTATGCGATATGTGATATGATATATGGCATGTGATGTATGACATGTGACATGTGATATGTGATATATGATATAATAATATGGGATATAATGATATATGTTATAATGATATGTGATTGTGCATTCTATACTTACAATTACATTTTTGATACATATTCAGTGTGTTTATACATGGTATACAATATAACATATTGAATACGATGTTATATTATACATATTATATTACATATCAGTCTGCTACTTAGTTTTTGTCAACTTGACAGAAACTAGATTCTTCTAGAAAGAAGGAGAAACAAATGAAAATTATGTCTCCATTATATTTGCCTATAAGAAAGTCTCAGGAGCATTTCTCAGATTACTGATTGATGTAGTGCCGAGGCAGCTGTGAGCAGTATCACATATGGGCAGGGGATTCTACAACGTATAAGATTGTTGGATGTCAGTCAGAAAGCAATACAATAAGCAACACTTCTCCACGGACTGTACATTATTTCATGCCTCCAGGTTCCTCCCCTGAGTTCAAAGTCACAGTGACTGATCTGACATGGAAATGCTAAGATAAATAAAAACTTCCCTCCCCAATTTGTTTTTGTCCACCTCAATGGAAAAGTGGATATCATACAAATATTATATTCTATGTAATACAAAAGATAAGAATTAAATATATGTAGTTTTTTCACTATATATACTGCATATAGGTAAAAATAAAATTTATATTAAGTTAAACATAAATAGAATACATTCACAAATGTAAACGTAGACTTTTAAAATTGAGATATATAATTATGCATTTGCATAATTTATATATGTATAATGATACAGGTATAAATATATTAAATGTGTATGAATATATAATTATATAAATACTTATATATAATTTTCTTTTTTAATTAATTTATTTTTATGTTTCAATCAAATGCTTTCCCTTTCCACAGCTCTTTCTGGATCCTCCAAACCTAACTCTTCAATTAACTTCAGGTTCCTTCTTTCTCACTATTAAAGAAGAAAAAAAGAAAATCAAAGCAAGCAAACAAACAAACAAAAATAAGAAAACCAAAAATACCCAATGAAAGACCCACCATAAAAATAAAATATGTTTTATGTTGTTTTGTGTGGCCAACATAGTATAGGGCCTTCCTTAGAGTGTAATTGATTTACACTGTAACACTCCATTGATAAAATTGGTTTTCTCTTCTTATCTTTATGTCTTAAAAATAAGAAATTATGAAGACTATGATGGAATTCTTTATGGATCTAGAAAGTTTCCCATCCACATGTGTATACTGGAGAACCAGAGAAGCTTATGGTAAAAAGCAATTCAAGTGCAAGAACCTGTCACAGCATGGAGGGAGGAGAATGTACATGGGTGCAAATCTCTGTGTTCACTAATGTGAATCACATTGCCAAGGGCTCAATGGTCAAATGTTTCAGTTTCAGAGTTGAGGAAACATTGGACTCCACAGCTGGAAAATATAGAACCGATCCTTCTTCACGATGTCTCTCTGTCTAACTTATTGATACATTAATGCCTAGACCATTGGTGACCCCAGAAGTTTGTAGTTCATCTTCAACCATCATTGGTACAGCCCCTAAATTCTCATTTGACCTGCCCATCGTTTACATTAGTCAGGCTGACACATATTAAGACTTCACACAGTGAGTATGCCTTTCTGATACATAAGCCAACTCACTTAGCCATTTCTTTAGTAGTTCTCAGGTACTTTTCTGTATTTTGAAAGTAAATGAAATGTGACTAATGTGGTCCTCTCAGCCATGTGACTCTTATGTGCCATCGTATCTCATGCACGTGACAGGCTTTAAACAAACACTTGTTAAACAAATGGACAAAGTCAGTGACTAGATGAGTGGATGAGTAAGTAGATAGATGCTTGTAGAGTTATAACTCTTCAGTAAAACTCTTTTTGAAAAGATATGTGAAAATAGACATTCTTGAATTTCTGCCATTAGCGAGTATGCCTTACTGAAAATATTCATCCGTCCCACAGAGAGCATATTCTTAAAGTGTGGGTTTTCTGATTTTATCAAAACAACTTTATAAATCATCTTGTGGAAACAAAATCTACTAATCACAGGTAAACATTAATAAAATTGTTTTATTTTATCACTTAATATTGTATGATCAATGTTTGAAATCTTTGTTGTCTATTTTGTACAATTTTTAAGAAGAGTACAGAGTATGCTTTCCTAACATATCGAAATATAGCATTAGCAAATGTTAAATTAACTTTACATGCTTGTTTAGTTCTTTTAATGACTGAATTCTCAAGTAATATATTCTTGCAATTTTTCAACAGCGCAAAGAACAAATGTCTATCACAGTGAACATTTTCTGTAGGAGTTTCTGGTTAAAACTCCTACAAAGATATCAATCTTCACTTCTTCCACAAGAATTAAGATTGTAAGCAATCAGTAATAAGAGTTTTAATCATACTTACATAAATTCAATGTACTACTCTTTGAAAATAAGCTTTTAAAACTTTGATAAGAATTCTTCAGGAATACAATGTGCTTTGACATTTATTTAAGTAGTTTGATAAAATAATACTTCATTAAAAAATAGAAATACAAATTTTTAAAACATACCTTCAAGTGGACATAGTGGCTCACATTTACAATTCTAATACTGGGAAATCTGAAGCATGATGTTTGTTAAATTTTCAGGGCAGACTGGCATATATACTAATTAAGGCCAGTCTAGGCAAAATATTAAGACCCTGACTCAAAAATATTAACATAATAAAAACTTATAAATATGTGATATATGTGTACATATTTATTGATGTAACAATTTTTGATTACCAATTTTTATATGTAATCTAAATACTGATGTCTTTGAAGTTGCTTTTTCTTAAGTTGCTTTTTTGCAGAGAATTTTATCACAACAACCAGAAAAGAAATATAATCACCTATTGGCTTTCATTATCTTTTTTCACATATATTTATTGTAAATACATATTTATTCATTGCTCTTACATTCAAATGTACTATTATAATGTTTGTTTCTGACCTTAAAAGCATCATAAGAATTGAAACAGTGTGATTCTATGCCATCTTAAATCCAGCAGTCTGGTGGTTGAGGCAGAAGGATTGAGTTCAGCTCTACCTCCCATGGAGGGATGGGGTTGCTATCCCACAGTCAAAAGCTCTGACCCAGAACTGTGCCTTTCTGAAAGAACAGCAGGGACAAAGGTGGAGAAGAAACTGAGGGGAAGGAGGTCCAGTGACAGCCCAATGAGATCCAGCTCAAAGGGAGGCCGGGGACCCTAACACTCACTGATAGTGTGGTGCGCTTGCAGACGGGAGCCTAGCATGGCTGCCCTCAGAGAGGTCCAACAAGTAGCTGAAAGAGTCAAATGCAGGTACTAGCACCCAACCAACGATCAGAGGCCTAGGACTCCTGTGGTGGAATTGGGGAAAGCTGGAAGAAGCTGAGGAGTAGGGCTGACCCCATGGGAAGATCAGAAGTCTCAACTGACCTGGACCCCTGAGATTTCTCAGGCACTGAGTTACCAGCTAGACAGCATACACTGACACATATACAGTCCCCTGACACATATACAGCAGAAGACTGCCTGGTCTAGCCTCAGTGAGAGAAGATAATCCTAACCCTCAAGAAACTTGAAGCTCCAGGGTATGAGAAGCCTTGGTGGGGTGGGAGTGAGGAGTTGGGGACATCGGTGAGAGGGTGAGGACTTCCTCTTGGAGATGGGAAGGGGGGAGGTATGGGACAGACCTGGAAGGAGATGAAGTCTGAACTGTATAAAAGGACTAAAGAATAAAAATAAATTTAAAAAAAAAAAGTTCATCTCAAGACTAGCCTGGGCTGCATAGAGACTAGTGTAAAATAGAACAGCCTAACATCTCTAAACCATAATATAAGGCTATCATAAAGTTTAACTTTCCCTTTTAATCTAATTAAATAATTCAGCTTTTGAAAATGTTTGGTAGCTTTGTAGAAGCATACCTTTTTGTTCTGAATAAAAAAAGATAGCAAGCAGAAGGCACTGTTTCCGTATATCATTTCAAGCCTTCCCCAGGCTGATTATCTTTGAGAGCTGGTCTTATGTCCACTTGACACACAAACTAAACATATCTGAAAGGAGGAAACCTTCACTGAGAAAATGTTTCCATAACATCGGGCTATAAAGCATTTTCCTAATTAGCAATCAATGGGGGAGGGGAGAGACTGTTGTGGGTGGGGCCATCCAAGGGCTGGTGTGGTCCTTGGTTCCATAGGAAAACAGGCTGAGCAAGCCATAGGAAAGAAGGCATTGAGCAGCCTTCCTCCATAGCCTGAGCATCAGGTCCTGACTCCAAGATGCTGTCCTATTTGAGTTGCAGTTCTGATTCCTTTCAATGATGAAGAGTACTGCGGAAGTGTAAATTCAATAAACCCTTTTCTCCTCAACTTGATTTTGGTCATGGTATTTTGTTTCCACAATAAGAATTCTAAGATAATATCCTAATGTCTACCTTACTTTTAGTACCTTGCAATAGTTTGGCACGGCTGGTATATCTAGTGAGTAACTATGAAGACATGATTAACTAAATTTTACAGTAGACATTAGTATTTCATTTGGCAGTGCTTAATAGGTTTTTAATGTCTCCTTTGTCTCTCATAGATAGAGACAAACTTTAAAATGCCATAGTATGTTCGTCATCGACGTCCATAAATAACATAGTACACAGTGAAATGTTCCACTAAAGCTCTCCTATGTTTCATCTGTTGACCCTATCCTCCGTTTCAATTCTGGTAACATTGATGCTTGCCTCCATCATTTCTAGGACATCAAACTGAAATCAAATATACAGTTGTTGGATTCTTTGATTATCCATATACACTTATACATCCTTCATGTTCCCTTACGGAAATTTTGTCTCTCAACCTCCTTTCTAATGTTTCATTCCAATTGTCATTGTAATGAGTCCCACAATTTAAACTTTCCACTCTAAAAGTAATAAATAGAAAGTTTTATTAACTATTTTATTCTCTGAATCATTGGTAATCTGACTTAATCATAAATGAAAAATTCATTGGTATAGTTTGGCTTCCCAATTTTCTTTCTTGGAGTTTTGAAGATTTCTATTCCCAGTTTTCCTAAATTTTATTTGTAAATGAGAAACCAGCTGCCAATGTATGTTTTGTTTCTGGCTGATTCTGTTCCTCCTTTTTAGTTTTCTTCTTTGTCTTCTGGTCTGAAAATAGCTGTGAAAGGCTCTTGGCGTCTTTCTTATTCTACCCAGACTTCCATATCCTCCCTCAATCTACAGACTCATCAATTCAATTCTGAAAACTCTCAGGCACTTTCATTATTTCCTTTGGGCCCATCTGCACTAATCTTTTTTTGGTATCTGCTATTAGAGATGAGTCATAGTCCTCTTCCTTCTCTCCTGAGCATCTTTCCATCTTTCTATCCCATATGCTCTTTAACATAAGCAATTGATTCGTGCGTTCCGATGCACATTTTTCTATCAGGAAACTTGTCATCAGTATATTTTTATTCTAGCCATCTTGCATGATTTTCACTCAGTGTTTTGTTTCTTACAGATGTAGATATTTGCAGCCAACCATCCGACTGAGCCCAGGGTCCCCAATGGAGGAGTTAAAGGACTGAAGGAGCTGCATGGGATTGTAACCTCATAGAAAGAACAACAGGATCAACTAACCAGGACCCCTTAGAGCTCCCAGGGACTAAACCACCAACAAAGGAGCATATATGGGCTGGTCTGTGGCCCTACTATATATGTAGCAGAGGACTGCCTTGTTTGGCCTCAATGCACTGGTGGAGGCTTCATGCCCCAGAGAAGAGGAATGCTAGAAGAGTGAGGTGGGAGTGAGTGGGTGTGTGAGCACCCTCTTAGAGGTGAAGGGGAGTGGGTGGAATGGGGACTTCTTGGAGGGGATAGTGGAAAGAAGGAAAACATTTGAAATATAATAAATAACATAATTAAAAAATAAAAGCAAACTGTGCTATATTTATGGCAGGAGCTAGCAAACAGTCATCTAAGTGGCTTCATCCACCAGATGATAGAACAGACAGAGTCCCACAGCCAAACATTAGGCCAAATTTGGGGAATGTTATGGAAAATGGGGAGGAAGAATTGAAAGACCCAGAGAGGTCATAAGAGAAAAACCTATAGAATCAACTGACCTGAGCTATGGCTCACAGTGACTCAACCACCAACCAGAGAGCATGCATGGGACAAATCTAGTCCCCCTACACATATGTAAGGAATATATATCTTGATCCTTATGTGGGACCTCTAACAGCAGGATTAGGGGATGTCTGTGACTCTTTGGCCTGCCTTTGGATCCCTTTCCCCTAACTAGACAGCCTTGTCTAGCCTCAATAGAAGATGTGCCTAATCGTATTGCAACATGATATGCCAAGGCATGATAATATCCTTGGAATAATTAAGAAAATAAACTAGTCTGTTGTGTTGACTTTTGAATTTTAATCCTGACATGCTAAGCCAGTGACGTTCAGGACCTTTTCTTCTAGGTCCTGCTTATCCACCCACAAAGACACTGTATGTTGACTCATCTGATGTGTGATTTTATCTGTTTTGTTATGTGCTTTTATTTCTCATGTTGTTTGAAACATCTTTACTGAGACATTTTTAGCTCTGAGATTCTTATGTATCCTAAATTGGCAACTTTTTCCTAGTGTGTTTATTTTTGCTTCCTTGAAAACTGCTAACAGTTCATTCTAACAGCTAAAGACAAGCTTTATCATAATTCTCGAAGTCTAATCTCTCCATCAAGTTGGCACAATATTTTGAGTTGGAACTCACACATAGTGAGCTTTCATATTTTTGTGGAATGCTCTAGTGCCTATCTCAGAGCAATGGAAAACACCTTGGCTGTTTTCTTGTAAGACTATGTTTTGTTAATAGTGAATGCTTTTCCCACTCTTGACTTATCCACATATGGTATAACTACAGTTTTACTAAAGCAAATCAGTACTTTATTACCCATTGATCCCTTGACATCGAGATATCATAACATAACAACTGGCACTGGTCAGTCATCCGGAGCTTTTTGTATAGTCTTTTCACTAGCATGTAAGAGAATGACGCTCACTGTTTTTCTCAAAATGAAGATACACTTTTAACATGAATGGTAGAGAGCAAACATAATTGTCCTTTTCCAACATGATGATTTTCATTCTGCCTTATAGTACTTAGCTTTTCATTTTGTTATATATATGTATATATATTAAATATAATAAATATATATTATTGAAAAATATATAGTGCTAGGGCTCAGGCTGTAACTCAGATGTAAACCACTTATCTACCATGCACAAGGCCCTGCATTTGATCTTGAGCACAGGGTGAAATGTATTTAGAAAGAATGTATAGTGTGCAGTTATTAACACAGACACACACAATAGGCCAGAAAGGAAAAAATTGCAAAAATACTTTGACTTAAAGGGAACTTGTGTACTATAAGCTTTACTTCCAGGCTTTGGGATCATTATGAAACAGGAGGCAGAAGACTTTAAAAGCTAGAGGGCATGCATACATATGAAACAAAACGAAACAAACGAACAAAAAGCAGTGTCTTCCAGGAAGCTGCACATATAACAGCATTGACAAAACCTGTGTAAGCTCCTGTACCAGCATGGAGAGAAGACAGAGCCATGATGTTTTTTGCCTAGAGGAGAAGCCATTAGCAACTGATAGCTGCTGGGAGAGGAAGAGTCGGTTGCATTATCTATTTATGTCAGATTTTCAGTATTTATTCATCTATTTCTTTATTTATAGAATGCTATCCCTGGTATGCTGACCAAGGTCCAGTAGAAGACCATACCTCCAACAAATATGGGCAGCACAAATGGAATTGTATGAACAACAGCAACAACAACAGAAAGCAAAGGAAGACTCGAAGTTGTTTAAGAAGAGTAAGAGAGCCCCTGGGAAGAGTTTGAGGAGAAAAGAAATATGGTTAAGTTAATTGACTGAAATTCTCAAAGATTTAATGATGAAAAATGGAAAAAAAAAGAAATTTAGTGTTTGAAAGAATGTGTGTGTAGATACATTCTCGTTGTAATTACCTAGTTTAGCATGGTACAGTAGCATCTGTCAGAGCAATGTTACCTTCTGTGTCCTTAATGACACCTGTAGCCTCCTCTAGTCCAAAAACTTTAAGTGGAAAATTGTAAAAATTGAGTATCTCATAAAAGTATAGGATGGAAATTTGCCAATTCTCTATATATCTCCCACTGAGGATATGAATTGTCTCATTTTTTCTATAGTTTTTATTCTGTGTATGCTACCTACCTACCAGTCTCTAAACAAGTTTTCTTCAAATAAAATATTTAAGATTTTCAATGTTAATATTCTTATAGCACTTATATTATGTAATATAGTAGTTACTCTATTTTTATTATTTATTGTTAATTTCTACCACTTCCTAATTTATATTTTGGAATTTATCATAGAATTAATGCATAGGCAAAATACAGTGTGCACTTGTCTGAAACTATCTACAAATTCACACATTCACAGTAGGTTTTAGAAATGAATTTCGTGACTAAGAAGGGACTACTCTAGATTTTTTTGTAATATTAGGCAATTATGTATGTTGCCATTAGCTCTTTATCCTCTCCCTTGCTAATTTTAACCTCTTCTTTGATCTGCATTCCAGAATCCAAAATATTCACTCAGCTATATTAAGCCATATTTGTGGCTATAATTGTTTCCCATGTTTTTTTTTTTTAATAACATAAAGGCTTGTGGAAGCTGGAGAGATGACGCAACAGATAAGAACTTGAAGTGATTTCCCAGGGAACTAAAGTTAAATCTCCAGAACCCATGTTAGGCGGCTCACAACTTTCAAATTTCTGCTTCAAGAGATCAGTCACCTCTGGCTTCTGTGGGTGTCTGAGGTCATGAGCATATATCCCCAAACCTCCACACACATCCATATAATTCAACATAAAATAAATCTTTAAAATAAAATCAAGGAAACAAGGGCCATACCTAACTATAATAAAGGCAATACAGCAAGTCAAAAGTCAACATCAAATCAAATGGAGAAATACTTTAAGCAATTCCATTAATCAGGGACAAAACAAGGCTACCCACTCTCTCCATATCTATCCACTATATGACTTGAAGTTTTATCTAAAGCAATAAGGCACTTAAAGAAGAACGTATGATAATAAGATAGTATACATAATCAGCCTATAAAGTTCTACCAGAGTACTCCTACAGGGAAGTGGATGAATAAAATGTTAACTTAAAAAAACATCATATTCTTCCTATAAACACATAATAAATGGTCGGAGAAAGAAACCAAGGAAATGACACTCTTCACAAGAGCCACAAAATATATAAAATAAAAAAATATTTTGGGTAATTTTAACCAAGCAAGTGAAAGATTTTTAAGGCAAAATTTGTAAGTCTTTGGAGAAAAAAAAAACTGAAGAAAATACCAGATCAAAAAAAATCTCTCCTGCTCATGAATTAGGATTAACATAGTAAAAGTATCCACCCTATCAAAAGCAGTTTACAAATTTAACCCAATTCCCATCAAAATTTCAGCGCAGTTTTTTACATACCTTGAAAGCATAATACTCAAGTTTATATGGAAAAAATAAAAAAAAAACCCAGGACAGTTGAAACAATCCTGTAGAATAAAATAATTTCTGGAGGAACCACCATACCTGATTTCAAGCTGTACTACAGAACACTAGTAATAAATAGCTTTTATGCCACATGGTCGGCATAAAAACAGACAAGTTGGTTGATCAATGGACTCCAGTTGAGGAACCAGAAGTAAATCCAAACATTTATGGATGCTTGATTTTCGACAAAGAAGTCAAAATTATATAATAGAAAAGAAAGAAAGGAAAAAAAAGAAAGAAAACATCTTCAACAAATGGTGCTGGCCTAACTGGATAACTGCATGTAGAATAAGAAAATAGATCAATGTCTATCACCCTGCCTGAAAAACAAGTCTAAGTGAATCAAAGGCTTCAATGTAAAACCAGCTACATCAAACAGGAGTGAAGAGAAAGTGGGGAATAGCCTTGAATGACCTAGCACAGGAGACAACTTTCTGAACAGAACACAAATTGAGCAGTCACTAAGATAGACAATTAATAAAGACAATTAATAAGACCCATCTATACCACTTCTAGGAGTATACCCACAGTATGCTTCATCCTTTTATAAGGACATTGATGCAACTTTGTTCATAGGAGCATTTTTTTGTTATTTATTTATTTTTTATTTATACACTTCAAATTTTATTCCCCTCCCAGTCCACCCCACCAAGGGTTCCACATCCCATACCTCCTCCCAATCCTACCCCTGTATTCCCTCCCTCCCTGTCTCCACAAGGATGTCCCCACCCCACCAGACCTCTAAACTTCCTGGGGCCTCCAGTCTCTTGAGGATTAGGTGCATCTTCTCTGACTGAACCCAGACCTGGGAGTCCTCTGCTGCATATGTGTTGGACTGAACCTGGAAACAATCTAGGTGTCCCTCATCCAAAGAATCGATAAAGTAGGACATATTTACAAAGGAAAGAATAAATCAGTTGTTAAAAACAGTCAAGAGTGACGTCATAAAATTTGCTGGCAAATGGATGGAACAAAAAACAAAAACAAAAACCTCATGGGGTAACTCAGACCCAGACACAGAAGCATAGTATTTAGTAAAGAATACTACTTACATAGCTGTAAGTAAAGAATAACCGTGCTAAAATCCACAGATCCAGAGAAGCTAAGTAACAAGGAGGGATCAGGGGTGATTCACATGTTTATTAAGGAGCGGGGTCTGGACGGGTTGCTGGGTATGGGAACCAGAGGGACAAGTTGAGGGGAGTATGGAAGAACATAATACTATAAGTGACAACTGGAATCAGAGATACCTCTGGGATCACCTAAAACTCAATGCAGAGGTTAAGATGACGCAGAAAATGTGGGAATGGCCAACCAATGACCGGTCTGTCTTGAGACCCATGCTGTGAGAAGGAGCCCACACCTGCTACTGCCTGGAGGACCAGAACCCAGAGACTGGATAACCACAGACCTAGGACAGAACCAAAGACGACTGAAAAATAAGTCGATGAAATGAAACCTAGTGATATTCGGCTATACTCACAGATTGTTGTCTAGCCCAATTGTCACTTAGAGAAGCTTCACCGAGAAACTAATGGAAACAAATGCAGAGACCCCTAGCCAAACATTCGGCAGAGTTTGGGGTATCCTGATGGAAGGGAAGAGGAAGGGTTCTAGGAGCCAGAGGGGTCAAGGATTCCATGGGAAAACCAGCAGAATCAACTAATCTAGGCTCCCGGGGGCCCTAGAGACTGAACATCCAATTAGGGATCCTGCGAGGTTATGACATGGCTCTGCACATACGCTACAGTCGTATTTTCTTGTAGGACTCCCAACAGGGCAGCAGGGCCTGTCTCTGACTCAGTTGCCTGCCTTTCAGACCCTTTCCTTTTATTGATTTGCCTTTTACTTCTTCAGCCTTAGTAGGGAAGGAGGTACCTAATCTTACAGCAACTTCACATGCCATGGCTAGTTGATAGCAATAGGAAGTCTTCCCTTTTCTGAAGAGCAGCCGAGGAGTTCTGTGGATGGGGCAGGGTGACAAATAGGAAAAAGAGGAGAGAAGAGAAACTGAGGTGAGAATGTAAATTAATCATGTACATACAGGCAAGGAGAAAAACCAGAATCAAAACATTAGCATAAACTGTGAGGTCCTCTAAATACACGTACTGGATACCATCTACTAATCATTTCTATTATGTTAAAATTTTAATCCCCTAACTCTGATCTTGTATTATTGCCTATACTTTGTCACATTCAGATCTCTAGTTTGGATAAACTCCATTGTCCCAATTTATCTGGGTGTCTTGTTTTCAAAACACCAGCATAGTCTTTCATGGAGATAGTTTTAGGCTCCCCATCTAAATGGCATCTCATGCTATGTACCCTGTCATAGCGTTCTGTATTCCCTTGCATAGCTTTTTGACAGTTGCTATACCTATGTCCTTAATTCTGAAATGACTTGGTGTGAATTCCATCTTCTTTCCTGACAGGAGGAATCTGGCAATTGTTTTGTAACCTAGTGCCTTACTTGACGTAATGTTCAGCATTGAGAAAGTGCACAATAAATCCAGACACAATGTCAATTTAGTTGCACCGATAATAAGCGTACAAAAATATTTCTCAGTGAAAGAAAATAAACACATGGCAAGAGAAGACAGATAACAAAGAACGGCACCTGGTATTTTTTTGCACTGTAAAAACTGGCTACATTGTCTCCTTTCAAACTGCAGTTCAGTTCCTTCCTAGCTCTGGGTCGTTGGAAAGCCCCCTTACGTTTTCTGTGGCTTCCTGGTTCACAAAACAGAAATAAAGATATCTACTTTATAAACTAGTTAGGAACACCCACCCAACATGCATAAACTGTGCTGTTAAATAGAATATGAAGTAGGCCTTATGTTGAGGAGAATGCTATTTCCGCAGACATAGAATAAGGAGGAATAAAAGGAGGGAAAACCAGAGACTTGTAAGGGAACTTAAATGTAGAACTTCCAGAAAGGGAGAAGCAAACTAGTGGGTGAAGAGAGGAACATGGCCAGAGGGATTTCCTGCTTAGGAGAATAGCCAAAAGAAAACTCCTAACAGAATTATTCTTCTCATAGATGCAGTCCTTCCTGAAAACACTTTCATTTGTACTACATGTGTATCTCTCTGATCATCCGCAAGCCTTTGTTCAAGTTTCTGTTCAATGTGGTCCTTTCTAAAAGCTAACTGCTAACTGTGGTCCTTTAGCTACTGTGCGGATTGGCGGTCTGAACCTTGATTCTGAAATCGGTGATGAAGGAGAGATGCCAATGGCACTGGTGTAGGTGATTCAAACTGATAATCCCAAGGGGAAATGTGCTTCGTGTTATAGAATCTACAGAAGGGAAGGAAAGGGAGAAAGCGGGAAAGATGCGTCAACTTGAGAACTCCACACAGCTCTGAATCCTGGGGCGATTTGTCTTACCTTTGTCAAGCAGCACACTGAAGAATGCTAGAAACACATTTCTACAAATCACACAAATACCACACTTCATTTGAGGTGGAAGGAGGTGAAATCTGTGTTTCTATTTTCGGCGGTTGTTGAAAAGGCAGGTAAAAGTGTTAAAACTGTTACTACCTTTCCATGTTGCTGGGCAGAGTATACAGTTCTTTTCCTTTGTCTGTTCAGCAGGAAACAAGAAATAATTCCCTGACACGGTCTGTGGAGACCAGAATGCTTCATCAAACTCTTGGCTCATTAGACACATCTCTCTGACAAAGATAATTTTTGATAAATATTTTATAAAATTGACCTGTTCTTATCAATTTATTTAGAAAATTATTAGACGTCCTAGACAATAGAATCACGTTCTGTCTTAAAGATATATCTCTTACTAAATCTTGAAAATTCATAGTCAGAAAGCAGAATGCTGACAGCTTTTTATAACATATGTCAAATGATAAACATTTTCAGAATGCATTAAATGAAATTTAAAGTATCACTGCCTATTGTAAAATAATAAAGTGCATCTAGCTCACCTCTTGAGATATTTAGAAATCATATTTTGAATATATCCCACCAGTCAAAGATGAGCACGAAAGTCATATTTAGATGTGATTTTTAGTCCCCAGGGATTGCCTCATGGGAAAATATTAATAACTTGTCAAGGCTAAGTGAAAGAAATATTTTGCACTCCCTGTGAATGGCTTTATTTTGCAAGCTAGAAAAATAAATTTGATCATATATAAGAATGAAATACATAAGCTTATGGAGGGAGAAGGTATAAAAGAATTATTCTGAACCCTATAAAGAGAGTTTGCTAGGTCTATATAACAAATAGTATCGTTTGAGCATTTTCCTATGACTTGCTCTCTACTACTATAAATAGCTTCTTGAAATTCACATGGACACGTTTGTAAATTAAGATTCATCCATGAAGTTAAAACCTAAATATAAAAATAGAAGTTCTGATTTATATGTAAGACTGAAAGTGCATAAATTTAGTTTTATGGCAAATATTTCTAAAACTTCTTTTCATAGAAATGTCTTTATGTGGAAATTACTAGGGAGGAGCAAATTCTTTGTTGGAATGAGCTAGAAACAAGTAGTAAATTTCTTCCATTGATCTAGGCCCATAAATCTAACGCCAGTATTGACGATGTGGTAGAGATGTCCATCCAGCCTGCTCAGTGTTGAAATATTGGGAGATGGTAATACAAATCACCCTCATCAGATACGACTTTCGCAAAAAGTAACTACTAACAAGTGTTTTTATGCTGACCATATTTCTCTGAAGCCTCTCCTTTTAGTAATCAGGGTTGACTACATGTGATTATTTGTACAGTGTTACTGGTGTCAATTTAAATCCAATTTAGAGACAAGCCAAGTAAATTTGAAAATTGATTCTCTCAGTTTATGTTTTCATGCAAACTGCAATGATTAGTTGACCTATATAATGACAGAAAAATAGATGATGATTTCTTCATAACACAGCTTGTCATGGGTAGACAGATTTTTCTCCTTTTCTACTGAAACAATGGCATCTTTTCATGAGTGATTTGCTGACAGACCCCCATGATGAAAGATTAATAATAAAAAAAAAACTTCCGTAAATACATTCAATGTCTGTGTTTTTATGCATTAGTTAAATTATAAAAGGAAAATGTGACATGTAAGGTGGAATTAACAAAATAAAACATTTCAAGTGTATGTATTCTTAATTGTTTACCTAGACACACTACATTTTGGTGATTATACACTATATACACCCTCTGTTTCCTCCAGACCCTCTAGATGCTCCTATCCCAATATCATGAACTTGCACTTCTTCTTGAAGAATACACTGAGGACAATTAGTATTGCCCATATGTAGAACAGGCGAGGGAACACATCTTAGAACTACTTAGACCATTCATACCTTGCCTGTAGACACAACATCAAAGGAAAGTGATTCTCTATTTCCCAGAACCTAGCAAGTCTCAATAGCTTTTCTGATGCAGATGGAGTCTCACAAGCCTCCCCCCATCTGTGGGAAATTTTCAGCAGATTGAGCTGATACAGGTCTTGCATAGGTAGCCACACCTGCTATGAGCTCAGGAGTACAAGGGCCCTGTCCTTTGCAGAAGATGTCATGTGTTTAGAACCTGTAATCTACTATAAAACCACATCGGTTTCCTAAAATTCTAGATCTATTAGTGCTTTATTCTATCATTAGATCTTTCATCAGGTTTACATCTTTTATTTTGGCAAACTAATATTTTTGGAAGTCAATACTTTGTAGGTAGGTTTCACTGGAAAATATACATAGAAATAATATACAGACATGTGAAGATATATACATATAGATATATAGATATATAGATATATATGAGTTAACTCATAAGGTATGAACTGAGATTCTCATCTAATCCTAGCCTTGGTAGTGTACCAGAGACTCTCACAAAACAAGGCTACATACTCTCTTTGTATGACTGCCAGATTCTGTGGTAACTGGTTACTAATGTTAGAGCACAATATGAGTCTCAGGGATATGACACAACCATGTACTTTGAACTATGGAGCTGTTGCTCAGTGAAACCATAAGAATTGGCTACCATAGGGCAGATAGGTCCTTACTTCTTAAATTTTGGGCTGTGTCTTCCCATCATCTGACTCAACTTTTACAGTACTTTCTTAGTGTAGATAAAATATTCACGTAAACATATCACTCCATCGGTCACATTGATTATTATATAATATATATATATTGCTGCCTACAATATATATATATTGCTGCCTACAATATATATATAGTACAATTGATTAATTGTACAATTAATTGATTAATTATACAATTGTATAATTGATTATTATATTATATATATTGCTGCCTAATATATATATACATATATATTATTTATATAAAATATATATATAGTAGGCAGCAATTTGGGTGCTAAAAAGAAGGAATACTTGAAGTTTGTTATTCCAGAAGGTTTGGAGTTTAAATAAAGATCCATAAATGGAGGCACAGAAACTTAGGGTGAAGCATATAAGAGATGAAAATTTGACCTTAAGTCCTCTTAAGTCAAACTTTCAATGCCACTCCAAACCCTAGCTATTTTCATAACTTATAAAGTGACATACATTCAGATAACACTTCTTTGGGACACTTTTTAATTGTAATATTTCTAATATGCAAAATAATCTTCATTTCTGGATGTTAATTTTAAATTTAATTTAAATTAAACTTAAATCAAAAACCTTATACAAAAGCCTTTCAAAAATACATTGTTATTATTATGAAATGTTAGGAAAAGTATTAGATTGAACTCAGTATTTTAAGATACACTTTCTGAAAAGATCTCTTTACACTGGGACTTTTCATGCATTATTGAACTCAGAAAAAGTAAGACAATTCCCCAAAGATCTAAGAATAAACAGTTGTTTGAAAAGAAGTGACAGTGAATGGGGAAGCCAGGCTGCTTTCAAAATGAAGACCAGTAATAGGACCCCAGAGATTTGCTGGTTAGCAAATAAGAAACAAAGAAGAGTAAGCCTTGGGAAAATGAGAACTGGAAAGCTGCAAGTGTGACGATCATACAGGGAGTCCAGAGAGATTCCATCCTCACTAGGAAGTTATCAAGGATAGTATTGAATCAGTTCATAAAAGACCCTTCCTGGGAATCCTTAACCCTGGAAAAACCCAGGGTAAATAAAGTGATGGTAGTTAAATCAGTGCTGTTCAGAAAGGCCAAAATCTGCTCTCACGAGGATCTGGGATTCGATTGATATGATCTGCTTGAGGTAATAGGAAACTGTAACATCATATATACATAATCAGTATGGACTCATAATAGAAGATAAGACTTCCAGACTCATGGATATCAGGAGTTGACAAAAATACATATATGGGTCTGGAAAGATACCTTACCAGAGTCCTTGAATTCAATTTCTAGCACTTACATGGTGCCTCACAATGGTCTACAACTCTGGTCCCAGGGGACTCAAAGGTTTCTTCTGGCACATTCAGGGACTCACATACACACTCATGCAAAGCATCCATATCCATAAAATAAAATATAAATAAAATTTTGAAATCATCAATAAGAAGTAAATTTATTGAAAAGTTTTCAGAATTAAGTCCATATACTTGTTTAAGCAAACACATAGACACATATATGTTTGTATATATAAACTGAATATAATACATACATACATATACAATCTTAAGATTATTGTTATATTTGTGAATCAGCTTTGTCTAGTTAACTCATAAGGTGTGAACTGAGTTTCTCATTTAACCCTAGTTATGGTAGTATACTAGAGTCTCTCACCAAAACAAGGCTACATAACTATCTTTGTATGACTGTCAGCTTCTGTGGTAACTGGTTACCTATATTAGAACACAATATGACTCTCAGGGATATGACACAACCATGTACTTGAACTACAGAGCTATTGCTCAGTGAAACCATGAGAATTGGCTACCATAGGGCAGATAGGTCCTTACTTCTTAAATTTTGGGCTGTGTCTTCCCATCATCTTACTCAACTTTTACAGTACTTTCTTAGTGTAAATAAACTATTCACGTAAACGTGTCACTCCATCAGTCACATTGATTATTATTTCTAGTAGATGATGGAAGCTTATTCAGTTTTCTCAAATGTTTGATTAAGACTTTCATCATGTGAAGTGTGAAATGAAAGTACACTTTCAATGAAGGTACTCAGGATGACAAGGAAGGAAGGTTAGCCAATTACGACAAACATGGTCTGCACTAGTATCAAAAACTAAAGTGGGAGCCCTGCCCGCAGGGAAAAAGGTAGAGTAATATATAAAGGCAGACCTATCAAAATCACACCAGACTTTTCGCCAGAAACTATGAAGGCCAGAAGATCCTGGACAGATGTCATACAGACCCTAAGAGAACACAAATGCCAGCCCAGGTTACTGTATCCACCAAACTCTCAATTAACATAGATGGAGAAACCAAGATATTCCATGACAAAAGCAAATTTATACAATATCTTTCTACAAATCCAGCACTACAAAGGATAATAAATGGTAAAGCCTAACATAAGGAGGCAAGCTATACCCTAGAAGAAGCAAGAAACTAATCGTCTTGGCAACAAAACAAAGAGAAGAAAAGCACACAAACATAGCCTCATATCCAAATATGAATGTAACAGGAAGCAATAAACACTATTCCTTAATATCTCTCAACATCAATGGTCTCAACTCCCCAATAAAAAGACATAGATTAACAAACTAGATACGCAATGAGGACCCTGCATTCTGCTGCCTACAGGAAACACACTTCAGAGACAAAGACAGACACTACCTCAGAGTAAAAGGCTGGAAAACAACTTTCCAAGGAAATGGTCGGAAGAAGCAAGCTGGAGTAGCCATTCTAATATCGAATAAAATCAATTTTCAACTAAAAGTCATCAAAAAAGATAAGGAAGGACACTTCATATTCATCAAAGGAAAAATCCACCAAGATGAACTCTCAATCCTAAATATCTATGCTCTAAATACAAGGGCACCTACATACATAAAAGAAACCTTACTAAAGCTCAAAGCACACATTGCTCCTCACACAATAATAGTAGGAGATTTCAACACCCCACTCTCATCAATGGACAGGTCATGGAAACAGAAATAAACAGAGATGTAGACAGACTAAGAGAAGTCATGAGCCAAATGGATTTAACAGATATTTATAGAACATTCTATCCTAAAGCAAAAGGATATATACATTCTTCTCACCACCTCATGGTACTTTCTCCAAAATTGACCATATAGGTCAAAAAACAGGCCTCAACAGATACAGAAAGATAGAAATAATCCCATGCGTCCTATCAGACCACCACAGCCTAAAGCTGGTCTTCAATAACAATAAGGGAAGAATGCCCACATATACGTGGAAATTGAACAATGCTCTACTCAACGATAACCTGGTCAAAGAAGAAATAAAGAAAGAAATTAAAGACTTCTTAGAATTTAATGAAAATGAAGGTACAACATACCCAAACTTATGGGACACAATGAAAGCTGTGGTAAGAGGAAAACTCATAGCGCTGAGTGCCTGCAGAAAGAAACAGGAGAGATCATATGTCAACAGCTTGTCAGCACACCTAAAAGCTCTAGAGCAAAAAGAAGCAAATACACCCAGGAGGAGTAGAAGGCAGGAAATAATCAAACTCAGAGCTGAAATCAACCAAGTAGAAACAAAAAGGACCATAGAAAGAATCAACAGAACCAAAAGTTGGTTCTTTGAGAAAATCAACAAGATAGATAAACCCTTAGCCAGACTAATGCGAGTCTGTGTTTGGACACAGAGAGTGTGTCCAAATTAACAAAATCAGAAATGAAAAGGGAGACATAACTACAGAAACAGAGGAAATTAAAAAAATCATCAGATCCTACTACAAAAACCTATATTCAACAAAACTGGAAAATCTGCAGGAAATGGACAATTTCCTAGACAGAAACCAGGTACTGAAGCTAAATCAGGAACAGATAAACCATTTAAACAACCCCATAACTCCTAAGGAAATAGAAGCAGTCATTAAAGGTCTCCCAACCAAAAAGTGCCCAGGTCCAGACGGGTTTAGTGCAGAATTCTATCAAACCTTCATAGAAGACCTCATACCAATATTATCCAAACTATTCCACAAAATTGAAACAGATGGAGCACTACCGAATTCCTTCTACGAAGCCACAATTACTCTTATACCTAAACCACACAAAGACCCAACAAAGAAAGAGAACTTCAGACCAATTTCCCTTATTAATATCGACGCAAAAATACTCAATAAAATTCTGGCAAACCGAATCCAAGAGCACATCAAAACAGTCATCCACAATGATCAAGTAGGCTTCATCCCAGGCATGCAGGGATGGTTTAATATAAGGAAAACCATCAACGTGATCCAGTATACAAACAAACTGAAAGAACAAAACCACATGATCATTTCATTAGATGCTGAGAAAGCATTTGGCAAAATTCAACACCCCTTCATGGTAAAAGTCCTGGAAAGAATAGGAATTCAAGGCCCATTCCTAAACATAATAAAAGCCATACATAGCAAACCAGTCACTAACATTAAACTAAATGGAGAAAAACTTGAAGCAATCCCACTAAAATCAGGGACTAGACAAGGCTGCCCACTCTCTCCCTACTTATTCAATAGAGTTCTTGAAGTTCTAGCCAGAGCAATCAGACAACAAAAGGAGATCAAGGGGATAAAGATTGGAAAAGAAGAAGTCAAAATATCACTATTTGCAGATGATATGATAGTATATTTAAGTGATCCCAAAAGTTCCACCAGAGAACTACTAAAGCTGATAAACAGCTTCAGGAAAGTGGCTGGGTATAAAATTAACTCAAATAAATCAGTAGCCTTCCTCTACACAAAAGAGAAACAAGCCGAGAAAGAAATTAGGGAAACGACACCCTTCATAATAGACCCAAATAATATAAAGTACCTCAGTGTGACTTGAACCAAGCAAGTAAAAGATCTCTACAATAAGAACTTCAAGCCTCTGAAGAAAGAAATTGAAGAAGACCTCAGAAAATGGAAAGATCTCCCATGCACATGGATTGGCAGGATTAATATAGTAAAAATGGCCATTTTACCAAGAGCGATCTACAGATTCAATGCAATCCCCATCAAAATACTAATCCAATTCTTCAAAGAGTTAGACAGAACAATTTGCAAATTCATCTGGAATAACAAAAAACCCAGGATACCTAAAACTATCCTCAACAATAAAAGGACTTCAGGGGGAATCACTATCCCTAAACTCAAGTAGTATTACAGAGCAATAGTGATAAATACTGCATGGTATTGGTACAGAGACAGACAGGTAGACCAATGGAACAGAATTGAAGACCCAGAAATGAACCCACACACCTATGGTCACTTGATTTTTGACAAAGATGCCAAAACCATCCAATGTAAAAAAGATAGTATTTTCAGCAAATGGTGCTGGTTCAACTGGAGGTCAACATGTAGAACAATGCAGATAAATCCATGCTTATCACCCTGTACAAAGCTTAAGTCCAAGTGGATCAAGGACCTCCACATCAAACCAGATACAATCAAACTAATAGAAGAAAAAGTGGGGAAGGAACTCGAACACATGGTCACTGGAGAAAATTTCCTGAACAAAACACCAATGGCTTATGCTCTAAGATCAAGAATTGACAAATGGGATCTCATAAAACTCCAAAGCTTCTGTAAGGCAAAGGACACTGTGGTTAGGACAAAACAGCAACCAACAGATTGGGAAAAGATCTTTACCAATCCTACAACAGATAGAGGCCTTATATCCAAAATATACAAAGAACTCAAGAAGTTAGAACGCAGGGAGTCAAATAACCCTATTAAAAATGGGGTTCAGAGCTAACACAAAGAATTCACATCTGAGGAATGCCGAATGGCTGAGAAACACCTAAAGAAATGTTCAACATCTTTAGTCATGAGGGAAATGCAAATCAAAACAACCCTGAGATTTCACCTCACACCAGTGAGAATGGCTAAGATCAAAAACTCAGGTGACAGCAGATGCTGGAGAGGATGTAGAGAAAGAGGACCACTCCTCCATTGTTGGTGGGATTGCAGACTGGTACAACCATTCTGGAAATCAGTCTGGAGGTTCCACAGAAAATTGGACATTGAACTACCTGAGGACCCAGCTATACTTCTGTTAGGCATATACCCAAAAGATGCCCCAACATATAAAAAAGACATGTGCTCCACTATGTTCATAGCAGCCTTATTTATAATAGCCAGAAGCTGGAAAGAACCCAGATGCCCTTCAACAGAGGAATGGATACAGAAAATGTGGTACATCTACACAATGGAATATTACTCAGCTATCAAAAACTATGACTTTATGAAATTCATAGACAAATGTTTGGAACTGGAAAATATCATCCTGAGTGAGGTAACCCAATCACAGAAGAACACACATGGTATGTACTCATTGATAAGTGGCTATTAGCCCAAATGCTTGATTTGCCCTAGATGCACAGAACACATGAAACTCAAGACAGATGATCAAAATGCGAATGCTTCACTCCTTCTTTAAAAGGGGAACAAGAATACCCTTGGCAGGGAATAGGGAGGCAAAGATCAAAACAGAGACTGAAGGAACACCCATTCAGAGCCTGCCCCCCATGTGGCCCATATATATACAGCCACCCAGTTAGACAAGATGGATGAAGCAAAGAAATGCAGGCCAACAGGAACCACATGTAGATCTCTCCTGAGAGACACAGCCAGAATACAGCAAATACATAGGCGAATGCCAGCAGCAAACCAGTGAACTGAGAATGGGACCCCCGTTGAAGGAATCAGAGAAAGGACTGAAAGAGCTTGAAGGGGTTCGAGACCCCATATGAACAACAATGCCAACAAACCAGAGCTTCCAGGGACTAAGCCACTACCCAAAGACTATACATGGACTGACCCTGGACTCTGACCTCATAGGTAGCGATGAATAGCCTAGTAAGAGCACCAGTGGAAGGGGAAGCCCTTGGCCCTGCCAAGACTGAACCCTGAGTGAACGTAATTGTTGGGGGGAGGGCGGTAATGGGGGGAGGATGGGGAGGGGAACACCCATATAGAAGGGGAGCGGGAGGGGTTAGGGGGATCTTGGCCAGGAAACCGGGAAAGGGAATAACATTTGAAATGTAAATAAGAATTACTCAATTTAATAAAAAAAAAAACTAAAGTGAATTTTGTGTTTCTTAAAAAGTCAATACCTTGGGTAAAAGTACTCCATTTTCATTTACCAATGATAAGGTGATAGACATTATGGCCGCTTGCATTTTCCTGGCTCTTTTGACTAGAGCAGCAATAAACATGGAAAAGAAAGCACCTCTTTAACAAGAGATACAGCAGTCTTTGGAGATATGACTTAAAAAGTGTAACTGATCATGTGGTAGAAATGTGACTATTGTTTTAAGATCCTTTACGAATCCACATTTTTCCTCCCATTAGTAGTGAATAAAATTGCCCTATCTGCACATTCACCCCAACATATACTCTCATGCTTTTTTGATCTTGGCTGTTGACACTGACCAAGGATAGATTGTGAGGAAGCAATTACCCTGCTGATAATTTTTAATAACACTGGTGTAGATGAGAACTGTTCTTTTATATCAACAGAATCAAGCCCTTTCTGCATCTCTGGAGCATTGAGGGTAATCTGAGCAAAATATTGAAAGGACTCAGCTTGTCCTTTCTATGTTTCTATAGAAAAGTTAACCCAGCAACATGGCTGCTCTGGCAAGGGATCACGTCCTAAGATATTTTTGATCTATATGGTCCTACTAAAATGCAGACATGGCCTGAATTGCAGTATGATCTGGATAGAATACAGACACGTTCTTAGTCACACTGTTAATATCGAACAATGGAAGTAAGGTTAATTTGTGGAGGAAAGCAGACATGTTTGAAAGCGATGCCTAGTTGAGGGAAAGACAAAGTAATGAATTGGAGAAATATTTGAGAGAATCAGTCAGAGATAGGATACTCACATCTCTCTTGAGACCACATGAAGGAGAGGCGACAGAAGAACGCAATACACACACAGCAACACACACACACACACACACACACACACACACAGAGAGAGAGAGAGAGACAGAGAGACAGAGAGGCAGAGATAGAAACAGAGAGGAAGTCATCTACTGGGTATGTTTTAGAGAGTTAGTGGTGAAGCAGAGCAAAACAGGGAATGCTGAGAGAAGCCAAATTGAATCAGTAAGCTTGGATAAGAGTTCTATCCAGAACAGCTGAGCTGAACCAGCCAGCCAGAGTTCAGAAAGAACTAAATGGATGAGCTTATTCAGCAAACCTCCTTGAGGACATTTGCATCAAGTAAATCAGAGTTACGTTGACATATGTCTACATACTGTGTAGTGATTTTCAAACATGATATCAATATCATTTTATATTATTTTTATATTATTAAACTTTCCAACATTTGTGATCATTACAGCATCAGTAAGAAACTAGTACTCCTTTTTTTTGTTTTGTTTTGCTTTTTTTTATGTGTGTGTACAGGTGCTCTTTGCAGAAGACAGATATTGACCCAAGATATCCTCCAAATTCACTCTTCACTTTAGATTTTGAGACAAATTCACTTACTGAATATGAGGCTTAAATATTCTAGACTAACGCTACTTCTTACCCCAGAATCCCCAACATTCCAAGTCTAGGGACTCACTGCTTGGTTGGCTTCAAAGTTGATGTTGAAAACTGAACTCAGGCTACCTTGCTTATGCCACAAGTGTTTTATTATAGCAGCCATCTTTCAAGCACCCTCTTCTAATCAAGGTCTCTTTACAGTATCTCAAAGGAATTGCATATTATTGTACTTATCAGTATCTCATCCTAGTTTCTTACTGGCATCACATGACAGAATGTATTCTCATTCATTGCCTTTATTCTCTAATCAGTGGGTGGCATAACTATGGAATTCATCTGATAGTCTGCCTTCTATAAAGACTAGTAGTAGCAATGACCATATGTCATATTCAGAAGGAAGCAGCAAACACAAGTCTGTGGCCAGGCAATTTATAAGAGTTCACTCTTTAAGTCAGTCCCTGTTTGAAGGTGAAAACAGGAGAATGGGGCCTTGAGAGGGATGTTACTATGGTGTCAAATCATGACCCTCCCACATATCTACATTGTATTCCTAATACTCACAGAGGAGTTTAATAGAAGACTGAACTTCTACAGTGGTAATCAGTTTCAAAAAGGATCTTGGAGACTAACTTGGGCATTATCTCTCCTTATAATACAAAGGAAATATGGACATTAAGATGAATGTTTATGGGGAAATAATGAGAAGAAAATGAGATTGGAAATCTGTTTTCAAAGAGAAAAGTCAAGAAAAGATTTTTCTATCACAGGTCTCAGACTTGGGTTTCTGGTCTCTGGGAATAGGAGACAATACACTTCAGCTACTTAACTGAAATAGTGTCAAGTTCTTTGTCACAACAGTGAGAGGAAAATGGCAATACATATGGAATACTTAAGTTACAGTTAGAGGTAGGCATTTATTTTTCTTTACCAACCTGTACCTTGATATAAATTGTCAGAGTAAGGGAGGCATGACTTTCCTTGGACAAGGCTGCTCTCATTAACTGAAAAGAGTCCCAAAGAAGGGTTTAGTAATGGGATCTCAACGATCTCCCAGTTTTTATATTGCTAGCAACATTCCTAGCAAAGTTGATTTAGGTTACAATCCTACATAGAGCATTTATTCATAGGAAATGTATTTCTTGCTATAACTCTTCATTCTACTTCCATAGGAATACCTATCAGATATGCGATTTTATTAGATTCGGCTTATCATTCATACACTGCTATTTAGTTTGTAACATATACTAGGATATATTTGTGCTTCTGAACTTTGAGGCACATAATGGAGTATCTTTGTATTTCTAGGTGACAGAGAAATTCTCACATTTGTTAACACTTATGCACCACTACAACTCTGCTTTAGAGTTACAATTAAGGTGTATTTGACATTTATACAGCTACTCACTGAGAAATACAGCTTCAATACTGATTTTTAAAGTTTCTATCCAGAATTTTCACCATGTTTAGTAATATGTCTTTATAATATTGGCATGTGTAGATGAGGGCTTTTATTGTGTTTTACTGGATTTTTCTAGTCAACTGATAAATTATACATTTTAATTTTTCTTAAATTTATTTTATATTCAAAAATTTAATTAAAATACAATTATATGATTTTCTCTTTTCCTGTTCCTTCTTTCAAACTCTTCTTCCTCCAACTTCTTTTTTTTTTTTTTTTTTCCGGAGCTGGGGACCGAACCCAGGGCCTTGCGCTCGCTAGGCAAGCGCTCTACCGCTGAGCCAAATCCCCAACCCCAAAAGGTGCTTTTCTCTCTCTCTCTTTTTTTTTTTTTCTTTTTTTTCAGAGCTGGGGACGGAACCCAGGGCCTTGTGCTTGCTAGGCAAGCGCTCTACCACTGAGCTAAATCCCAACCCCTTCCTCCAACTTCTTAAAGAAACCCCCTCCTTCATGCCCTCCCAAATTGATAGCCTCTGTTTTTATTACTATTCCTGTGTAAACACACTCATACATGCATACATGTAAATGTATAAATATGTAAAAATAGCCTATGAGTTTGCTCAGTGATGCTTGCATATATGATTACAGGATTAATGTCTTCATACTGCATTAAGTAGCTCTTAACTGAGCTACTAGTTAAGTACTATTACCTGAGTGAAATTAATTGTAACTTTCCTTCATTTCCTCACTCCTTTCACTCTCCATACTACCCTCTCTTGTAGATTGATTCCGGGGAGTTTCATGCAAAATATATTATCTATGTGCATAATGGGACTGTTATTTTTCTAAATCTTATGTCTCTGTTTTTAATAAGTTTATTTTAAAAATACCCAATGTAAAATTCAAACCTGTAAGAATCAATATCATTTCTCTTATCTTTTAATTAAGGGTAATTTGTCAGTATTTTAAAATTCTTTAAGACTTGCATTATTTATATTTAAGTATGCAATTAAGTCTACACAGTTTAGTAACTGTTTTACTTTCGTGAGTTGATATTTTCTGTGAAAATTCAACTATTGATAATTTTGTATATAAATTTTTCAAGGCAATGAAAGACAATTTTTCTCATATATATATTTATAACTATGATTATATTAATACATATTGCAATTTTACTATGTTCCTGTGATATTAAAATAATCCTTACTTAATCATTATTAATACATTGTAATATGCTGTTACTCTTATAGTTCATTTTATGTTCAAGTACCTGCAAGAGGAATTTAATCTGTGGTGTGCTTTTATGTAAAATAATTATTGTGTTTAAATATTAACATTGTGCTGATTCATTACTGTGATATATGTGATATATCTGGAAATTTGAAAATGCTGTTTTATTTACAAACAACAGATGTGTGTGTGTGAATATCTCTGTGTGTGTGTGTGTGTGTGTGTGTGTGTGTGTGTGTGTGTCTCATTGGAAAGAATTAAACAAAGTTGTAAGAAAGTAGTATAATATATTAAAACTATATTAACTTGCTGTGAAACAGTCAGGAATGATCCTGCATGCTTTGCATTTGTGTTGTATTCTTGTAGGAATGAACACTCCTGATGTGGAATCCATCACAGCATATCACAGAGGGCTTCCCATTATGTTACCACTCTGATTACATAGAGAGCTGCTCCATTACTACTATCTCTTTTCCCTTGGCAACCTTAGCTGCCAGTGTCATCACCCTGAAAGCTCGTGTTGCTGCTACTATTCCTACATTTACAAACAAAACAGGAGAAATCTTGGAAGACAGATTCAATCCTTTACTTTTCACTCTGTGAGATCTCCCATAATTGTACTTAATTTATAGGACTAATCTGGGGTCTTTCATCATACCCTGCATTAAAGAATGGAACATAGAAGGCAGGAAATGGAAATAGATGGAGTGCCATATTCTCTTAAAGAGATTTGGAATGTTTTTCTCTCTCTTTTTTCTCTTCCTGATGTTTATTAGAGCACATAAGTGTCACTAGAATCTTCTAGTTTTGGGATAATCATCTTGGTCCCATACTTATTCAGGAAAGCCTGTTATCTATTTCTTGGTAAAACTAAAGTTATTTAAAATTCTTTCCTTTCGGTTCCCAGCTCCGAAAAAGAAAAGGAAAAAAAATTAAAATTCTTTCTTGGAATCAATCATGTAAATGATGTTTGTCTTTGAAAATTACCCATTTCCTATAGACTTCCCATCTGTGATGTGAGAATAGTAGCTCATTGTAATTATTATCAGTTACCTTCTTGATAGCTATTCAGAGTGTGTATTTTTCCACTATTTTTCTTTCCTTTGAGCTGTTAGCCATAAGATTATACTTCTGTTCATTTTCTGTGCTTTCTTGAGTGATATTTTGATTTCAATGTTGCATGACTTTAGTTTTTTCCAATAAATGATGGCTAAAAACTTTTTTCCTAGAAATTCCATAATTCTTATTTAAAGTTTTATTTTAATAGAGTAGACTTTAAATGATTTTATTGCCAGTGGGTGAGTAATCTTGTCACTGGTTAACAGATATTTCATGTTTATATAGGCAAGTACCACTTACAAAACTTCTAATTCGTAACACAAAATAATACTTTCAGAAAAATTATAAATCCATTTTCTCACAATTCTAAAAGTAAAAATAGCAAATAACAAGACCAGGAGCATTGATCTTTTCTGAGCATCTTCTGTCCTTGATTTGCAGGCTTGTTTTCTATCTTAGTCATGTTGGCTTACATGATATTTTCTCTGCTCATATCTGTGTTGGAATGTTCTCTCATTTTAAGAAAGATAATCACATTGCATTAAAGAGCATCCTGATGAACTTGTTTGACTCTTAGACAACCTTAAAGACTATCCCCCAATGTAGTTACATGTTGAGTTAGGGATAGAGACTAGCCAAAGAACTTAGGGCAGATGCTATCCATCCCATTACAGTGTGTATGTTTTACACCATACAATTTCCCTATATCTTGGAAGGATTTCTTGGTAAACCAGTTGAGAATTATACAAACTGTGTCCTCCTTAATAAGTTTAAACAAGTACAAGATCTGTAGAATAAGGTGAGAAGGGAATCTCTGAAAAATAGAGCACCATAAAAAGCACAAGTACTTGACAAACTCTAGGTAAAAATATTGATAATTCAGTTTAAAAATCAGCATAAATGGGCATAAAATACATACATGACCTCTAGCAGACATAATTTAGGGAGACCATGCATAGTCATTAGGAGTTTACTAGGACCAAGATGATCATAGTGTTGGTCTCATGTTGACTAGATTTTAGGCAGCTTTGTTCCTAATTATAAATCCCTGATCTCTGTTTTATTAGAACATTCATTTTAGAAAACTAAAGTTATATATTTTTTCTTTTCTTTTCTCACTTAAGATATAAATCTTCTCCAGGCTTTTAATAGTTTGCTAAATCAATAACTTCCCTGTAACTTTCCAACAGTACACCTAAAATACAACCATCCACTTGAAATATAACTTAGAAGGTACATGTGTTTGAAAGGATTTGTGAGAAAGTTGGAATCTAGATTTAGTCATGTACAGCTGAAAAACATATCATTCTGTATTGATCAGTGTTCTCATAACTTTCTCCAAGTTTTTGCCATTAGTTTATGCAAATGCTTCAATATCCTCTCTTTTGCTTAATTAGAAATGAAGTTTTTCTCTCTTCCTTTAATATTTGTGTATATCTCAATGCTATTCAACACTTTACAACCAAACAGAAGAAAATAAAATGAATAAGAGGTAGAAAGACAAAAGAAAGAGATTAGACTTTATTTTAAATATTAATAGTAAGGATACATTTCTGAGAAGTGAAAATCTGAATAGTTTTCTTATGCAATTGTAGCAAAAACTTAGCTTATATTAGTATCATGAGATCTTATTATAATAGGATCTTATATATGCAGCACAACATTGACCAAAGCATTGTGATGTGTCATGTAACATCATAGTGATTAATTCAAAAATCAACACAATTTTAAAAAGTAAAAATTCAGAATGTTAATACCTTTTAAGGCCTTTCTTAATTAATAAAATCAGTTAGCCTCCTGTCAGCTGACTAAGATGCTGAACACCATGACCATAAAGCAAGCTGGGTAAGAAATTGTTTTGGCTTACACTTCCACACTGTTGTCCATCATCGAGGGAAGTCAGGACAGGAACTCAAATATGGCAGGAACTTAGAGGAAGAAGCCGATGCAGGGCTGTTGGAGGAGGAATGTTTACTGTCTCACTCCCCATGCATTGCTCAGCCTCCTTTATTATAAGTCAGGACCACCAGCCCAGAGACGACAATACCCACAGTGGGCTGGCCCCTTCCCCCAAATCACCAATTAAAACAATATCTTACAGATAGATCTTACGTAGGCATTTTCTCAATTGAGGTTCCCTCCTTTAAGACAACTCTAGCTTATGCCAAGTTGACATGACTTGCCAATACACCAGCTACGGGAAAAGAGAGAAGAAGAGAGAGAGAGAGAGAGAGAGAGAGAGAGAGAGAGAGAGAGAGAGAGAGAACACTAATTAACATTCTCACAAATAAAAGAGTAGGTATTGTTACAAACACTATACACACTATACATAAAATTTTAAAAAGATGATGTTACAAATTGATGCTTCAAATTACGATCACAGTGAAATAGACTAGTCCCATTTAAGAAACAATTTGGTAGTACTTACACTGGGAAACAGGCAATTTGATTAGGCTGTGTCTATAACATAAATTGAAATAGAATTTTTCCCAAGAAGCACATGGACTGTGGGGATTTACTAATCATCTTTGTAAACTTATAGTTATTAATTTTAAAAAAGTATAATTTCATTCTTCCCCCTTTCATTTCCTGTTTCCAACTTCTCCCATATGTGTATGTGTGCATGCGCACACACACATTATTTTAGTACTGACCATTTTTATACTGGATATCTAATTAGAGACATCCTTGTGAGTGGCTAACTCTCCATTTTTCAGTGTAGCCTATTAATCCTTGTCTAAGGTTGGAATTTCTACTTGCTTTTTTTTAGCCTGTATACTGAGGACTATGGGTGTAGCTTTCCCATCATTTCTAGGACACACAATATAACAGAAAATTCTCTGGTCCATTGGCTCTTATAGTCTTTCTCCTTCCTCTTTTGAGATGTCCCTTAGGCATTAGGTACAGGGGTCATATGTAGGTGTATCCACTGAGACTATGATCCTTATAATCTTTTGATAACCTCATCATGTCCAATTGTGGTTTTCAGGTATAGTTCTCATTTTCTGTAAGGAGAAGCTTTTTTGGTGACAGAGTGATAGCTACACCACATTTCGGTGTAAGGAAAAGTTTTAGAATGCTCTTTCAGAATATTTTGTCTAGAAACATAGGGATAGTATGTTCTCGTCTAAGACCTGTGACCTCACTAGTCCCAGATAAGTTTCTGCCACCAGACATGATTTCCCTCCTATTGTGATAGTCTTCGGTCTAATTTGACTGTTGTTGGTTGCCACCAAGATATGAGTGCTATGATTGCACCTTTAGAGATATCTTGCAGGGTTTGTAACTGATCGTTTATGAGCATCACATCTGGATAGAGTTGTTCTTGACTCTCTCTTGTGGCAGCTTATGGAGTACTTTCTGATTCAATGAAAGCTAGATCACAAAAAGGAAGCTCTTGGCTTAGATATAATTTAAATCTCCCATATCTTAGATATAATTTAAATTTGGTGCTATTTTCCTTAACTTCTGAGACACCCAAGGTCAGGAGAAATAGCCTACACAGTTTTAAGACTATCCTGACCAAAAACCGATACAAACAATGCACATGCCATAAGTAAGTTATATAATCTAATTTAGATAAATTCAACATAATAGGATTTCTTGAGCTTTATTGAATATCCCTGGTGTTGCTTTCCTCTCATTCCTCCCTCTATTTTTGTATTGACCTTTTAATCACTCATTTAAGGAAGATTTTTCTACTTTTTCTCCTGAAGACAGAGCTACCAAGAATGCTTCCTAATGCAATCCATGAAACCATCATTATGTGTAAATCACAATTTAAAATATATTACATGAAAAATAAAAATAAGAAAAGTTTTACACAGTCAAATGTAAGGTCATCCACAAAACTAGATTACTAAGAGTTTTTGCTATCTTTTCACATTTTGTTTCATTTCCCTCATTTACATACATTTCAGAGTTTGTCAATACACACACAATAACTCACTGAGGTTTTCACCAAATGACATGAAACTTATTAATTTGAGACCCATTCTCTGGATGAAACTGAATGTTCCTGTCTATAAAGTCCTATGGAAAAAAAGGAACAGCAGAAGGCCAGTCAACTACAGTTCACGTCAATGAGGCTACGGGAGGGAGAAGAAAGGACCCCTCCATGGTCAATCACAAGCTTTGTTAACTTTTGGGTTTTTGCCCAGTTTGGATTCAATTCCTCTGGAAAACAAATTAGAGATCAGGCATTTGTCACACTAGAGGTGTTTAAGTCCTATGAATTTTCAACAAGCAGTATGAAAAGTATAAAGGCTTCTAAAATAGATACTGTCTATGTAAATGTGTTGTAAAATTAAATGGGTTTTTATACTTATGTGGAATTATGATACTTTTTCTTTATATAAATATGATTCACCTTAGAAAATCTGTGAAGGTGAATGCCTGGAAACAAGTTGACATTCTGGTAAAGTGTGACAGCTGCAGATGGCACAGATGACAAGGAAAATGGAATTAGTGATTTATCTCAGTATTCTTGTTACATGATGAGTTTCTTTTCTTAAAATATCAAGCCTATTTTGCAAAGAGCTATTAGTTCTATTTAAACTATTTCATCAATTACATTTGAAATTATAACAGCTTAACATTTTTCTCTAAACTTTTAAAAGTTTAATATACAGAATATGTTGCTTCTTTGAATACTTGGGATTTCCCCAGACTAAAAGATTAATATCGCCAAAGTCTGAATAAAACTTCAAGTATTAACATATAAACTATAAGCTGGATAGATGCTCATTAAATTCCCCTAAAATGCTATTTATTTACTATATAAAATGCTAGTTAATTTTGTTATTATAAACTAGATCTCTAAATGAATATATAAGGTCATAGAAGAAGAAAAGTAAAACCATTTTTGATGGCCAATGGTATACTATCTTATAGAATATAATTAATAATTAGATAATTAGAATAACTAAAGCTCTTTATAAATATATACATATACATGTTTTATATATATAAATATATATATATATTGTGTAATGTATGTGTGTGTGTACAATTAAAAATGAAATATATTGGGACTGAAGAAATGACTTCAGTTAATAGCACAAGCTGCTCTTCCGAAGGACCTGGGTTTGATTCCCAACACACACCGAAGCTCACTACTAGCTGTAATTCCAGTTCTAGAGCATTTGACACCCTCACACAGTCATTCACACAGGAAGAATACCAATATACTTAAAAATAAGTAAACTAAATACACCTTAAAAAGAATCACACCAAATTTTTACTTTTCACAAATGCCCCTTATAAAAACCTATAATTTAATAGAGTTATTATTTAACTAGCTGTGTTTTTGTTATTTTTTGGTTTAGAGGTTTTGTGTTGTTTGTTTTGTGGTCAATCTTATAGCAGGCTCTCTTCATAATGAACAAATATGCCATGACAAAAGTTCTTTTCTGCATGTTATTGAAAACACCAGCGTCTAAAAGGTCTGTAGTTTTCAGGAAATAGCAGGGATGAGCAAAATTGTGCTACGTGTTATGTCAACACACAAAAGTAGAGGGAAATGTGATAGACAACACATAAAAAATGTAAACGGAGAGCTATGCTCTAAATACAGTCAATACTAATCAATGTGGATGAGCAGAAATAATCAGAGCCTGACAGGCAGAGGCAAGATCCCCGTGGATAAGAATATTGAGGCCAGACACACCATAAAATGTATAATGAACTCAATATAGATCCTAGGCTTAGCACATGAATTACAAACGCTTGAGCTCCCATATGAGGAGTAAGTAGGGATTTGGAACAAAACGGGTGACAAGCAATTAGACATGAGAGTGGGCAGTTCAGAGAGAGGAAATGGTATGGAAAAACAAATGTAGAGAGCATACATTGTCCAGTGAAATAGATCTTCAGAAGAGCGAACATCCTTCTTACATTTTCTCTTGCCCTTAGTAGATGCACAAGCTATTCAATGTCTGTACTCCCTGGAACAGGCATATGAGTCGAGGGTTTATTAGAAAAGCAAATGCCACTTTGTCTGTGGGGACTTAAGAAAACATATTCATTTGAAACTTAGAAACCTTTACACTAAGAGTACTGTCAGAAAATTACAAAGAAACAACAAAAACACACAAAAGCACTGCTGACAAATGCCCTGAAAATTATTCTGTATCATTTCTCTGTAATGTAAATTGGACAAGAGCATAATTCTACAAAACTCAATAAAGCTTTGTGTGTTTATCTGTTGCTTAAGTTTGCAAGCTGGAATCTGCTCACGAAATGTTTCCCAGGGAATTCAGAGTTAACTTTCTCTACTACCTGGTTTCATGTTACAATGCTTCATCTAACTTTCAGAGAGCAATTAAACACTAGACGTATAATTAAAAGTATTCAAAGTTGGGAAAATTAAGTTACATAAACCCCCAGAGTTGTTTTTATTTGAGAAATATGAACACGTTTATCTAAAAAAATTTGCAATCTTCCTTGGAAAACAATTAGGTTTCATTATCAAATTATGGTTTCAAGTAAGCAAGCAGCAACAGTTTTCAGGGTAGCTTATGCATATATTTATTTTAACACATTCCCAGAGTTTAGTTAAAAATTATTTCAGAAAAAGTGCATCTAACAATGATAGATGGGCAAGCCTCAAGGTGACAGTGAGCTACCTTACGACTGGTATGAATAAATTAAGTAAGCTAAAGAAATTTGAGACACAAATTAAAGAAAATAAATGGTGACTCCACAGCGACAGCTAATGTGATTCAGCAAGAACTGGCTGGGAGCTTGTGATTTTGTACTTTGATGATCTCTGGAGACACCTGTCAAGTGTCATCATTTTTAAAATGTTCATAATCTAATGAGGAATTTGAAAAGTTGAAAAGTTTACACCAAATTGCTCATCCTGTTTACTACGTTATACAAACAGGGGAAATTCTATAAAGACGGGGATGAGAACATGAGGTTAGCAAGAATCTTATAAAGGGATTGGAGAAAAGTTAGAAATGTAATACACCAATTTTAAGCAATATTGTCTGTGTGATAGAAATGGGTATAGCTTTCTCTTGCATATGGCCAAAAAAAAACATTTTTGTTTATTTTAGTTCCTGGTTTCATTATTAAGAATTTTTAAACTGTATTTTTGATTATTTATTTACATTTTAAATATTGCCCCCATTCCCACTTTCTCTACTACAACCCCCCCCCACATCCCATCCCCCATGACCCCGCCTCTATGAAGATGCTCCCTCACTCACCTACGTGCTCTCACCTTACCACCCTAGCATCCTGGGGAAGCTCTGGTGCCATTGATGCCAGATAAGGCCATCCTTTGCTGCATATGTGACTGAAGCCATGGTTCTATCCATGTACATTTATTGGTTGGTGGTTTAGTCCCTAGAAGCTCTTGGGGGTCCAGTTAGTTGATATTGTTCTTACAATGTTCCTGAATTCAATTCCCAGCAACCACATGGTGGCTCACTACTATCTATAATGGCATCCAATGCCCTCTTCTGGTGTGTTTAAAGACAGATACAGTGTGTATTCATATAAATAAACTGTTTAGTTTTGGCAAAGGCATATTACGGCCTGTACTATCAGCAATGCCGTTCAATAGTAAGACAGTAGCCTTGATCAGGGATCTATAGAAGTCCATTAAGGACAGCTATTTTTGTGACATCAGCGAGACCTAACATTCTAAGATAAATAAAACCACTTAAGAGTTAATTCATGGGAGCCTATCACCTGGCTAAGGGGCCTACTGTTTATAGGTAGCTGTACTAAAGAGATGAAGGAATAATTATCCCTTAACCAAGATAATTCTCTTTCCCAGAATCCTTACCTTCAAAGGAGTAGCTTCAGAAGCACCATGAGATTATATCCATTCTTTTGGCCCTTCTGAATCATAATCCAAAAGACATGATTCTTTCTCGTCTTTTTCTTTCAGGTACTGGCTAGAGTCTGAGTGTGATTCCTCTGGCGTGTCTGTCTTTCCAGGTCTGCACCGCTCTTCTCCCACTTTGCTTGTGTGGTCTGTGCACGGCTTCCACCTCCGTCGTGGCTTAGAGTAAACAGCATGGATCTTTCTCTATCTTCTTAAATACGTTAATTTATAATTTGTCGCATTGGAGATTTTTTTTTACCTCTAATAAAATTGTCCACAAGATTCTTTTAGAGTACATTTTTTTTTTATTATTAACTTGAATATTTCTTATATACATTTCGAATGTTATTCCCTTTCCCGGTTTCCGGGCAAACATCCCCCTCCCCCCTCCCCTTCTTTATGGGTGTTCCCCTCCCCATCCTCCCCCCCCCTTGTCACCCTCCCCCCAACAATCTAGTTCACTGGGGGTTCAGTCTTAGCAGGACCCAGGGCTTCCCCTTCCACTGGTGCTCTTACTAGGACATTCTTAAGCCGTCCTATTATTAAAAGAAAGAACACAAAACAGACCCCGTTCCTCCAGTAACACAAGTAACTCTGTGTGGAGTACCTCAAACTTCTGATGAAAATACTATCAATGTATTACTTTGTTTCTGTCTTCAAGTTTACTTTTATTTCTAAGGCAATTGGACACCAAATTGAACTTAGTAATTTTTTTTATATGTTGTTAGTTTCATGCTGTTTTTCATCTCTCCCTCTTCTTTGTCATATAAGACAAACTAATACCTAAACTCAAACATGGGAAACAACATCTTCCCCATTTCCTAATCCACCTTACCTCACAGTTACATACAATGCAAATGCTTCTGAGTTAGATAGGCTCATGAATGGCTTCCCCTCTGGGTGCGCCTGCAAGTTGGTTCAATCTAAATAAATTAATCTTATTTATTTGTTTGTTTTTTGTTTGTTTGTTTATCTTCTTCAAGTCAGTTTAATTTAATGCACTTAACCTCTGAGGTATAAACATTTGTTCAGACCTGTAAGGACAGATTTCCATTGGTTATAGACACATGCAAAGCTGTACTTTTGTGAGATATTTTAAAGCATCTAATATATAAAAAAAAGTTTAATTTTCACCTAAAGTATGGAATATTACCAACTTCATAAATCCTCTAGATTGTCATAAGTGGTTCTAGGACACTGTAAGAGTAATTTGTGGATCTTCCTGGTTGCTACTGCCTCGGAGAGCTCATAGGCAGCACCCCACGAGCAAACTTGAGCCTCGGGACCACAGGTAAGACCAACTTTTCTGCTGCAAGCGACCTGCCTGGTGAACTCAGGACACACAGAGGCAAAATTCCTCTAGGATCGGGAACTTCCGGTGGTTAGCAGGAGTCCCAAGCCCGTGGATCCCTGCCCGCAGCAGCTCTCTGCTCCCAAACCCCGTGGGAGAGAGACCTCACCGCCTGGTCAGGTGAGCACTCCTGAGGCTGCAGAGCAGAAGAGACCACCAACACTGCCCACCCCTGCTCACATCCCTGGCCCAAGAGGAAACTGTATACGGCCTCTGGGTTCCCGTAGAGGAGGGCCCAGGAGCAGCAGGTCTGCTGCCTCTGAGACACTGCCAGAACCTGAAGGGACTGACCAGATAAACAGTTCTCTGCACCCAAATCCCGTGGGAGGGAGAGCTAAACCTTCAGAGAGGCAGACACGCCTGGGAAACCAGAAGAGACTGCACTCTGCACACATCTCTGACACCAGAGGAAAACAGCAAACGCCATCTGGAACCCTGGTGCACGGAAGCTCCCGGAAAGGGCAGCGCAGATCTTCCTGGTTGCTGCCTCCACGGAGAGCTCGTGGGCAGCACCCCGCGAGCGAACTTGAGCCTCGGGACCACAGGTAAGACCAACTTTTCTGCTGCAAGTGACCTGCCTGGTAAACTCAAGACACAGGCCCACAGGAACAGCTGAAGACCTGAAGAGAGGAAAAACTACACACCCGAAAGCAGAACACTCTGTCCCCATAACTGACTGAAAGAAAACAGGGAAACAGGTATACAGCACTCCTGACACACAGGCTTATAGGACAGTCTAGCCACTGTCAGAAAGAGCAAAACAAAGTAACACTAGAGATAATCTGATGGCGAGAGGCAAGCACAGGAAACCAAGGAACAGAAACCAAGACTACATGGCATCATCGGAGCCCAATTCTCCCACCAAAGCAAACACGGAATATCCAAACACACCAGAAAAGCAAGATCTAGTTTCAAAATCATGTTTGATCATGATGCTGGAGGACTTCAAGAAAGATGTGAAGAACTCCCTTAGAGAAACACAGGAAAACATTAATAAACAAGTAGAAGCCTACAGAGAGGAATCGCAAAAATCCCTGAAAGAATACCAGGAAAACATAAATAAACAAGTAGAAGCCCATAGAGAGGAGTCACAAAAATCCCTGAAAGAATTCCTGGAAAACACAATGAAACAGTTGAAGGAATTAAAAATGGAAAGAAAAGCAATCAAAAAAGAACACATGGAAACAACCCTGGATATAGAAAACCAAAATAAGAGACAGGAGCTGTAGATACAAGCTTCACCAACAGAACACAAGAGATGGAAGAGAGAATCTCAGGAGCAGAAGATTCCATAGAAATCATTGACTCAACTGTCAAAGATAATGTAAAGCAGAAAAAGGTACTGGTCCAAAACATACAGGAAATCCAGGACTCAATGAGAAGATCAAACCTAAGCATAATAGGTATAGAAGAGAGTGAAGACTCCCAGCTCAAAGGACCAGGAAATATCTTCAACAAAATCATAGAAGAAAACTTCCCTAACCTAAAAAAAGAGATACCCATAGGCATACAGGAAGCCTACAGAACTCCAAATAGATTGGACCAGAAAAGAAACACCTCCCGTCACATAACAGTCAAAACAACAAACACACAAAATAAAGAAAGAATATTAAAAGCAGTAAGGGAAAAAGGTCAAGTAACATATAAAGGGAGACCTATCAGAATCACACCAGACTTTTCGCCAGAAACTATGAAAGCCAGAAGATCCTGGACTGATGTCATACAGACCCTAAGAGAACACAAATGCAAGCCCAGGTTACTGTATCCTGCAAAACTCTCAATTAACATAGATGGAGGAAACAAGATATTCCATGACAAAACCAAATTTACACAATATCTTTCTACAAATCCAGCACTACAAAGGATAATAAATGGTAAAGCCCAACATAAGGAGGCAAGCTATACCCTAGAAGAAGCAAGAAACTAATCATCTTGGCAACAAAACCAAGAGAAGAAAAGCACAAAAATATAACCTCATATCCAAATATGAATATAACAGGAAGCAGTAATCCCTATTCCTTAGTATCTCTCAACATCAATGGCCTCAACTCCCCAATAAAAAGACATAAATTAACAAACTGGATATGCAACGAGGACCCTGCATTCTGCTGCCTACAGGAAACACACCTCAGAGACAAAGACAGACACTACCTCAGAGTGAAAGGCTGGAAAACAACTTTCCAAGCAAATGGTCAGAAGAAGCAAGCTGGAGTAGCCATTCTAATATCAAATAAAATCAATTTTCAACTAAAAGTCATCAAAAAAGATAAGGAAGGACACTTCATATTCATCAAAGGAAAAATCCACCAAGATGAACTCTCAATCCTAAATATCTATGCCCCAAATACAAGGGCAACTACATACGTAAAAGAAACCTTACTAAAGCTCAAAACACACATTGCACCTCACATAATAATAGTAGGAGATTTCAACACCCCACTCTCATCAATGGACAGATCATGGAAACAGAAATTAAACAGAGATGTAGACAGACTAAGAGAAGTCATGAGACAAATGGACTTAACAGATATTTATAGAACATTCTATCTTAACGCAAAAGGATATACCTTCTTCTCAGCTCCTCGTGGTACTTTCTCCAAAATTGACCATATAATTGGTCAAAAAATGGGCCTCAACAGGTACAGAAAGATAGAAATAATCCCATGCGTGCTATCAGACCACCACACTTAAAGCTGGTCTTCAATAATAATAAGGGAAGAACACCCACATATACGTGGAAATTGAACAATGCTCTACTCAATGATAACCTGGTCAAGGAAGAAATAAAGAAAGAAATTAAAGACTTTTTAGAATTTAATGAAAATGAAGGTACAACATACCCAAACTTATGGGACACAATGAAAGCTGTGCTAAGAGGAAAACTCATAGCGCTGAGTGCCTGCAGAAAGAAACAGGAAAGAGCATATGTTAGTGGCTTGACAGCACACCTAAAAGCTCTAGAACAAAAAGAAGCAAATACACCCAGGAGGAGTAGAAGGCAGGAAATAATCAAACTCAGAGCTGAAATCAACCAAGTAGAAACAAAAAGGATCATAGAAAGAATCAGCAGAACCAAAAGTTGGTTCTTTGAGAAAATCAACAAGATAGATAAACCCTTAGCCAGACTAACGAGAGGACACAGAGAGTGTGTCCAAATTAACAAAATCAGAAATGAAAAGGGAGACATAACTACAGATTCAGAGGAAATTCAAAAAATCATCAGATCTTACTATAAAGGCCTATATTCAACAAAACTGGAAAATCTTCAGGAAATGGACAATTTCCTAGACAGATACCAGTTACTGAAGTTAAATCAGGAACAGATAAACTAGTTAAACAACCCCATAACTCCTAAGGAAATAGAAGCAGTCAATAAAGATCTCCCAACCAAAAAGTGCCCAGGTCCAGACGGTTTAGTGCAGAATTCTATCAAACCTTCATAGAAGACCTCATACCAATATTATCCAAAGTATTCCACAAAATTGAAACAGATGGATCACTCCCGAATTCCTTCTATGAAGCCACAATTGCTCTTATACCTAAACCACACAAAGACCCAACAAAGAAAGAGAACTTCAGACCAATTTTCCTTATGAATATCGACGCAAAAATACTCAATAAAATTCTGGCAAACCGAATCCAAGAGCACATCAAAACAATCATCCACCATGATTGTTTTGATCCACCAGGCTTCATCCCAGGCATGCAGGGATGGTTTAATATACAGAAAACCATCAATGTGATCCATTACATAAACAAACTGAAAGAACAAAACCACATGATCATTTCATTAGATGCTGAGAAAGCATTTGACAAAATCCAACACCGTTTCATGATAAAAGTCCTGGAAAGAATAGGAATTCAAGGCTCATACCTAAACATAGTAAAAGCCATATACAGCAGTTGCTAACATTAAACTAAATGGAGAGAAACTTGAAGCAATCCCACTAAAATCAGGGACTAGACAAGGCTGCCCACTCTCTCCCTACTTATTCAATATAGTTCTTGAAGTTCTAGCCAGAGCAATCAGACAACAAAAGGAGGTCAAGGGGATACAGATAGGAAAAGAAGAAGTCAAAATATCACTATTTGCAGACAATCTAATAGTATATTTAAATGATCCCAAAAGTTCCACCAGAGAACTACTAAAGCTGATAAACAACTTCATCAAAGTGGCTGGGTATAAAATTAACTCAAATAAATCAGTAGCCTTCCTCTACACAAAAGAGAAACAAGCCGAGAAAGAAATTAGGGAAACGACACCCTTCATAATAGACCCAAATAATATAAAGTACCTCGGTGTGACTTGAACCAAGTAAGTAAAAGATCTGTACAATAAGAACTTCAAGCCTCTGAAGAAAGAAATTGAAGAAGACCTCAGAAAATGGAAAGATCTCCCATGCTCATGGATTGGCAGGATTAATATAGTAAAAATGGCCATTTACCAAGAGCGATCTACAGATTCAATGCAATCCCCATCAATATACCAATCCAATTCTTCAAAGAGTTAGACAGAACAATTTGCAAATTCATCTGGAATAACAAAAAAACCCAGGATAGCTAAAACTATCCTCAACAATAAAAGGACTTCAGGGGGAATCACTATCCCTGAACTCAAGTAGTATTACTGAGCAATAGTGATAAAAACTGCATGGTATTGGTACAGAGACAGACAGATAGACCAATGGAACAGAATTGAAGACCCATGGCTTATGCTCTAAGATCAAGAATTGACAAATGGGATCTCATAAAACTGCAAAGCTTCTGTAAGGCAAAGGACACTGTGGTTAGGACAAACCGGCAACCAACAGATTGGCAAAAGATCTTTACCAATCCTACAACAGATAGAGGCCTTATATCCAAAATATACAAATAACTCAAGAAGTTAGACGGCATGGAGACAAATAACCCTCTTAAAAAATGGGGTTCAGAGCTAAACAAAGAATTCACAGCTGAGGAATGCCAAATGGCTGAGAAACACCTAAAGAAATGTTCAACATCTTTAGTCATAAGGGAAACGCAAATCAAAACAACCCTGAGATTTCACCTCACACCAGTGAGAATGGCTAATATCAAAAACTCAGGTGACAGCAGATGCTGGCGAGGATGCGGAGAAAGAGGAACACTCCTCCATTGTTAGTGGGATTGCAGACTGGTACAACCATTCTGGAAATCAGTCTGGAGGTTCCTCAGAAAATTGGACATTGAACTGCCTGCAGATCCAGCTATACCTCTCTTGGGCATATACCCAAAAGATGCCCCAATATATAAAAAAGACACGTGCTCCACTATGTTCATCGCAGCCTTATTTATAATAGCCAGAAGCTGGAAAGAACCCAGATACCCTTCAACAGAGGAATGGATACAGAAAATGTGGTACATCTACACAATGGAATATTACTCAGCTATCAAAAACAATGACTTTATGAAATTCATAGGCAAATGGTTGGAACTGGAAAATATCATCCTGAGTGAGGTAACCCAATCACTGAAAAACACGCATGGTATGCACTCATTGATAAGTGGCTATTAGCCCAAATGCTTGAATTACTCTAGATGCCTAGAACAAATGAAACTCAAGACGAATGATCAAAATGTGAATGCTTCACTCCTTCTTTAAAAGGGAACAAGAATACCCTTGGCAGGGAATAGATAGGCAAAGATTAAAGCAGACACAGAAGGAACACCCATTCAGAGCCTGCCCCACATTTGGCCCATACATATACAGCCATCCAATTAGGCAAGATGGATGAAGCAAAGTAGTGCAGGCCGACAGGAGCCGGATGTAGATCGCTCCTGAAAGACACAGCCAGAATACAGCAAATACAGAGGCGAATGCCAGCAGCAAACCACTGAACTGTGAATAGGACCCCCGTTGTAGGAATCAGAGAAAGAACTGGAAGAGCTTGAAGGGGCTGGAGACCCCATATGTACAACAATGCCAAGCTACCAGAGCTTCCAGGGACTAAGCCACTACCTAAAGACTATACATGGACTGACCCTGGACTCTGACCTCATAGGTAGCAATGAGTATCCTAGTAAGAGCACCAGTGGAAGGGGAAGCCCTGGGTCCTGCTAAGACTGAACCCCCAGTGAACTAGATTGTTGGGGGGAGGGCGGCAATGGGGGGAGGATGGGGAAAAAAAAGAATAATTTGTGATTGTCCCTCATTTCATTTAATTACTGAATGAGTGGAATCTATAAATCTACATTTGTCTATATTTCTTCTCCATTTAAATGCATTACTTCTTATTATATACTTACATTATGAATAAAATATGATAATGAATCTGATACCATACATTATATAATGTATAATAAATAAAATTACATTAAAACAAAAATATATGCTCTATCATTTGAAATAGAAACTGTATAGACAATGTTTTGCTCAAATGTATGCAAACATAACTCACAAAATATATCAGATATGGTTAAAGGAGAAAAGAAGAGGACAAAATATATTTCTCTATGTTCATAGAAAGTAGGCTTCGAGAACAGTAAGTTTATTGTATTTTGTCATTGAAGTTAACTTTTATTCTTATTATGCTTACATAGCTTAGAATTGGCATCCATTGCTTTCCTGGTTACCAATTGAAAGTCTTTTATAACCCTCGATATGTTCCAAAGAATGAACTTACATCTTTATAATCTTCGTGCCCACTTAAAAATGGGAACTCTGTCTGGGATTTTCTCTTTGAAATAGTGAAAATCAAGAGGCTGTAACAATGTCTATATTGAAACTATTGAATATTTTCCTAAAAGATACTTGTAAAGAGGCATAAAAAGTGTAAATCAATTATGAGCTGGAAAAATTCTGATTAATTTACTGTAATTCAAACAAAACTTTGGAAAAATACTACAGAGTGAGTTCTACTGTGAAAGTGATCATTTTTTAAAGAATTATATATATGCTAATCCTGATAGGAAGAAAACATTATAAGCAATGAAATATTAAACAATCTCCAGCAAATTCTAATTCATCTCTGAAAGCACTTGTATTTGTCCTAAATTTACGAGAGATCAAGTACCTTTATAAATCTATCTGCTGACAGCTATTGACCTCCCTTGTATATGAGCATGATTGTGCTTTCATCCACTCTGAAAGGGACACAACTGTAGAGGTATTTTCAATGTGTCACTGGAGTCCACTTAACCCAAGAAAGCTGTTTTACCTGCTCCTTTTCATTTATCAATGTGTTGATCAATAGTTAGCATGGTGATTTGCTTTATAACCGCTATAGCTCTCTGAAGTCTTAGCAAATTAGAGATATTGAAAGGATACATAAATCTTTTGTGTGCTTTGAATGTACAGTGAAAGAAAATCCAATGTGATCAGTCATTCGGTCTTGGAATTTCCACAAACATCTGATCATGTGAGTTATATTATTCAGAACAGAGTTTTTAAAGGCCAGTACCAAAAGGTTAACTAGCAGTTACATTTAGGCAATTGTCTAAAGAGAAGAAATGCTTCTAGTTTTGACCTAGCAAAAGGATCTCCCACATATGAACATATAAATTAATTAAACCTAATGGAAAATCTAATTTTCAAAGATATGTTCGTGACTGATTAAAATTTTTGAAATACTTATAAAATTAAATATTAAGCTTTAAAGTGAGTATATCCAAGTGAAGGAAGGGACCACATCAGTTTGATTATCAAGTCTTGTTTTTATATATGTATGTGGTGACCGTAGGCCAAGTTGCACTGGTCAGTTCTCTCCTTCCTCCACATATTCGGAAAGATCAAACTTAGTTTGTTAGCCTTGCCAGCACGTGCCATTGTCTGCTGGTGATCTTACACATAATCTGATAGTCCAGAATAAAACAAGATACATTTGCCATACAAAAAAGCAATTCAAAATATTCTTTTCATATACAACCCATGTAACCTTTCACATTGTTCATAAACCATGTGACATATTATAAAACTTGATCTAATTTCACCAGTGTTTAATAAACCTTATTTTTTTAAGTTTTATAAGTTCTTTACTCGCAAAATTCCCTGTATTTCTGGATATATATATATATATTTCATATTTTATTATATATCAGTATGGATAGCATAACTTGGCTTTAAAATATAATGAAAATTTTACAAACAACACAAACTCTATACTAAGACCATCAGATGTCAAGTAGGTAGACAAAAGTAGTATCAAAGTTCAGCTTCTGTGCTCTAATCTTGGTTCTGTTTATTTTGGCGCAAAACTGCCCACAGACAAGTCAAACATTCAGAGAATACCTGTCTAAACACAAGTGATATGAAGTTGATATGCCTACATTCACCTAAACTCTTTCATCTCCCTTTAAGAACAAAAGCACCCAAGGTAACTAAAGTATTTTGCTAGCACAGCAATCTGATTCAGATTTCTAGAACTTTAATGTCTCCAGTTGTTGTCCTGAACCTGCAATCCCAAGAAAAATTAATCAATGTCACAAGCAGATCATCCAGTAATGAGACCGTCCTCCAAGTGGGAAAAGTCATCCCACAGTGAAATCTATGGCTTTCAGAGTCCCTGAAGTGGAGTGATTATGTCATGGGGAGTTTTCTTCCTCAAGCGGACAGACAACACTTTGACTCAGGGACTTACTACAGTAATTATGCTCTCAGAACTAAAACCAAGATAAGATAAACCAAAGTCATATTTCAGCCAAGACTCAATCAGATACATCTACTCATTGTTCATACCTATTTTATCCCAAAGCTAATCTGAGTACCATCCACGTCTACACACACCCAAAAGTAGGGCTAAGGGTAAGTTTTTCTTGTCATGGACAAATCGACTGAATTCCTTACCTGTCCTTATTTTATTTTATTTTTGAGAGTGTAATATAATTACATCATTTTCCTCTTCTCTTTCTTGCCTCTGAATCATCATATATATTCCATTTTCTCTCAAATCCATAGCTTCTTTTTTAGTAATTGTTGTTATACTGCTATAATGACTTGAATAGGTTTGGCCCCCATAGAGTCATGAGTGTGCCTGGCTGACAGAGAGTGACACTATTAGGAGATGTGCACTTGTTGGAGGAAATGTGTCATTGTGAGGGTGAATTTAGAGGTCCTATGCTTAAGCTCTGTCTAGGGTGGAAGACTCAATCTCCTGGCTGCTTTCAGATCAAGATGTGGAATGCTCAGCTCTTTCTCCAGCACCGTGTCTGCCTACACGGTACCATGCTTCCCACCATGATGACAATGAACTAAACTGCAAGCTATCCCAAATTAAATGTTTGCATTTGTAAGATTTGACTTGATCATGGTGTCTTTTACCAGCAATAAAGCCCTAATTAAGACATACAAACGCACACACTTCTAAATACAGAAATATAGTCTGCTTAATCTGTGTAATATTATTCATATGTATGTTTTCAGAGCTGACCATTTAGTATTGGTGATCACTTGGTGCACTAGTCTCTAGAGAAGACTATTTCTCCCACTCTCAGAATCCCTAAGTTGCCCTTGATTCTTTGTATAGGGCCAAGGTCTCCTCACCTGTGTGTGGTAAGTAGCCAAACGAATGTTCTTTAAAATTCTGAAACTCTGGCTCCCTGTAGCTTAGGACCATAAACAGTAGGATATATTTATTTGAAACAACCATGGTTTTTATTTCAATGAAGCTGTTCAACCACAGAGGATCAAGCTCCTGAAAGGCAAGTGACCTAGGATGCTCTCCATCTTCAGCTGATCCATTGGTCTTCATACGCAAAATATAACCATTCAGTACTGTGTGCACATACACATACATTTAAAACTATTAGACCTGATAAAGCTGCCAAAAGTAACCAAATTTGTTTTCAAAAAAGAAAGAAAAAAGGAAAGAAAGAAGGAAGGAAGGAAGGAAAGAAAAGAAAGAAAGAAAGAAAGAAAGAAAGAAAGAAGGAAGGAAGGAAGGAAGGAAGGAAGGAAAGAAAGAAAGAAAGAAAGAAAGAAAGAAAGAAAGAAAGAAGGAAAGGAGGGAGGGAGGGAGGAAGGAAGGAAGGAAGGAAGGAAGGAAGGAAAGAAAGAAAGAAAGAAAGAAAGAAAGAAAGAAAGAAAGAAAGAAAGAAAGAGAGAAAGAGAGAAAGAGAGAAAGAGATAAAGGAAGAGAAGCTGCCTATGACACAGTTGCTTTCCGCTTCTATCATTGCCACGAGTTTATCTCCCATGAGGGGTTCTTTCGATAGTCACTATGATTTTTATTTGTTTTGTTGTTATATTAAATGGTTTAAATATAGTTTATTCTATAATCGTTTACAATAATGGGAAAATAGAAATAGTATGGAGAGTTTCAAAACATGCCACAGTCAATTTCTCCTTAGCTTTTTACATCCGCTTGTTACATCTCTTAACGATTAATGAAGCCACATTACACAGCTATAATTTGCTCAGATTTCCATAGTCTTTGCCATCTGTCTCTTTCTGGCTCTGTGATTCCACCCAGGACATAGTTCTATTTGCGTCTTTTCATTCCTCAACCTCGTCTTAGCTATGACAATTTGTCATTCTTCCTTTATTTGGATGACCTCAACACTTTTAAGTAACACTTGGCATATATTTTATTCAATGCTCCATTATTGAACTGCATGTAGAGTTCTTCTCCTGAAAGAAAAATGCTGGTCAGTTCCAGTACACAAATACAGCAATACCCACACTATTAACCTGGAAGCCCAAGAGAAAAAAATGTTTATTGTTATGAATATAGAGTTTTGTGCAATTTCTTTTCCTTTTTATCTTGTAGACTGTTCATTTCAAATGTTGCTCAGGTCATGCCCTTGCTACCGCCCTCTCTGGGGTTGTTTCATTTATTTGTAATATAGTTATAGTTTCTTGTAACAATCTCAATTCCTTACTGGTACCTTCTGTCCTAGTAAATCATATTCTTAAAATGTTCCGAACCCTAACACTCACACTTGTGTTGTGAAAGTTGTATAGGTTTCTGAAGATGGTCAAAGGCATTTATACACTACTGTAATCCCTTGAAGAATCATTTCTTTTCCTAAAATAAGCTTGACCTTTGCTTGCCCTTCCCTAATCCAAGGCCCTCACACCATGGTTGATAGTTTCTGGTAGTTTTATCTTCAGTAGATTTTATATAACTGATGGCATATAGTATGTTCCCACTTTGTCTCTTTAAGGCAAAACAAACAAGCAAACAAACAAAAAACAACCCCACCCCAACCCCTGTAGGGTGCCGGACTGTGAAAGGTACCCTGATTCCTGATCAAGATAGGTCGAATTCCCGGGGACCCTAAAATGGATGGCAGGAGCATTTTCAGTCTCCCAGGAGATCAAGCCCTTTCACACAGCTCTTCAAAGGTCACATGTGCCACCTACAGTGCTTACACTGTGTTCTTTCTTGTGTCACCTCTTTGAAGTCAATCGTCGTGCCATGAATCAGTTCTAGGAACACAGAACTGATAAGCTTTATGAAGCAAAAAAAAAAAAAAAAACCACAGAGAGTTATCAAAACATTGTAGTTTAGAATAAATACCAGATTCAAGTTTTGGCTATGATACCTTCTGTTAAAACTATAGAAAGTCTGTTATAGATCACCCATTTAGGGCAGAGCATGCCACAATCTTTATTGTCACTACAGTGACTAATTGTGAGTCTCTGTGTTAACTGCCATCTTTTGAAAAGAGAATCTTCTCTGATGAGAGTAGAGAGTGGCACTAGTCTGTAGGTATATTGATAAGTCATTAGATCTCAGTTTCATACTATATCCGTTTCACAGAGTAACAACCAGAAACTGGTTGGTTACTCCCGTAGCATTTGTACCACAATTGTGCCAATGGGCATATCTTCCCAAACTATGTAAGATAAATCAATATTTTTCTCTTTCAGTATTATACATAATATCTCCCATTGCTGTGCAAGACACCAGGCTGATGCAAGCTTGAGTTTATTTTAAATCATAATAATTAGAAAGGAAAATTTCTAAGAAGCTTTATTGTTTTCCTTTGCACTTTAAATGTGTGTCTCCTTGGCCTTTGAATCCAACAAAAGTTTATTCAAAAATATTAAAGATATCCTGCCGTGACATTCCCATTACTAAATAAGAATCGGCTCAGGAGTTAAAGATAGCAACTTTTATGTAAAAGAGCTAATATCTTTTTTCAGTGCTTCACTAGTGATGCCCAGGCAGAAACGATAATAGAAAGGTGGCAATATAGAAGAGTTTCTGAGACCCTACCTTTAACTACAATGTTGTGTCATTTCTTAAACATAAAAAACGATTCACTGTGAACCCTAAATCATGTCTGTGCACCAAGGTAACACTACCTCAGACATAAATCCATGTCCAAATTTAAAGTGAGCAGCTCCTGGACCTCAAGGCTGAATTGATGTGATTTCTAGTAGCCTTGAGTAGATGGATGTCTGTTACATGTATGAGAAGTAAAACAATATTTAGTAATCTATGATTGATTACATGTGACCAAAGCTGACTGACTACATCTTATTCAGGAGATGGAGTCTCCATCACCTTCCCTGAGCATAAGATGAACGTGTATATTGTTTTAACCAAAATCCTATAGTAAGAAAGATACCATGTGTGACTTCTAAATCTGTCTCCTAAGCTTTGCACCTTTTACCCCACCTCCTAACAACACTTACTGCTCTAAAATACCATCTAACATCTCGGTAGCCACCACAGACACTGTAAGGCACATGACACTTGAATGCATGCTTCACTGTCAGCAGCCCCAGCTCAACTTCCAGATGTCACAAAAGCATCCATGATGTCATGTGGGTAACTCATTCAACTAAACCTTTAGTTGTCTATAGAACAAGTCTGAGGCGATTTATCTTAAACTACTGGTCATGTCTAGTCATTGCACAGAAACAGCACCAAAAATGATAATTTATTCTGCTACAAACTTGTGTAAAGATAGGCTAAACAGTAATGAATAGGCAGAAAGAGAAGTTGTCCAGGAAACACTTTATATATCTGGAATGAGTATCTGGATACATTGTAAGTGAATTTATACACAATGTAGTCCATGTTGTTTTCTTTAGTAATTTTCCAGTGAGATGGTAAGTCATGCTAAAGGCTCAGAGTTCAGGTTTATTCAACTCTTTATATTCAGCATGTAAGCTAGTTCTTATAGATTTACTTGGATTTTTTTTTTTATTTCAGGGAGACTTTGTATTTTCTTTTGAAAAAGACAGAGGGCCTGGTGCTCTTGAGCCCTACTGGTATCTCAAGGGAGCATTTGTGCTCCTACAACTCAGAAGCAATCAATCATGTATCACTGTTGGTTCTGTCCGCAACCATATTCTGGTTGATTCGGGCAAGGATTGCTTTAACCTGGCAACATTTTACAGAAAATATAGAATACTCCACTTCCTACAGCTCATTGATTTTAGAGTGACTTTTTCCCCTGCAATTCTAATACTTGTCATTTAATTCAACAAATTTAAATGTAGAAAAACTGTCAAAGCTTTAAATATTTAATAAGTATGAATTTCTCCAAACCGGAATAAAAGGAGGGAGGGGGAGGGAAAAACAAAAAGAGAATCTAAACTATAAAGAATTGAAAAATCTAAAGGTGTGATAAATCATGTAGTTACATAGTGATCTATAAATAAATAGATAAATAAGATACTCGTGATCTTTACTTTTTTGCTTTTCTTTCTGTCTGTCTCAGTGTCTTTGTCTCTATCTCTCTGTCATTGATACCTCGTGTGTGTGTGTGTGTGTGTGTGTGTGTGTGTGTGTGTGTGTGTGTTTATTGTGTCTGTGAATAGGGAGACTCAGAAGCCATTTGCCATGTTTTTAGATAAGGTCTCTCACAGGTCTAGAGAATATCAGTTTGGCTAGCCCAGCTATGTGTTCCAAGAGTCTACCAGCCCCTACTTTCTAGTACTGTTAATACAAGCCTGTTCTCCTACACACAGGTTTTATTTTAAGTGAGTTCTGGAAAACCAAGTCAGAACCTCATCCTTGTACCGGCTGAGCAATCTTTCTAGCCCCCAAATTGTCTTTCTTTTCTGAGGACAAGAACTCTTTATTTTCTCCAATTTCAATATAGAAATTGGATGGAGATATTAGTAGCTTCGGTATCAGAATTTCAGCCATGGATCAAAAAAATAAAGAACATTAGTTGTGTAGAAATAAAAATGACTAGCTGTATCATTTCTAAATCAAGTCTCGATATGCACAAAATTTCAAAAGCATATTTATACTGATAGTTTATGATCTAGAAGCTGTTCTTTATTCCCTCCGTATAATTTATACGTTCTTATTTTTCTTGTGAATTATTTGAGCTTAAAGTAGCAGCTAATGGGCACACTAAAACTATTAACATATGGGAGACAGATAAATAGTGCTTTAGTCACCATGTGACAGAACCTTGGCCTTCATGTAACTGAGCCATAATTTATCAACATAACAAAACACAGGCAGGTGACTGCAAACCAAAAGAAAGGGAATTTCCAAGACAACATGAAAACAACTGCCCGAGTCATCAGAGGAGGTGGGGGCACTGAGGAGGCAAGTAGGACTCTTCTGTGTAATGATAGAAAGTATTAAGGAAAAGGTTCACATTCAAATGTACTTGGCAGTAAGAACAGAATTTAAAACTTTTATATCTAGGGCTAGTAGTAAAATAAATACAAGAAATGTATTAAAGTAAACTGCAGAAAAGGAGGATTGCAGTCTGAAAATATATCTAAATACTGATGTTTCCCAAATTACTAATAAATTAAATGGAAAGGCTGTTGGGAAAGAAAATGTAGAAATCAGTCCATGTGTTTGAATTAAAGTGATTTATGATTTAGTCTACAGAAATGTCTTGTGTACAATATTAGTAGTTAACTCTCTCTCTCTCTCTCTCTCTCTCTCTCTCTGTGTGTGTGTGTGTGTGTGTTGTGTGTGTGTGACAGATTGATAAATTCTTGATAGATATTTAGATATTTTTGAACTATCCACTTATATGTCACATTTAAGCTCATGAATATATATAGATTGCAAAAAAACAATGTCTAAAAGGTATTAGGGTAGACCAAAATAGAACTTTAAAAATTGAAAACATTTAAATCAGTGAAGAAATATGTTAAAGAGAGAGAGAGAAAGCCTAGGAAATGAGCAGTCAGGAAAACAGAGAGAAGCCTGTGATAAAGTGGTGACCCAAATCTGAAACACTAAGACTAAGTTCTCTTTCTGGAATCAACCACATCTGGAATCAACAGACATCAGTGTTTAGTGACCAACTGTGTCAAATGTTTAAACAAGGTACAATGTAGAAAGTATGCTTGAAGTTTCTATATAAATAATTGGCAATAGTAGCAGCTGTAACACTAGAGTGGGCAATTTTGTTCAGGAAATCTTTCTTTTTTAAACTTGTATTGATCCTTTGTGGATTTCACATCATGCATCCCAATCCCACTCATTGACCCATCCCTCTACATCTGCCCTCTGTCTTTGCAACATCCCCACCAAAACGAAACAGTCTCGATTGTCTAGCCACCTCTCCATATTCACCAGTCTTGCAACTGTAGCAATAGCCAATTAACATTACTCAAATCAAGCCCAGGGGTGGCAGACGTGGCCGCATGCTCCTCCTACCAGCCCCAATGTTTCATGTTCCAGAGTGAAAGACACATACACACAGTCTTCATGTTTCTATATCCCTTTAACAGCTCAGTGTCTGGGCCACTTCTAACCTCCACATGGCTAAACTATCCCCCTCTGATATTTCCGACTTGTTTCTTTGCAAAATCTATTTTCCATCTTTGTTGCCCTCGACCCTATTGGGCAGCCCTCCTGAGGCCCACTTGTCCTCCTCCCCCACCTTTTACCTTTTAACTATTTCTTTGTCCTGCACCTCTCAGGTATGTTGTCTCTCCTCTGTCAAGGCCAATTTTTATTTCCTGTCCCTTGCCTAGGAATCCTAAACGTCCTGCCTCTGTACATCCTTCCCAGCCATTGGCTTTGAGCATCTTTATTTACCTATCAGAACCAACTGGAGGCAGGGTCCCTCACATTTAAGTGTGAGATACTACAATTATACAATTAGCATGAGAATACAAGCAGTTACTGGCAACACCGAACATCTAGGTTAACCTCCCACCCACTCACCTCCACCCCACCCCTGCCTCAAATCACCTGCTGGGTATATCCCCTGGGACAAACCCAGCTGCTCTAAGATGTGCAATGCCCTGTGAGTTCCATTGTCCAATCCAAGGTAGCTCACCAGAGGCCTGCTACATCCAGGAAGCCCATCTTTCTGATACTTGGTACATCACAAATATCTAGGGACAAATAGCATAAGAACAAAATCAACAAAAGTCAGGGAAATATGGCACCTTCAAAGCATAGCTATCCTACTATACAGCAAGCCCTGGATATCCTAACATAACTGAAAACCAGAAAATTACTGTAAATCCAATATTTAAAAGATTATCCAGTCCTTTAAAGAGGAAATTAATCAATTGCTCAGAGAAATACAGGAAAATACAGTAAAACAGGGGAAGGCCTTTAAAGGGAAAAATGAAGAAATCCCTTAAGGAAATACAGAAAAATACAATTAAACAGGTAAAGGGAACAAGAACTGTTTAAGATCTGACAATGGAAATAAAACCAATAAAGAAAGAACAAACTGGGGGAATTCTGAAAATGGAAAATCAAAGGAAGAGGATAGGAACAACAGACATAAGCATCACCAGCAGAATACAAGAGAAGGAAGAGAGAATCTGAAGAGTAGAAAACACTACAGAAGAAAGTGATACATCAGTTAAAGAAAATGTTATTTCTAAAACATTCCTGGAACAAAATATCCAGGAAATCTGCGATACTATGAAGAGACCTAGTTTAAGAATAATAAAAATAGAAGAAAGTGAAAAGTTCCAGGTCCAAAAACCAGAAAATATTTATATCAACAAAATCATAAAAGAAAATTTCCCCAACCTACGATAGGCTTATAAACATTAAAGAAGCTTACAGAACAGCAATTAAACATTAAAGAAGTTTGCAGAACAACAATTAAACTGGACCAGGAAAGAAAATCTTCCCAACATATAATAAAACAGAACAAAGAAAGAATATTAAAAGCTTCAAGGGAAAAGGGCCAAGTAGCATAAAAAGACAGACTTATCAGAATTACACCTGACTTTCTCTAGGAGACTCTAAAACCTAGAAGCGCCTAGACAGATGCCTGGCAGCTTCTATGAAACCACAGATGCCAACCTAGACTACTGTTCCTACCAAACCTCTTTATCTCCACAGATGGAGACAAGAGACTTGAAAACAAAACCGAATTTAAACAATGTATATCCACAAATTAGGCTTTACAGAAAATACTAGAGGGAAAATGCCAACCCAAGAAGGTTAACTACACTAAAGATAATATAGGAAATAAGTAATTCCAAACCAGCATAAACAAAATAAGGAAAGCACACACACACACACACACACACACACACACACACACACTACTACACACTACACACACTACCACAAGCAATATCAAAATAACAAGAATTAACAAACATTGTCCATTAAAATCAACATCAATGGACTTATATCCCCAAGAAAAAGACAAAGACTAACAGAATGCATGCAGAATGGTCAAGCTCCAGCTTACCCCAGTGGGGGAATGATTGTTCTTGGCTTGGTGGCAGGCTTGGTGGTTGTAACTGGGAGCACAAAGAGGCCTTCTATGTGAGATTAGGCTGCAGCTCTGTAAACAAAGGCCTTTCTTCTGGCTTCCCATCCAGACTCTTGGTGAAAAGGGACAGTCCATGGTTCTGAAACTAAATACTTTTTGAAGGAAGGAATGTCTGGGAAGGGAAACTTAATGGCTAAGCCCTCCAGTCCTCTAGATACCTTATAAGCATAGAGAACTCTGTTTTGGGCCTATATGACTATGGTCACATCTGTTTTATGGGAGAAACATAGCATGCTTTCCAAGTCAGTAGCCTAGCAGGGAGCTGTGAGTCACCTCAGCCTCAGATGTGTGCCCACCATGACTCCAGTTCTTGACCTGTTCTACCTTACCAAACTTCAAGGCATGGTTTTGGGTCCCACATGCTCTTTTGCACCCTCACCATCAGAGCCAGTTCTCTGGGGCCACCCAGACTAGGTTCAGGCTGTTTTCCTAAGTCCTACAGCTGGTAAGGGACAGGGACATCTCTCTCACACCCAAGCCACTAAAGCCACCTCTATTGTGCTGCCCAGGTGAGGAAATCTGAAGACTCCTACTTCATTCCTTAAGAAGAATGTATTTTCTGATGTATTTCCTTAGAGGGTCTGTATTAGAAGCCTGTTATTTGGTACAGGTATAGAGTATATAAAATAAGGATCATATGAATCAAAGTGAAAAATATGGCAACTGAGCCCCATAAAATTCAACGTATAATAAAGACTCAATCTATTAAATGGATATTAAAATAGATGTATTTATTTCAAAGTTGATTATTTGTAAATAATAATTGTCTGAAAAGGGCTCATTAAATGACAAGACTAACTGGCAGAGCATTTTAGGTTTTTATATCTGCATTCCACAGTCTCTCTTAATTTAAAAAGAAAAGCGGAGATACATATACAACTAAGAAGACTGTACTCTGTAATACTGTTTTTTAAGAATTTCTTTTTATAGGGGTTGGGGATTTGGCTCAGTGGTAGAGCTCTTGCCTAGCAAGCGCAAGGCCCTGGTTTTGGTCCCCAGCTCCAAAAAAAAAAAAAAAAAAAAAAGAATTTCTTTATGTGTATACAAATACGTCTGTCTGCACATGTGTACAGGTGCCCACAGAGGCTAGAGGCATCAAACGCTCTGGAAATGGAGTCACAAGTGGCTGTGAGCTACCTGATGGGGTGCCCGGACTGAACTCAGATAATCAGATCCATGCCACCTCTCTACCCACAGAACTTCATGTTCTATTTCTTTTCCTAAGCCCACCTAATCGGAATATTTAAAAGGCCACATGACTCTTCTCTTTATAATACTACAGTAAACTGACAAGACAGAAAAAAATGCAAGTAAACACATTGGCGAAATCTGTGGACTAGGGTACCATAATAATTTGGCTTTTTACTTTGTCACAATTGTCAACATGAGTTTAATATAAACTCACCTGTCATTTATAGAGGAAATACATGATGCTCTGAGCAGTCCAAGTTCCTGAGATCAGACTGCCCTAGTTTACTTCTTATCGCTGTGATAACACTGTGGCCAGTGCAACTTCTGAGAGAAATTTCCACTTTACAAATCCCAGGTAATGACTTAACACTGAGGGAAGTTAGGACCGGAACTCGGACGCAGAAAATGAAGCAGAAGCCAGTGGAGAAATTCTGCTTCCTAGGTCTTTCTGCCTGGTTCACCCAGCCTGCTTTCTTCTCCAACCCCAGATCTCTGGCCCAGTGTCATTAATCAAGAAAATGTCCCATTGACTCACCTGTTGTTGGAGGCAATTCCTTAGTTAATGTTTATTCTTGTGCCAAATTGACAGTTAAAAATTTAAATAATAAAAAAACTAAATATAGAACAACCAATTTAAACTTATCCTCCACTAGCTTACAAACAAATGAGAGGCAGACTATTACTATTTTATTTGGCTTCGACAATTACTGGAGGAACCCCTAATCTGCTCTTCTAACTGCCAGCTGGCCTGACTACCTCCCCAGTAGTGTATCCTAGACACTTGCCATATATACTGCCCATGTGTTCATGGCCCATCCTCCCTGATGGCAGCTTCCTCCTCTCCTCTTGTTCTTCCTCCTTCTCCTCCCGATCTCTCCTCTCCTCTCTCTTTCTCCTCTCTCTCTCTCTCTCTCTCTCTCTCTCTCTCTCTCTCTCTCTCCTTCCCTCCCTCCTTCCTTCCCTCCTCCCCTCCCTCCTTCCTTCCCTCCCTCCTTCCTCCACCAGGTAACTTAAACAACACCTACCCTCTAATGAGAATTCACTCATAGGCCTAAACCTTCAGGTACAGAATTCAGCATTACAATATACAGCAAGAGAGCAAACTAAGCAGTAGCCATCTCTGATAAATTCAGTGTTGGAACCTGAGCTCAGTGCTAGAGTCCTTGATTCACCTTCATGAGCCGGTCATCAACTCACAGCACATCTACCCTTCTGCTATTCAAAAGGCAGTTGTGCCTAAAGCCCCACAGTGAAGAATATTTGTATGAAATGGTATAGGACAGTTTTTCATCTCTGACAAAAAAACACCACCTCCACCACCTCCACCACCACCACCACCACCACCACCACCACCACCACCACCAACCCAACAACCAAACCTTCTTTTAATGTTTGTGTATAGCCTTTGAGTACTTAGAAGTTTGGTTAAGTGCAAAATGTCTGATTTCTGTGGCCACATTTCATAATTCAATTAGTCTTAGCCTTAAAGACATAACAGAGCAGCACATTTTTACCTCAAAAACTGATTCTGAACAGCCTCCTGGGGAGACCTCTGTTTTGTATATTATGTAGCTTGTGAAGAGTAAGTGTGATTTGCCAACAAAGGAGGTGCGTCACCATGGAGCAGGTACGCCTGAGGAAAACAGGAATAACTAACCCTTTGTTATTCCCAGTTACATCATGTAGCACACTATGAAGTAAAATGACAAAAAAGGACAAGCAGTTTTGGTAGTTCGCATAGGCAATCCCAACACTTGAGAGGCTGTGGTAGAAAAATTGCTACAGGTTTGAGGCCAGCGTGTGCTACATTGTGAGGCTCCATCTCAAAAATACAAAACACTTCAGTCTTTTGCCTATAAACATGTATGTGTAACTAACAAAGTAGATAGTTTACTTCATTGATAATAGATACCCTAGGAACGACTGTGTATGAATGACTGATTGAAACATCAAATTATGTAAGTCCTCCGTATGGATGATCATTTTATACCCATTACATTCATCATCACATTACATTACTTATTATACTTATTACATTAATTACAAGGTGCTGTCCATTAGTTCTTAATATTGACTATTTTATAGCCAGTAAAGTATTTCTGTAGACATGTGCTACTTTGGAACTGAATTTTACAGGAGAAATATAGACCACTTTGTCAACTTGAAAACCTACGAAAGAAAAATATTTAGACTAACCTTCCCAAATCAATATTGTCCTACTACAAACTAAAACATAAATCCGTTATGAACTTCCTGACGAAATAAAAGCAGTATTGTGAGGCCAAAACAGGAACAATATACCTTCTAGGTGAAGGGTTCTCTTTGCCCAGAGATGGGGAATGGGGAAGGTTCCCAGGAGTCTATGGGGATAACCCCTAGCTAAGACTCCTCACAGCTGGGGTTATGGAGACTGACATGACTAGCTCCTGTAGTTAGATGAGACATCCAGTGTAAGAGGGCAATATGAACCTACCCACAAAAGCTTCGACCAAAATTGTGTCCTGCCTAAAAGATACACAGGGTTAAAGATGGAGCAGAGATTGAGGGAAGGGCTCGCCAATGACTGCTCCAACTTGACAGCCATCCCACGTAAGAGAGCCAACACCTGACACTGTTAATGCTCCTCTGCTGTACCTGCAGACAGGAGCCTAGCTTAACTGTCTCCTGAGAGTCTTCATCTAGCAGCAGGTGGAAGCAGACGGAAACAGATGCAGAGACCCACAGCCAAACACCAGGGGGAGCTCAGGGAGTTTTGTGGAAGAGTGGGGGATAGAAATGAGCAAACTCCATGAGTCAAGAACACCACAAGAAGATCTACAGAGTCAACTAACCTGGCCCTATGGGGACACAGAGATTGAACCACCAATCAGAGAGGATGCAAGGGCTGGACCCAGGCCCACTACACATTTGTTGCAGATGTGCAGCTTGGTCTTCACCTGGATCCCCTAACAATTGGAACAGGGACTGTCTCTGACTCTGCTGCCTGCCATCCCTTCCTCTGACTGAACTGCCTGATTGAGCCTCAGTGGGAGAGGATGAGCTTAGTCCTGCTGGGACTTGATGTCACAGGATACAGTGGTAACCAAGGGAAGAGAGAGATGACTGGAGATATTTGTAGTGTGGGACAGGGAGGAGAAGGGGGGGTTGCATGGAGATGTAAAGAGAATGAACAAATAAATTAACAGAACCTGGGGATCTGTTTGCAGTTAAGACAGTTAAGAATAAGTTCCCATGTGTTCTTTGTTAAGTCCTTGCCAATTAACATTTCTATTTGTAATAAGACGTTCCTGTTTGTCCTGTGTTGAATCCTAGTTTAAGAATACATTTGTTTGTCCTGAGCTAAGTCCTCACAAAGTAAAGTTTCTATTTGTAATTAACTTAAGTTCATATTCCCAGGATTGGATGTAAACAGTTTGCAACCCCAATGATATGAAGTATACCCTTACCCTTGTTCCTTCCCTTTCACCAGTATCTTTCTAACAATGTACGGTAGCCAACTCCCCGTTGTGAACACCTCATCTCTTCTGTAAAAGGGATTTCAAGACTCCAGCAGCAGCCGCTCTATCACACTCTGACTTAGAGTGAGACAGCCAACCAGCTAGTCCCAAGTGCGCCTCAAATTACAGCTGGCATCAATTGAACTACAACCATGTAGTCTCAGTCAGTCTCTCTCTCTCTCTCTCTCTCTCTCTCTCTCTCTCTCTCTCTCTCTCTCTCTCTCTCTCTCTCTCTCTCTCGGATTCTCGAGTTTAGCAAATATGACCTGTGCTCCTACTTTAGGGAAAGAGCAAGGAAGCTACTTTTGAGTTGGTAGGGATGACTGCAGACCCACATTTTAGAAACAGTGACATGGAAGGCCCATAGAAGGTAGGGACCCCAAGCCCTGAAAAAAGTAATAGCCTAGACAGAAAGCCATCAAAGAGAACTCTTAAAATTTATGGTGCAGATGTCGAAGTGGAGCTCTCTACAATTGATGGCTTATGGCAGGAGTGAAGGTGGGGTAGTTTCTTCAAGGAACTAGCCACTAGAAGTTTGACCATGCTCCAGAGAGTATACAAGCAATACAAATTGAACTTCTGTCTTTTCTTTCTTTCTTTCTCTCTCTCCTTCTTTCTTTCTTTCTCTCCTTCTTTCTTTCTTTCTCTCCTTCTTTCTTTCTCTCCTTTCTTTCTTTGTTCCTTCCCTCTTCCTCCTCTTCCTCCTCTTCCCCCTCTTCCCCCTCTTCCCCCTCTTCCTCTTCTTCCTCTTCTTCTTCCTCTTTCTTCTTCCTCTTCCTCCTCCTCCTCCTTCCTCCTCCTCCTTCCTCCTCCCTCTTCCTCCTTCTCCTTCCTCCTCCTCTTCCTCCTCCTTCCTCCTCCTTCTTCCTCCTCCTCCTCTTTCTTCCTCTTCCTCCTCCTTCCTGCTCCTCCCTCTTCCTCCTCTTCCTCATTCTTCTTCCTCTCCTCCTCCTCTCCATCTCATTCTCATTCTCATTCTCATTCTCAGTCTCAGTCTCAGTCTCAGTCTCAGTCTCAGTCTCAGTCTCAGTCTCAGTCTCAGTCTCAGTCTCATTCTCATTCTTATTCTTTGTGAGAGATGGACCTGAGAGGTCTGGAAAGAGAGCATGGATGGTTGCGTTTCATGATGTGAAATTTCCAAATAATCAATAAAAGTGTAACGAAACCATTTAAGGTTATAAAAAGTCATAGCTCCAAATTCTCCTTTAAGGTATTTATCAATGGAATTAGTAAACATAGCTTAAACATCAGAAATAAATACAGAAAAAGTATGAAAAATAATGCTAAAATTTCTAATAGGTAGGCTGGTCTACTAGATAAAAAACTTTACATATATCTAAACACATTTGATAAAAATAAGATTATTAGCATGCTATGAAAGTTCAGTAGAAATAAAATGTTGATAAGTACAATTAAACTTTACCTATATACAAAAGCATATAATAAGGTATCATAATTGTAAAAATTAACAATGCAAAATAATATAACATCATGAGAAACTATAAGGTGTCTATTGAAGATGCATCTAATTAGGATCCATAGAGAGAAAATGAATTATTTTATTGGAAAAAAACTTTTAAAATACATAAAAATAAATGTGCATTTCTTTTTGTAGTACTCTTAAAATAGAAATATCCTCTAAGAAAGATTTTTGAAAACTTTATTTTCTTTTTACGTGGATGTTTATATCTCTCTGCATATGATTCTGATGGCCTTGAAAGCCAGAAGATGAAGTCGAATTTCCTAGAACTAGAGTTGTAGACAGCAACTGAGCAGTACCGGGTCCTCTGCAAGAACAGCACACTCTTTCACCCATCGAGACCTCTCTTCAGCTCTGATCTGTGGCACTCTGGTAAAGGCAAGTTTCCAAACAGCAATGCCTCTGACATTTTGTACTAGATTTCTCTTTGTTGCAAGGATAAAATAAATGAAAATTATTTACAAGAAATTTCCCAGAGAGATACATTTCTCTATCATTATGAATACAAGACATTAAGATATATGTATGTCCCGTTCTCAGAGGAAAATGATATTTAAGATCCTCTAGGTTAAGAAAATAAGTATGAATATTTTTATTAATTTAAATTCAATATACCTTTAATAATTTTTATTGCATATTTGTTTGAAGGAAACAAAACATTTAAGAAGCATTACCACTTTACAGATTTTTAACATAATATTCAATTTAATACAATGTATTTTTGATCATATTCCTTCTACCTTCTTCACAATGACTGCTCTCAGATTGACTCCTATTCCTCCCTTCCTAACTTTCAGGTCTTTCATTTTAATTTTAATTTTTATTTATTTTGTTTGTTTGTTTATTTTGGGGGTTTTGCTTTATTTTTGTTTTGTTTGGGGTTTTTTTGTTGTTGTTTCTTGTTTTTAGTTTTTAGTTTTTCTTTTTCTTTATATTGGATTTTTTTATTTATTTACATTTCAGATGTTATCCCCTTTCCAAGTTTCCCAGTCATAAAATCCCTATCCCATCCCCCCTCCCCCTCCTTCTATGAGGGTGTTCCCCCACTCATCCACCCAGCCCTTCCTGCCTCCCTGATCTGATACTACTCTACACTGTGGTGTTGAGCCTTGGCAAGACCAATGGCTTCTCCTCCCATTGATGCCCAACAAGGCCATCCTCTGCTCCATGGGTCTGTCCATGTGAACTGTTTGGATAGTGCTTTAATCCCTGGAAAATCTAGTTGGTTGGTATTGTTGTTCTTATGGAGCTGCAAATCCCTTGAGTGCCTTCAATCCTTTCTCTAACTCCTCCAATGGGGACCCTATTCTTAGTACAATGGCTGGATGCCAGCATCCGCCTATGTACTTGTCAGGCTCTGGCAGAGCCTCTCAAGAGATAGCCATATCCGGCTCCTGTCAGCATTCACTTCTTGGCATCACCAATATTGTCTGAGTTTAGCGGCTGTATGGATATGGGCTGGATCCCCAGGTGGGGCAGTCCCTTGATGCTCTTTCCTTCAGTCTCTGCTCCAAACATTGTCTCCATATCTCATCCTAGGAACATGTTTGTTTTCCCTTCTAAGGACTGAAGCATCCACATTTTAGTCATCCTTCTTATCTTCATGTGCTCGGTGAATTATATTTTAGGTAATCTGAACTTTTGGGCTAAAATCAACTTATCAGTGAGCACACAGCATGTGTATTCTTTTGTAATTGGGTTACCTCACACAGGATGATATTTTCTAGTTCCCTCCATTTGCCAATGAATTTCATGAAGTCATTGTTTAGAATTGCTGAGTAGTATTCCATTGTGTAAATGTACCACATTTTCTGTATCCATTCCTCTGTTGAAGTACATCTGGGTTCTTTCCAGCTTCTGGCTATTATAAATAAGGCTGCAATGAACATAGTGGAGCATGGGCCCTTATTGTATGTTGGAGCGTCTATTGTATATATGCCGAGGAGTGTTATGGCTGGGTCCTCAGGCAGTTCAATGTCCAATTTTCTGAGGAACCTCCAGACTGATTTCCAGAATGGTTGTACCAGTCTGCAATCTCAACAACAATGGAGGAGTGTTCCTCTTTCTCCACCTCCTCGCCAGCATCTGATGTCACCTGAGTTTTTGATCTTAGCCATTCTCACTGGTTTGAGGTGAAATCTCAGGGTTGTTTTAATTTGCATTTCCCTGAGGACTAAGGATGATGAACATTAATTTATGTGCTTCTCACCCATTCAATATTCCTCAGTTGAAAATTCTTTGTTTAGTTCTGTACCCCATTTTAAATAGGGTTCTCTGGTTCTCTGGTGTCTAACTTCTTGAGTTCTTTGTATATATCAGATATCATCCCATTGTTGGATGTAGGATTGGTAAAGCTCTTTTCCCAATCTGTTGGTTGTCATTTTATCCTATTGACAGTTTTCATTGCTTTACAGAAGCTTTGAAACGTAATGAGGTCCCACATGTTAATTCTTGACTTTAAAGCAGAAGCCACTGGTGTTCTGTTCAGGAAATTTTCCACTGTGACTTTGTGTCCGATACTCTTCCCCACTTTCTCTTCTATTAGTTTCGATGGATCTGGTTTTATGTTGAAGTTCTTGATTCACTTGGACTTGAGCTTTGTAGAAGAAGATTAGAATGGATCTATTTGCATTTTTCTACATGCAGACCTCCAATTCAACCAGCACAATTTGTTGAAAATGCTCTCTTTTTTCCATTGGCTGGTTTTAGCTCTTTTGTCAAAGATCAAGTGACCATAGGTTTATGGGTTCATTTCTGGGTCTTCAATTCTATTCCATTGATCAACGTGCCTGTCTCTAGACCAAAACCATGCAGTTTTAATCATGTTTACTCTTAAATACAGCTTGAGGTCAGGGATGGTGATTTCCCCCCAGAAGTTCTGTTATGGTTGGGAATAATTTTCCCTATCCTGGGTTTTTTGTTCTTCCAAATAAATATGCTAATTTCTCTTTCTAACTCTGTGAAGAATTGAGTTGGAATAACAATGGTGATTGCATTGATTCTGTAGATTGCTTTCAGCAAGACAGACATTTTTACTATATTAATCCTGCCAATACATGAGCATAGGAGATATTTCCACCTTCTTAGATCTTCTTAGATTTGTTTCTTCAGAGACTTCATACTCTTGTCATACAGATCTTTCACTTGCTTGGTTAGAGTCACACCAAGTTATTGTGAATATTGTGAAGGGTGTCATTTCCCTAATTTCTTTTTAGCCTATTTATCCTTTGAGTAGAGGAAGGCTACTGATTTTGTATGAGTTAATGTTATATCTAGGCACTTTGCTGATGCTGTTTACTAGCTATAGGATTTCTCTAATGGAATTTTGGGGTCACATAAGTATATTACCTTATTATCTGCAAGTAGTGATATTTTCACTCCTTCCTTTCAAATTTTGACCTCTTTTTCTTGTCTAATTTCTCTGGCTAGGGTATCAAGTACTGTATTGAATAGATAGGGAGATATTGGGCAACTTTGTCTAGTCCCTGAGTTTAGAGGTATTGCTTCAAGTTCACCATTTAGTTTGATGTTGACTACTGGTTTGCTGTATATTGCTTTTACTATGTTTAGGTATGGGCCTAAAATTTCTAATTTCTCCCAGACTTTTACCATGAAGGAGTACTGAATTCTGTCAAATGCTTTCTCAGGATCTAATGAGATGCTTATGTAGCAAGGCATGTCCATGATAAGGTGAATCCTATCATTGTATTAGAACAAAAGGTAAGTGGGGAAAATTCTAGAAGGAGGGAGGAAGAAGAGGAGGAGCAAGAGAAGGAAGATGGAGACAGAGGAGGAGAATTCCTATCCAGGTGGTCTTGTTCAATTTTTTCTTGTCTAGGTCAGTAGTTTCTACATTTATTAATTGGCAGTGAATTTATTCTGTGAATGTAGTATAGATTGAGAATTTAACATATAAATCTAATTGTTAAACTACAAGTTTCTAGAGCTTTGATTTTACGGGGCTATGGGAGATATGAGCACTGATCCTGGCAGGCAGAGAGACAAGCTGTCTCAGTTCAGGAAGCCATGCTAGGCTATAAAATGCCTGGGGCTAGCATGGCATGGTACTGTGCTAGAATGGCCAGCAGAATGCAATGTGTGTGTTAGGCCTGGTAACAACCCACCAAGGGAACAGTGTGTAAAAGCAGTTGGCAGAGAAACAGTTGGAGCACACGACTCCCCACAGAGTGGGAAATGCAGGGTTACCTGTAGCCACTGATCCATTTTTATTTTTACTGCACCACTCATGTGTTTTTTTTCCCTTTCAGTTTGTTTATATAGTAGATCACATTGATGTATTTCCATATATTGACCACCCATACATTCCTGGGATGTAGCCTACTTGATCATGGTGAACGATCTTTTTGATGTGTTCTTGGGTTTGGTTTGCAAGAATTTTATTGAATATTTTTGTATCCATATTCCTAAGGGAAACTGGTCTAAAGTTCTCTCTCTTTTTAGGGTCTTTGTGTCTTTTAGGTGTAATTGTGGTTGCAGAGAATGAATTGGGTAGTGCTCCTTCTGTTTCTATTTTGTGCAATAGTTTGAAGAGTCTTAGGTCTTCTTTGAAGATCTGATAGAATTCTGCACTAAACCCATCTGGTCCTGGGCTCTTTTTGGTTGTGACACTTTTAATGATTTCTTCTGTTTCTTTAAGGGTTATGGGACTGTTTAGATGGTTTATCTGATCCTGACTTAACTTTAGTACCTGGTATCTATCTAGAAAATTGTCCATTTCATCCAGATTTCCAGTTTTGTTGAGTATCCACTTTTGTAGTAGGATCTGATAATTTTTTTGAATTTCCTCAATTTCTGTTGTTATGTCTCCTTTTCATTGAAACCAAATGCATTTAACATATATCTATAGAACATGTATTTAATTCTAAAACAAAAGAATATATCTTCTTCCCAGCACTTCATAGTATCTTTTCCAAAATTGATCATTCTAATATGTATTAAAATAAACTTGCAACCAATCACAAGAGATGGAGAAGGATACTTAATAATATTTATAGGAAAAGTCTAGATGAAGTCTCAATTCAGAATATCTATGCCACAAAAGCAATGACACCTGCATACATAAAAGAAACATACTAAAGTTTAAATCACACATTGAACCCTACACATTAATAGTAGGAGACTTCAATACCCCACTATCATCAATGGTTAGGTCATTTAGAAAAAACTAAACAGAGGAATGGATACAGAAAATGTAGTACATCTACACAATGAAATACTACTCAATATTAAAAACAACACTATCATGAAACTTGCAAGCCAATGGATGGAACTAGGAAGGATTATTCTGAATGAGGTAACCCAGGTCCAGAAAGACAAACATAGTATACACTCATTTATACATAGGTATTAGTCATTAGGTACATGGAAGTAATTAGTTTCTGAAGTCTTTCTCAATCACGATCTACCTTACATTTTGAGGGTCAGGGTTACTCTCTGAGATACTGAGTTTGTAGATTCAGGTTGATAAGATGACTTGGAACCATTGGCAATCCAAATTTCTCTATTGCTACAGTGCTAGGATTAAAGAAGTGTGCTAATGTGCCAGCTTGTTTGTGCTTGTATAGCAAATATTACAACCTAAGTGATCTCAGTAATTCTGCATTTGCTTTCAATGCATAAAAGACTTCTAAAAGCCATTAAGTCAAAGAATAGTGACCTACCATGAAAATATAAATTTATATTATTTCATTAAACTACCAAGTTAAACCAGTTACATCATATAGTCCAACACTTAGAAGGCTGAAGTTGAAGAATCCTAAGTGTGAGAACAGCCTGGACTACACAGAAGAAGCATGTTTCCAAGAGTAAAGAAAAAATAGAAAGGGGAGACAGAAGAAAGAAAGAAAGATAGATAGATAGATAGATAGATAGATAGATAGATAGATAGATAGAAAATAGATCACTTTAAAACTTTTTGACCTCATTAAATTTTTATCTAAAGGAATTCTTACTTCTACAATAAAAATTTTTGTTTATTCCTCTTTGAACCAAATTCCACTAGAAAAAAAGGGTGCACAACTGTGAATGGATCTGATTTAGAAGCAAAAGTTGATGTAGACTTCTAATCTCAAATAAATAGGTGCAATATGCACACTTTTTAATTTAGATAGCTGATATACTTTGCAACTGTCTAAGATCATAAAGTGGAAATTTTTAGGAGCCATAATTTTGATTATTCATTACATTTGACTTTCTAATTCATTGGTCTATATACTGTAGATATAAGAATTATAAATAAACTCAGAGTACACTATATTGATGAAGAAAATTGGACACATACAATCAAATAAAAATGTGAAGTGAATCTTAAAAATAATAAAGAATATACAGTTGCCAAAGCAAATGTCTGTCAAATAAATGTCATCAGTCCTCATAGATATGAACTCCTTAATGAAAAGTAAAAACCAACTATCAATGCTACTCTGTAAATATATTTTTAATATCAAACTATCTGTTAATGCTATTGAATATACTTCTTCAGATATTTTCCTCTACTAATATTGTCATGTAGCTGCCTTTAAGTATTGCAAAAAAAAATGTTCTGTGGTGGCTACAAGTGCCCTTGTATGCGATGTTTGTATCTGGGAGTCTTCATTTCTTTTTTTCCTTTCCTCACTGATTTGAAGACTATAATTTTCTGTACTCTTTCAACTGAACCATTCCTAGTATTTCTCAATGAACACTTAAAACCACATTAAATACTAAATGTTTTATATCCTGTTTTCACCAATTCCAGTTATTTTTGGACATTTAAAAGGTGTGAACATTCAGGAAACAAGAAGTGCACACTATATTCCTCATATTTTCAAGGCATGTCACATACAATGCATAATAACTAGTCTACAAGGTAAAATTTGTATAACTTTTTTAAAAATTTTATTAGATATTTCTTTATTTCTATTTCAAAGGTTATTCCCCTTCCCAGTTTCCTGTCCATAAACCCCCATTCCCTCCCTTCCCTGTCCCCCATACGGGTATTCCCCCTATACATCCCTCTTATTGCCCCCCCCATATTCCCCTGCACTGGGGGTCCAATTTTGGCAAGACCAAGGGCTTTCCCTTCCACTGGTGCCCCAACAAGGTTATTCTCTGCTACATATGCAATTGGAGCCTTGAGTCAGTCCATGTATAGTCTTTCAGTAGTGGTTTAGTCCCTGGAGGCTCTGGTTGGTTGTCATTGTTGTCTTTATGGGGTTGCAAGCTCCTTGAACTCTTTCAATCCTTCCTCTAATTTGCTGCAAGGGGATCCTATTCTCCACTCAGTGGTTTGCTGCTAGCATTGACCTTTATTGGACATGCTCTGGATGTGTCTCTCAGAAGAGATCTATATCCGGTCCCTTTCAGCATGCATTTTCTAGCTTCATCAATCTTATCTAGTTTTGGTGGCTGTATATATATATATATATATATATATATATATATATATATATATATATATATATATATATGCCACATGTGGGGCAGGCTCTGAATGGCCATTCCTTGAGTTGCTGCTCTAAATTTTGCTTCCATATCCCCTCCTATGGATATTTTTCCCCTTTTAAGAAGGAGTGGGAGCATCTGCATTTTGGTCATCCTTCTTCTTGAGCTTACTGCGGTCTGTGGATTGCATCTTGGTTAATTTGAGCTTTTTGGCTAATATCCACTTATCAATTAGTTCATAGCAAGTGTGTTTTTCTGTGATTGAGTAACCTCAATCAGGATGATATTTTCTAGTTCATTCTATTTGCCTATGAATTTCATGGAGTCATTGTTTTGATAACTGAGTAATATTCCATTGTGTAGATGTACAATTTGTATAACTTAATGCACATTTTAATTCTGCAGAGTCTCCTTGCCTGTCTTTGCCCCTTTTCTCATTGTATTATATGAGAACCTTTGAGACAAATGACTAATGTATGAAAATAAGAGTAATGTATATTTCAAAAACCCTAAGCACTCCTAGCAGGAAAGTACTTGTTCAGATCTGCCTTATCCCTTGAAATCCTTTTTCATATCTCTGTCAGTACTGTCTTCCAATATTCACCTATGATTAAAATGGATGTATTTCATGTGAATATATTTTGTGGAAATAAATATATATGATATATAGATCAATAGGTGGATATACATAAAAATTTATTACAGATTGATTAATAGAGAGATGATAGCTTCATGTTTTATAGATGAATAGATGTTACATGGATGAATTCTAGGTAAGAAAAAGACTCAGATAATATGTAAGTGTTATACAGAAGTTACATCATTATATATATACATAATAGAGAGATAGGTAGATAGGTGATAGATGGTAGGTAGATAGATAATTAGAGATAGATAGATAGGTAGATAGATAGATAGATAGATAGATAGATAGATAGATAGATAGATAGATAGATAGATAGGCAGGCAGTAGGCAGGCAGGCAGACAGACAGATAATGTATACATATTCAGGAAACTTTTTCAAGATGTCATCTTTCTAATTTTGGAAAACTCACACTGTTCTTTAACAGCAAAATTGCTACACACTTAACCAGCTGCTGGGTTCCAAAGATAGAAACTGTGTCACACAGTCTTTGGAACTTCTGAAAAATATGTGACTGGATTCTCAGATATGAGTCAGGGTAACTGATCATGACAGGTGTAGTCTAATAATGACCACCTTGAAAACCATGGATAAAGACCTCATCATGTTCTTTAGGAAAGTACGTGGCCATACAAGCGCATTTGTCCCATAAGAATGATATTCTGTAGTATTCTGTAGTATTCTAAAATGTAGTATTCACATATGAAAAAAATCCTTAGATAATATTTTAAGATTAGATAAAGAAATTACATAAGCACTCAAAATTATTATTGCAACTTTAATGAATGCTCTGATATCCCCCTTTAATTATTTCCTTGGGAGACTCTAAACAGATAATATGAATAAAATGGATTAGGCAGAATTTTACCCAAGAAATTTACAGAAGAATTTGTTCCAGCAATCAGGTATTTGAGCCTTATTCGTTTTTTATTTTCATACAAACTAGAATATTTATTATTCAAGATACAAAAAACAATAAAGGTTGGTCAAATTGTGGAGGAGTTATATTGTTGGAGTGACGGTTCACAGGTTAAGAGCACTTGCTGCTCTTGCAGGGGACGCTGCACTCTCATGGAGGCTCGCAATGCTGTGAAGCACCAGTTCTAAGATATCCCATGTTCCCTTCTAGCCTGCCCTTCGTAGCTGCTATACCACATGGTAATTTAGCCCTATTATTATAGAGTCTCTTCAAAGTGCCTTTTGTTGAGAAGTTTGTTGTCGCGGTAAATAGAATTTGAGGGTTTCTTCCCACCTTAGGTCATTTAGTTCCCAAATAAAGGACACAAAACCTTTATATTTATAATAACCCTTAGACAGCACTAGAGCTGGGCAGACATAAACTTTCTATGTTAATTTTTCTACTTCCCTGTCAGTGACCCTGAGATAGCACTTACCATGTTCCACCTGCGCGACTCCTATGCCAGCAGCCCAGCCCTCATGGCTATGTACTCAAAATCCACCTCCCACATGGTGTCTTCTTCTTTCTTCTTTCCCCGCTCTTCATGATCTTTCCCCACACCAAAGCCTTGTCTGCCTCTGGAGAAGTGGATTGTAAGTGCATGACCCTGAGGGCCAGTCTGCTGGTGTAGGAGTGGCCCAGTTGGAATATGATAAGTGCTATCTCAAGGTTCCTGACAGGGAAACAGACAATCTAGCACAGAGGGCTGATATCTGCCCAGCTCTAGACTGTAGGCATCTTTATTAATGGAATAGTTTAAATTAAGGTTTACACAAAAAAGCTGGCAGACATGAGAGAACTAGGCCTTTGGATACAGAATTTAATATCACAATAAATGGCAACAGACCAAACCTAATTTAACAGAGAGAAGAAACTCCATGAGATCTGGTGTATTCCATGGATTGGTACACAGTACATATTCTTCAGTAAGTGCTTGCTTGTATGTCATAGGTAGTTTCAATATTTTTCTGTGTCTGAAATAGAAAGATAATACTTTGGGTGATATCTACTATAATTTGGGTGCAGTTTGTCTTCCAAGTATCCATGTGCTGAGAGCTGAGTCCTCAATGTAGCAGTGCTCAGGTAAGGGTCCTAGTTGTGCCCCTAGTGTGACATTCTCATGATACTCTTAGGTTGAGCTGTGGTTTGCTTTGAGACAAAGCCATTCCAAGTGCTTAACCCATTCTGCATATGGTTGTTCCCTTTCTGATCCCCCACATTGTGTCATAGTCAAGAAGGCTCTCTTCTAACTGCCACACAGGATTGGATTCACACCTCCAAAAGCATGTGCTAAGGAAACCTTTCCCGCATAAAGATCCTAGCCCAAGCCATCTTGTTATTGAAAAAAAAAAGAGACATGAAATTATCTGTTCTGCAAACAGAAATTTCTGTTTAATTTTATTGAGTTCCTCCCCTGATTTTTGTTACTTAAAAAAACTAACATATTATGTTAAACTGCAAGTAAAATACACTGTGTGTTGAACTTTCTATCTTCAGTATGTGTTATTTTTGTTAGGCTACTATACAAATGTAGTTTCACCTGGACCAAAGATGTTTTCTAGTAGTTGATTTCTTTGGCTGCCATAACATTATGTATCTTTAGGTGCCTCCTGAGGTTTTAGAACTTGAATTACAATAACACTTTGGAAGCTTTTTTAAAAATTATTTTTTATTTCCTCTTCTTTTCTCTTTTACAGTCTTTACTGTGTTGCTAACAGTATTTGACACATGCTCCATTTCCCTTCATGGACTTATTCTTTAGTTGTCTCTAGATGGTTTCTCAAGCCAGTAATGACCAACTCAAACTTTATAGAACTACTATTATACTGAGACCGGGCTGTGACATCTTTCCTTACAGCTCTTGCTCTATAACTTTGGGAATCTTGGTGTCCACATTTTGTGTCCAATCATTATGTCCATTCTTTTAAACTTTCCATATCTGTGTCTCAGCAACGTAAATATCAACATGTTCACTTGGTTATTTTCTGTTTTGTTGTTGTTGTTTGTTTGTTTTTTGTTTTGTTTTGGTTTGGTTTTTTTTTTTTTTTTTTTTTTTTTTTTTTTTTTAGTATTAGAGTGTTGGTTTGTTTTTTGCTGTTGGTTTTCCAAATGAAATTGGAAAAGGGTTATACATTTTGGAAGAAGTCACCTGCCAAACAATAATAGTACTTCACCAGCCAGCTGAGGACTTCCAAGTGGTGAAAAATCCAAGCCTTTGACCTAAGTCAGGAAGATTGCCAGGTCAGGTAATAGAATCACCCTGGAAATTGAAGTAACACTTCTAGCCGGCCTCAGATTATAGCAGTACTGGCCAGACTGCTTCAGTAAACCTCAGAAAGCAACCAGGATAGACCCAGCAGCAAAATGACTAAATTCTTGACCCACTAAAACTGGGTAATATATGATTTCAATTGAAGGAATTTTTAGAGTCAAGCATTAAAAACAACGGGTTACAAATACAACCATCTAGATCCATTTTTCATCCTGAGTCCTGTCTATGTCACTTCGTGTCCCTAGACAATTTTGCAAGGTAGCACGGAAGACATACTACTAACTGATAGAATGATGTGCAAATCTCTCAATCATTAGAAATGCATGTTATACTTAAATGCTTTCAATAATCTAATAATAATAATCTTTGATAAAATCGTATAACATTTGCTCTTCAACAATGAACTAAAAGTTAGCAATCTCATGATGCTCATTTCTTAGTAACAGACATAAGTTTCAGAAGTCATTTCGCTCAGGTGAAAAGGAGGTAAACCTTACAAGAAAATCACACAAAACCCTTGACTAAGTATTGTTGTCCCTGCTTGGTCTCTGGACAGTATCTTCTATTAAAAATGGCTTACTAAGAAAGTTGTGTAAATTCAAATTTGAAAAGTCAGTAAAGCTCTGCTAGGGTAGATATTATTTGTGGACTTAAAAGTCTAGTGACATAATTCTGTCTTCAAAGAACAAATTGGGCAGCCTTCTGTTTCTATTTGGTGAAACTGTTTGAATAGTATTGATATTTGTCCTTCTTTGAAGGTCTGATAGAATTCTGCACTAAACCCACCTGGTGCTGGCCTTTTTTTTTTTTTTTTTTTTTTTGGTTTGGAGACTTTTAATGACTGCTTCTATTTCTTTAGCAGTTTTGGGGCTGTTTAGATCATTTATCTGATTCTAATTTAACTTTAGTACCTGGTATCTGTCTAGAAAACTGTCTATTTCATCCAGATTTTCCAATTTTTTAAGTATAGGCTTTTGTAGTAGGATCTGATAATTATTTGAATTTCCTCAGATTCTGTTATGTCTCCCCTTTCATTTCTGGTTTTGTTAATTTGAATACTCTCTCTGTTCCCTCTTGTTACTCTGGCTAATGGTTTTTCTGTCTTGTTGATTTTCTCAAAGAACCAGATCCTAGTTTTGTTAATTCTTTGTATAGTTCTTTTTGTTTCTACTTGGTTGATTTGGGCCCTGAGTTTTATTATTTCCTGCCTTCTACTTCTCTTGGGTATACTTACTATTTTTTTTTGTTCTAGAGCTTTTAGGTGTGCTGTCAAGCTGCTAGTGTATGCTCTCTCCAGTTTCTTTTCGGAGGCCCTCAGAGCGATGAGCTTTCCTTTTAGGACTGCTTTCACTGTGCCCCATAAGTTTGGGTATGTTGTACCTTCATTTCATTACATTCTAAAAAGTCTTTAATTTGTTTCTTTATTTCTTCCTTGACCAGGTTATCGTTGGGTAGTGTTGTTCAGCTTCCGTGTGTAGGTGAACTTTCTATTGTTTTTGCTGTTATTGACTAAGACCAGTGTTAGCCTATGTTGATCTGATAGGATGCACCAGATTATTTCAATCTCCTGTATTTATTGAGGATTGTTGATCAAGGACCTCCACATAGAACCAGATACACTGAAATGAACAGAAGAGAAAGTGGGAAGAGCCTCGAAAACATAGGCACAGGGGAAAATTTCCTGAATAGAACACAAATGGTTTATGCTCTAACATCAAGAATTGAATGGGACTTCATAAAATTGCAAAGCTTCTGTAAGGCAAATGACACTGTCAAAAGGACAAAACAGAAACCAATAGATTGGGAAAAGATCTTTATAAATCCTACATCCAAATAGAGGGATAACATCTAATAAATACAAATAACTAAAGAAGTAAGACTACAGAGAATCAAATAACCCTATTAAAAATGGAGTACAGAGCTAAACAAAGAATTCTCAATTGAGGAATACCAAATGGCTCAGAAGCACCTAAAGAAATGTACAACATCCTTAGTCATCAGATAAATGCAAATCAAAACCCCGTGAGATACCCCCTCAAACCAATCAGAATGACTAAGATCAAAAACTCTAGTGACAGCAGTTGCTGGCAAGAATGTGGAGAAAGAGGAACACTCCTCCATTGTTGGTGGGATTGCAGACTGGTACATCCACTCTGGAAAAAAATCTGGTGGTTCCTCAGAAAATTGGACATAGTACTATCTGAGGACCCAGATATAACAGTCCTGGGCATATATCCAAAAGATGCTCCAACATGTAACAAGGACACATGCTCCACTATGTCCATAGCAACCTTATTTATAATAGCAGAAGCTAGAAGGAACCAAGATGTCCTTCAAGAGAGGAATGGATACAGAAAATATGGTACATTTACACAATGGAATATTATTCTGCTCTCAAAAACAATGACTATATGAAATTCTTAAGCAAACAGATAGAACTAGAAAATGTCATCCTGAGTAAGGTAAATCTATTACAAAAATCCATATGATATCTAGTCTCTGATATGTGGTTATTAGCCCAAAAGCTTGGAAAGCGTAAGAAAAAATTCATAGATCATATGAAGCTCAAGAAGAAAGAAGACCAAAATGTAGATGCTTCATTTCTTCTTAGAAGGGACTTCTCCACTTGGGGATCCATCCCATATGCAACCACCAAACCTAGCCACTATTGCTGATGCCAAGAATGCTTGCTCACCAGAGCCTAATATGGATCTCTCCTGAGAAGCTCTGCCAGAGCCCTGCTAATATAAATGAGGATGGTTGCAACTAACCATTTTACTGAGCATGGGGACCCCAATGGAGGAGTTAGAAAAAAGACTGAAGAAGCTGAAGGGGTTTGTGATTCCATAGGAAGAACAATAATATCAACCAACTAGACCCCACCAGAGCTCCCAGGGACTAAACCACCAACCAATAAGTACACATGAGGGACCCATGACTCCAGCCTCAGAGGATGTCATTTTCCAGCATCAGTAGGAGGAAAAGCCCTTGGTCCTGTGAAGGCTCTTTTCCCCAATATGGGGGGATGCCAGGGTGTTAAGGACATTGTGGGTGGATTACAGTGGGAATCCTCACAAAAGCAGGGGGAGAGTCTATGGGAGAGGAGGAAAGGGTGATAATATTTAAAATGTAAATACATAAAATATCCAAGAAAAATAAAATTCAAAAAAAAGTAGTCTAGTGACATCTGACAATTCCAAAGTCCTAAGTGATTTTTCACAAAGTGCATTTGTTAGAATGAAGCTATGACCTGGGCAATGGGGATATAGCATAGTTGGGGACAATGTCATACAACCAAATCCTTTTTTTCTAATGTACAGCCTCCAGTGCTCCTTGTGAAAGCCACAGGACAACAAGTGCACATGCATGAACACACACACACACACACACACACACACACACACACACACACACAGTTTCTGTATCTCGCAATGTAGGATGCAATCATTAGTTTCCCATATGTATCTTCCTTCTCTTAATATATATTTGTTTGATTATTTTATTTTAGTTTCTGTTTTCTTTCAGTTATTCAAATAATAAGATTCCATGAAAAGCAAAGATTAACTCCATTGATTCATGTAGTTAAATATAAACAAGCACAAACATATCATAATCCTATTCTAAATTATTCTTCCCTGGAGAATAATAATTTATCCACTAGTAATATTATCCCTTCTAATGATTCATGGGTTCCACCGAGAACATTAAAGAGGCTATTTCCTAGAATGCATCATGAGAAGAGTTTACTGTTGGTAGCTTAACTTCAGCACCAATCTGAATTTGTTCATCACTAATCATTGTAAATTGAAATGTATCCATTTCTCATGGGTAAACATAAAAAAAATTGTGACTTAAGCAGTGATATTTTCCAGGGGAAGTAAACATATTATTTTGAAAAGACTTTCAATCAAGATCAAAATACAGTGGCTCTATGGCATTTCATGCCAAATTTTTAATCTCTCTTCTGCTTTTTCTCTAATGGATGATGAGGTCTAACAAGACTATTTTGTAAAAAGTGTTGTTTGGAAGATGAGAAGTATCTGATAATATCATCACACTGACTTACAGTTTTGGTTTCCGGAGGTGAGTATAAATGACAGCTACTCTGAGCATAGGTTGGTGTGAATCTATCTGAAGGACTGCTCAGCAGAAAGCTGACATTTGACATTAAAGTTCAGTGCATTGGAGTATTGTCCTTGCCACAACACACTGTCCAAATTATAAAATCCTGGCAACACATTCCAGCCATTAAGCTGTATGTCCCACTATTTTCAGAGTGGAAAGCTTTTATTAATTCATAAAAGGGTTTTCTCTGCTGAGAGAGATTGGAATCTGGCAGAGCGAACAACACAAACAGGTCCCCACATTTCCCAGTTAAAGATGTTATCACAGACATTACCATTAGAATTTACTTCAGAGAAATTACACCCATCACTGATTACTACATATATTTTTAATGTGATACTGCAGACTCCTATTTTCATGTTTTTTCATCCAAGTGTACTCTGTAAAAGATTTTTCATTTATAATGTTCAAAGCATAGTTTATTATACATTCAATCCTCAAATGTCGTCCACTTTTTCTATTTGGAAAGGTTACAAACAAACGTAGAAAAGACATAAACTACTGCAGAAAATGATACGTCCACCTAGGGGTTGTTCAAGCTGCTTCCAGAAAGCTTTTTCTCTGTGGTGGTGTCATAAGGGTAGTAACAAGGTAAGCCTGACATCATACTGTGTGTGTGTGTGTGTGTGTGTGTGTGTGTGTGTGTGTGTGTGTGTGTGATTAAACCGTTGGTGTCAAGCACAAATGTACAAAGCTGATAATAAGGTTGGGAAAATAATCTTTCTGTAATCATGGAGCATTTACAAAAATGACATCCTTCATACAATTCATTATGGATTTTCACAACATACATTTTTTATTGAGATATCAAACAATAAATAAATGAAGTATAGTAATCCACACTCTATGCCTCAGAGATGTTTCCCATATGTACAGATACAATCACCAATTAACAGGTAGGACACGTTCTCAGATCCACTGAATGCCTTTTTTCCTTTGCCGTCCTTACAATAGCTCATTATTTTGATATTCTTGTCAATCATGATTTTTTCCATTGTCCCTAAGCTTTGTCTCCACCTGAGTTAATATAAATGGGATAAAAGAATATGTGTGTTTCTAGGCTCTTCTATTAGTATAACATTGCTAAGTACATTTCATTGTAAGTAAAGACAACAGTTCATTCTCTTTAATTGTTATGTAATAATACATTTTATAAGCACTGGTAAATTATGGCTTAATTAAGTTCACATTCCATGAAATTCACTTTTTTCTTTTATCAAAAGTAGATTTATTTCATATAATATATTTTTTATTATGGTTTCCCCTCCTTAATTCCACCCAAGTACTCCCTATCTCTCCTGCCATCAAAATCTAAATACACTTCTTTCTCTTTCTCTCTCTCAATAGAAAACAAACAGGAATGTAAATAATAATAGGATAAAATAGGATAAAAAACAAACTATAAAAGGACAAAGCAAGCTTCCAGAAAAGGAATCAAAGAAAAAAATCATCACACACACATAAACACACACACACACACACACACACACACACACACACACACACCGTAAAACACAAAACAGGCACTATAATATATACAAAGGACCTGTAAGGTTTAAAAGGGAAGGAAAAAAACACTGACAAATCATTCATTATAGAATAATGCATCTCTAAATGTGCATTTTAGTTCCTTTTGTGTTAGGTATCTGCTGCTGTTCATAGGGTCATTTTCCTTTGAATGATTTTCAATTGGAGATAACCCGTGGGGTAGAGATGGATGGGTTGTTGCTAGTTTCCCTCTCGGTGCTGGGATTCTGTCTGGCTCGGTCTCTTGTAGACCCCGTGCTTACCGCCAGAGTCTTTATGAGCTTATATGTACGTTGGTCCTGCTGCTTAGAGGGCATTGTTTCCTTGGCATCCTTCATCCCACCTTTCTTCCTCCTCTTTTGTTGGGTTCCCTGAACCATAAGGGAAGAGATTTAATGGAGGCCTCCCATTTTTTGCTGGAAACTCACTATTTCTCAGTTCCTTTTTAGAATTTATTCTTTTTTCATACATCACATGACTGCCTACAGTTTCCTTTCCTCCTCCTCTAAATCCATCCCCACCTCTCCTCCTATGTTTCCCTTCAAAACAAAACAGACCTCCCCAGATATCAACTAAACATGGCTTAGCTTGTTCCAATACTACTAAACACAAACCCTCATGTCAAGGCTGGGCAAGGCCACTAAATAGAAGCAAAAGAGTCCCAAAAAATGGGCAAAAGAATCAGAGACAGCCCTGCTCTCATTTTTAGGAATCTCATGAGGAGACCAAGCTACACAGCCATAAGATATGTGCAAAGGATCTTTCACAGACCGTGCAGGCTCTGTGACTGTTGCTCCAGTCTGTGAGCCCCTATGGGCCCTGCTTACTTGATTCTGTGAGCCATGTTCTCCTGCTCTCTTGACCCCTCCTCAAGCCCCACCTAATATTTGGCTGTAGATATCTTGGATCTCTCTGTATCTACACCCAGATGATGGGTGGTGTCTCTCTAGTGAAAACACGGCTAGCCACTGATCTATGAGTATAGCAGAATATCATTAGGAATCCTTTCAGTGACTTCCTTATCACTCATATGTTATTCTATCCCATGTTTCTGGGCTATCCAGGCTCTGGTTCATGACTATTCAGTGTTGTGTCCCATGTGGGTCTTAAGTTAGACCTGTCATTGGTTGTCCCTTTCCACAAGTTCTGTGCCATTAACCCACCACATCCTATAGACTGGATAAATCATATATCAAAGATTTTCTGGCTAAGTTGGTATCCCAGTTCCACCACCAGAAACATTGCCTGGTTATAGGAAATGGCCAGTTCAGGTCCCATATTCTCCCATTATTTGAGTCCTTGCTAGGGCCACCCACATAGATTCCAAGGAGTTTCCACTATGCTAGGTTTCCATATCATCCCCTAAAGCCCCTAATTCTACTTATCTCTCCCTTCACCCCACCCCACCCTGCCTGATAACACCTGTTTCCATCTAATTCAAATGGTTTTAGTATATTCCTACCTGCTAATATTTAACAGAAGGAAGGAAGGAAGGAAGGGAGGAAGGAAGGAAGGAAGGAAGGAAGGAAGGAAGGAAGGAAGGAAGGAAGGAAAGAAGGACAAAAAAGGAAGGAAGAAACTTCTATCAATGCAAAAGAAAATCCCAGACCCTCTGGCAATCAATCCCCATGAACGCTCCCCTCTTTTTCAGGAAACCAGTCAGAGTCACTTTTTGTCTCTATGAATTTGAACATTCTAGATATTTGGATTATATGGAATGTTATAATATATAGCACAGCATAGTTACCAACCTATTCATTACATTTAATTGACTCCAGATTGAGGCCGTTATGAATAAAGGAATGAAAAATCCCTGTCTAATGGTTTTCATTCACACTATGTTCTGAGTGTAAAGTCAGAAGCTTAGATAACTGGAATCTAGTAAGCACTTTTACAAAATCTCATACAGTATTCAAATATTGCCAGGAGTGTGTGATAACTCCAGCTGTGCTGTAAATGAGCCAACATTGAGTCTTATCAATGCTGTAAATATGATCAATTGCATGAGGGTACACTACAATCCCTTTGTGGCTTTGATGCAAAGTCTTGGAAAATTACTAATGTAAAACACCAGCAATTTACATATTGGTTAACTTTTAATCTTAACATGAAATATCCACTCAGGTTTGTTTTAATTGGATTGTATCTATATTGATTTCTGAAAGTTATTTATATACATTGAAAGAAAAATATGTATCATTTATGTTTTATTTGAGTGAAATCTTGCTTTGTTTAATGTCAATGATATTTTTCAGTCCTTTTTTAAAAACTTTTTATTCTTTACTTACATTACAAAGGTTATTCCCCTTCCCAGTTTTCTGTCCATAAAACCCCATTCCTTACCCTCCCCCTCCCCCATACAGGTATTCCCCCTCTACATCCCCCTTATTCCCCCCCATAAGTCCCTGCACTGGGGGTCCAACCTTGGTAGGACCAAGGGCTTCCCCTTCTCCTGGTGCCCCAGCAGGGCTATTCTCTGCTACATATGCAGTTGGAGCCCTGAGTCAGCTCTGGTTGGTTGGCATTGTTGTTCTTATGGGGTTGCAAGCTCCTTCAACTCTTTCAATCCTTTCTCTAATTCCCCCCAAGGGGGTCCTATTCTCAGTTCAGTGGTTTGCTGCTAGCATTGACCTCTGTATTGGACATGCTCTGGATGTGTCTCTCAGGAGAGATCTATATCCGGTCCCTTTCAGCATGTATTTTTCTAGCTTCATCAATCTTATCTAGTTTTGGTGGCTGTATATATATATATATATATATATATATATATATATATATATATATATATATAGGCCATATCTGGGTCAGGCTCTAAACAGCCATACTTTGAGTCGCTGCTCTAAACTTGCTTCCATATCCCCTCCTATGAATACTCCCCCCCCCTTTTTTTTGGTTCTTTTTTTCAGAGCTGGGGACTGAACCCAGGGCCTTGCGCTTCCTAGGCAAGCGCTCTACCACTGAGCTAAATCCCCAACCCCTACTTTTCCCCTTTTAAGAAGGAGTGGAAGTATCCATATTTCAGTCATCCTTCTTCTTGAGCTTCCTGTGGTCTGTGGATTGCATCTTGGGTAATTTGAGCTTTTTGGCTAATATCCACTTATCAATGAATGCATACCAAGTGTGTTTTTCTGTGATTGGGTTACCTCACTCAAGATGATATTTTCTAGTTAATTCCATTTGCCTAAGGATTTCATGAATTTCTTTTCTTTTCTTTTTTTTTTGATAGCTGAGTAGTACTCGATTGTATAAATGTACCATATTTTTTTAATCCATTCCTCTGTTTTAGGGCATCTGGGTTCTTTCCAGCTTCTGGCTATTATAAATAAGGCTGTTATGAACATGGTGGAGCATGTGTCTTTCTTGTATGTTGGAGCATCTTTTGGGTTTATGCCAAAGAGAGGTATCCCCATCAAAATTCCTACTCAATTCTTAATAAAGATAGAAAGAGCAATTTGCAAATTCATTTGGAAAAAACAAAAAACCCAGGATAGCGAAAACTATACTCAACAATAAATGAACTTCTGGGGGAATCATCATCCCTGACTTCAAGCAGTATTGCTTCAAGAGCAATAGTCATAAAAATTGTATGTTATTGGTACAGAGACAGGCAGATAGATCAGTGGAACAGAATTGAAGACCCACACACCTATAGTCACTTGATCTTTGGTAAAGGAGCTAAAACAATCCAATGGAAGAAATATAGCATTTTCAACAAATGGTGCTGGTTCAACTGGAGGTCAGCTTGTAGAAGAATGCAGATTGATTCATTCTTATCACCATGTACAAAGCTTAAGTCCAAGTGGATCAAGGACCTCCACATCAAACCAGATACACTCAAACTAATAGAAGAAAAAGTGAGGAAGAGTCTTGATCACCTCGACACTGGAGAAAATTTCCTGAACCAAACACCAATGGCTTATGCTCTAAGATCAAGAATAAACAAATGGGACCTCATAAAACTGCAAAGCTTCTGTAAGGCAAAGGACACTGTGGTTTAGAACAAAACGGCAACCAACAGATTGGGAAAAGATCTTTACCAATGCTACATCTGATAGAAGGCTAATATCTAAAATATACAAAGAACTCGAGAAGTTAGACTCCAGAGAATCAAATAACCCTATTAAAAAATGGGCTACAGATAAACAAAACATTCTCAGCTAAGGATTATCAAATGGCCTAAAAGCACCTAAAGAAATGTTCACCATCCTTAGTCATTTGGGAAATGCAAATCAAAACAACCCTGAGATTCCACCTCAACCAGTCAGAATGGCTAAGATAAAAAACTCAGGTGAGAGAGAGCCCCTGGGCAGCACCCCACGAGCAAACCTGAGCCTCGGGACCACAGGTAAGACCAAATTTTCTGCTGCAAGAAAGCTGCCTGGTGAGCTTGGGACACACGGAAGCAGAATTTCTCTAGGACCGGGCACGTTCTGTGTTTACCGGAAGTCCCACACCCGCGGATCCCGGCCCGCAGCAGCTCTCTGCTCCCAGACCCGGTGAGAGAGAGACCCAACCGCCTGGTCAGGTGGGCACTCCTGAGGCTGCAGAGCAGAAGAGACCACCAACACTGCTCACCCCTGCCCACATCCCTGGCCCAAGAGGAAACTGTATAAGGCCTCTGGGCTCCCGTGGGGGAGGGCCCAGGAGCGGCAGGACCCCTGCCAGAGACACCGCCGGACCCTGAAGGAAACAGACCAGATAAACAGTTCTCTGCACCCAAATCCCGTGGGAGGGAGAGCTAAACCTTCAGAGAGGCAGACAAGCCTGGGAAATCAGAAGAGACTGCTCCCTGCACACACATCTCGGACGCCAGAGGAAAAAGCCAAAGACCATCTGGAACCCTGGTGCACTGAAGCTCCCGGAAGGGGCGGCACAGGTCTTCCTGGTTGCTGCCGCTGCAGAGAGCCCCTGGGCAGCACCCCACGAGCGAACCTGAGCCTCGGGACCATAGGTAAGACCAAATTTTCTGCTGCAAGAAAGCTGCCTGGTGAACTCAAGACACAGGCCCACAGGAACAGCTGAAGATCTATAGAGAGGAAAAACTACACACCCGAAAGCAGAACACTCTGTCCCCATAACTGACTGAAAGAGAGGAAAACAGGTCTACAGCACTCCTGACACACAGGCTTATAGGACAGTCTAGCCACTGTCAGAAATAGCAGAACAAAGTAACACTAGAGATAATCTGATGGCGAGAGGCAAGCGCAGGAACCCAAGCAACAGAAACCAAGACTACATGCCATCATCGGAGCCCAATTCTCCAACCAAAACAAACATGGAATATCCAAACACACCAGAAAAGCAAGATCTAGTTTCAAAATCATATTTGATCATGATGCTGGAGGACTTCAAGAAAGACATGAACACGCTTAGGGAAGCACAGGAAAACATTAATAAACAAGTAAAAGCCTACAGAGAGGAATCGCAAAAATCCCTGAAAGAATTCCAGGAAAACACAATCAAACAGTTGAAGGAATTAAAAATGGAAATAGAAGCAATCAAGAAAGAACACATGGAAACAACCCTGGATATAGAAAACCAAAAGAAGAGACAAGGAGCTGTAGATACAAGCTTCACCAACAGAATACAAGAGATGGAAGAGAGAATCTCAGGAGCAGAAGATTCCATAGAAATCATTGACTCAACTGTCAAAGATAATGTAAAGCAGAAAAAGCTACTGGTCCAAACATACAGGAAATCCAGGACTCAATGAGAAGATCGAACCTAAGGATAATAGGTATAGAAGAGAGTGAAGACTCCCAGCTCAAAGGACCAGTAAATATCTTCAACAAAATCATAGAAGAAAACTTCCCTAACCTAAAAAAAGAGATACCCATAGACATACAAGAAGCCTATAGAACTCCAAATAGATTGGACCAGAAAAGAAACACCTCCCGTCACATAATTGTCAAAACACCAAACGCACAAAATAAAGAAAGAATATTAAAAGCAGTAAGGGAAAAAGGTCAAGTAACATATAAAGGGAGACCTATCAGAATCACACCAGACTTCTCGCCAGAAACTATGAAGGCCAGAAGATCCTGGACTGATGTTATACAGACCCTAAGAGAACACAAATGCCAGCCCAGGTTACTGTATCCAGCAAAACTCTCAATTAACATTGATGGAGAAACCAAGATATTCCATGACAAAACCAAATTTACACAATATCTTTCTACAAATCCAGCACTACAAAGGATAATAAATGGTAAAGCCCAACATAAGGAGGCAAGCTATACCCTAGAAGAAGCAAGAAACTAATCGTCTTGGCAACAAAACAAAGAGAATGAAAGCACACAAACATAACCTCACATCCAAATATGAATATAACGGGAAGCAATAATCACTATTCCTTAATATCTCTCAATATCAATGGCCTCAACTCCCCAATAAAAAGACATAGATTAACAAACTGGATACGCAACGAGGACCCTGCTTTCTGCTGCCTACAGGAAACACACCTCAGAGACAAAGACAGACACTACCTCAGAGTGAAAGGCTGGAAAACAACTTTCCAAGCAAATGGTCAGAAGAAGCAAGCTGGAGTAGCCATTCTAATATCAAATAAAATCAATTTCCAACTAAAAGTCATCAAAAAAGATAAGGAAGGACACTTCATATTCATCAAAGGAAAAATCAACCAAGATGAACTCTCAATCCTAAATATCTATGCCCCAAATACAAGGGCACCTACATACGTAAAAGAAACCTTACTAAAGCTCAAAACACACATTGCACCTCACACAATAATAGTGGGAGATTTCAACACCCCACTCTCATCAATGGACAGATCATGGAAACAGAAATTAAACAGTGATGTCGACAGACTAAGAGAAGTCATGAGCCAAATGGACTTAACGGATATTTATAGAACATTCTATCCTAAAGCAAAAGGATATACCTTCTTCTCAGCTCCTCATGGTACTTTCTCCAAAATTGACCATATAATTGGTCAAAAAACGGGCCTCAACAGGTACAGAAAGATAGAAATAATCCCATGCGTGCTATCGGACCACCACGGCCTAAAACTGGTCTTCAATAACAATAAGGGAAGAATGCCCACATATACTTGGAAATTGAACAATGCTCTACTCAATGATAACCTGGTCAAGGAAGAAATAAAGAAAGAAATTAAAAACTTTTTAGAATTTAATGAAAATGAAGATACAACATACTCAAACTTATGGGACACAATGAAAGCTGTGCTAAGAGGAAAACTCATAGCGCTGAGTGCCTGCAGAAAGAAACAGGAAAGAGCATATGTCAGCAGCTTGACAGCACACCTAAAAGCTCTAGAACAAAAAGAAGCAAATACACCCAGGAGGAGTAGAAGGCAGGAAATAATCAAACTCAGAGCTGAAATCAACCAAGTAGAAACAAAAAGGGCCATAGAAAGAATCAACAGAACCAAAAGTTGGTTCTTTGAGAAAATCAACAAGATAGATAAACCCTTAGCCAGACTAACGAGAGGACACAGAGAGTGTGTCCAAATTAACAAAATCAGAAATGAAAAGGGAGACATAACTACAGATTCAGAGGAAATTCAAAAAATCATCAGATCTTACTATAAAAACCTATATTCAACAAAATTTGAAAATCTTCAGGAAATGGACAATTTCCTAGACAGATACCAGGTATCGAAGTTAAATCAGGAACAGATAAACCAGTTAAACAACCCCATAACTCCTAAGGAAATAGAAGCAGTCATTAAAGGTCTCCCAACCAAAAAGAGCCCAGGTCCAGACGGGTTTAGTGCAGAATTCTATCAAACCTTCATAGAAGACCTCATACCAATATTATCCAAACTATTCCACAAAATTGAAACAGATGGAGCACTACCAAATTCCTTCTACGAAGCCACAATTACTCTTATACCTAAACCACACAAAGACACAACAAAGAAAGAGAACTTCAGACCAATCTCCCTTATGAATATCGACGCAAAAATACTCAATAAAATTCTGGCAAACAGAATCCAAGAGCACATCAAAACAATCATCCACCATGATCAAGTAGGCTTCATCCCAGGCATGCAGGGATGGTTTAATATACGGAAAACCATCAACGTGATCCATTATATAAACAAACTGAAAGAACAGAACCACATGATCATTTCATTAGATGCTGAGAAAGCATTTGACAAAATTCAACACCCCTTCATGATAAAAGTCCTGGAAAGAATAGGAATTCAAGGCCCATACCTAAACATAGTAAAAGCCATATACAGCAAACCAGTTGCTAACATTAAACTAAATGGAGAGAAACTTGAAGCAATCCCACTAAAATCAGGGACTAGACAAGGCTGCCCACTCTCTCCCTACTTATTCAATATAGTTCTTGAAGTTCTAGCCAGAGCAATCAGACAACAAAAGGAGATCAAAGGGATACAGATTGGAAAAGAAGAGGTCAAAATATCACTATTTGCAGATGACATGATAGTATATTTAAGTGATCCTAAAAGTTCCACCAGAGAACTACTAAAGCTGATAAACAACTTCAGCAAAGTGGCTGTGTATAAAATTAACTCAAATAAATCAGTTGCCTTCCTCTATACAAAAGAGAAACAAGCCGAGAAAGAAATTAGGGAAACGACACCCTTCATAATAGACCCAAATAATATAAAGTACCTCGGTGTGACTTTAACCAAGCAAGTAAAAGATCTGTACAATAAGAACTTCAAGACACTTAGGAAAGAAATTGAAGAAGACCTCAGAAGATGGAAAGATCTCCCATGCTCATGGATTGGCAGGATTAATATAGTAAAAATGGCCATTTTACCAAAAGCAATCTACAGATTCAATGCAATCCCCATCAAAATACCAATCCAATTCTTCAAAGAGTTAGACAGAACAATTTGCAAATTCATCTGGAATAACAAAAAACCCAGGATAGCTAAAGCTATCCTCAACAATAAAAGGACTTCAGGGGGAATCACTATCCCTGAACTCAAGCAGTATTACAGAGCAATAGTGATAAAAACTGCATGGTATTGGTACAGAGACAGACAGATAGACCAATGGAATAGAATTGAAGACCCAGAAATGAACCCACACACCTATGGTCACTTGATTTTTGACAAAGGAGCCAAAACCATCCAATGGAAAAAAGATAGCATTTTCAGCAAATGGTGCTGGTTCAACTGGAGGTCAACATGTAGAAGAATGCAGATTGATCCATGCTTATCACCCTGTACAAAGCTTAAGTCCAAGTGGATCAAGGACCTCCACATCAAACCAGACACACTCAAACTAATAGAAGAAAAACTAGGGAAGCATCTGGAACACATGGGCACTGGAAAAAATTTCCTGAACAAAACACCAATGGCTTATGCTCTAAGATCAAGAATCGACCAATGGGATCTCATAAAACTGCAAAGCTTCTGTAAGGCAAAGGACACTGTGGTTAGGACAAAATGGCAACCAACAGATTGGGAAAAGATCTTTACCAATCCTACAACAGATAGAGGCCTTATATCCAAAATATACAAAGAACTCAAGAAGTTAGACCGCAGGGAAACAAATAACCCTATTAAAAAATGGGGTTCAGAGCTAAACAAAGAATTCACAGCTGAGGAATGCCGAATGGCTGAGAAACACCTAAAGAAATGTTCAATATCTTTAGTCATAAGGGAAATGCAAATCAAAACAACCCTGAGATTTCACCTCACACCAGTGAGAATGGCTAAGATCAAAAACTCATGTGACAGCAGATGCTGGCGAGGATGTGGAGAAAGAGGAACACTCCTCCATTGTTGGTGGGATTGCAGACTGGTAAAACCATTCTGGAAATCAGTCTGGAGGTTCCTCAGAAAATTGGACATTGAACTGCCTGAGGATCCAGCTATACCTCTCTTGGGCATATACCCAAAAGATGCCTCAACATATAAAAGAGACACGTGCTCCACTATGTTCATCGCAGCCTTATTTATAATAGCCAGAAACTGGAAAGAACCCAGATGCCCTTCAACAGAGGAATGGATACAGAAAATGTGGTACATCTACACAATGGAATATTACTCAGCTATCAAAAACAACGAGTTTATGAAATTCGTAGGCAAATGGTTGGAACTGGAAAATATCATCCTGAGTGAGCTAACCCAATCACAGAAAGACATACATGGTATGCACTCATTGATAAGTGGCTATTAGCCCAAATGCTTGAATTACCCTAGATCCCTAGAACAAACGAAACTCAAGACGGATGATCAAAATGTGAATGCTTCACTCCTTCTTTAAATGAGGAAAAAGAATACCCTTGGCAGGGAAGGGAGAGGCAAAGATTAAAACAGAGACTGAAGGAACACCCATTCAGAGCCTGCCCCATATGTGGCCCATACATATACAGCCACCCAATTAGACAAGATGGATGAAGCAAAGAAGTGCAGACCGACAGGAGCCGGATGTAGATCGCTCCTGAGAGACACAGCCAGAATACAGCAAATATAGAGGCGAATGCCAGCAGCAAACCACTGAACTGAGAATAGGTCCCCTATTGAAGGAATCAGAGAAAGAACTGGAAGAGCTTGAAGGGGCTCGAGACCCCAAAAGTACAACAATGTCAAGCAACCAGAGCTTCCAGGGACTAAGCCACTACCTAAAGACTATACATGGACTGACCCTGGACTCTGACCCCATAGGTAGCAATGAATATCCTAGTAAGAGCACCAGTGGAAGGGGAAGCCCTGGGTCCTGCTAAGACTGAACCCCCAGTGAACTAGTCTATGGGGGGAAGGCGGCAATGGGGGGAGGGTTGGGAAGGGAACACCCATAAGGACGGGGAGGGCGGAGGGGGATGTTTGCCCGGAAACCGGGAAAGGGAATAACACTTGAAATGTATATAAGAAATACTCAAGTTAATAAAAAAATAAAATAAAATAAAAATAAAATTAACTCAAAAAAAAAAAAAACTCAGGTGACAACAGATGCTGACAAGTACATGGAGAAAGAGGAACATTCCTCCATTGTTGGTGGGATTGCAAACTGGTACAACCACTCTGGAAATCAGTCTGGATGTTCCTCAGAAAATTGGACATCCCACTACCTGAGAACTCAGTCATTTTTTAATTTTGATTAAAAAGTATTACTTCTTTTGTGTCTTGTCTGAATCCTTGCTTATACCAAGGGTAGAAGTTATTTTTACTTCAAAATTTGATGATTTACTTTGCACTTAGGATGAATGGTGATAATTCTAGTTTTCTATTTCTCATGAGGGAGAAGGTGGGGTTCATTTTCAAATAGCCCATGCAAGCATTTCAGTACCATGTAATGGCAAGGAATTCCCTCCCATGTTTAATCCTCTTAAAGCTGTTGCTGAAATACAACAAATGTACATGAATGACCACAAACATCATAGAGATATCTATTAGCTTCTTCTAATTCCCACTTTCTTAGATTCAATAGCTTTGTAATAATACTCATTTGTGATAATGGAACATCCCCAATTGTCCTATTTTTTCAAAATCAAATTTTTTTATTTGTTAGATTATTAATGAAACACAGGTTACTGAACATTTTTCTTTTGTCATTGTTTGTTTTCTATTTGTTTCTGTAAGTTTCCTTTTGTCATTTTAATTAGCTATTTGAAAAATGTAAACACTACACTTCAATCATATTATATCTCCTTCTAATCCTCCCAGGTCTCCTTACTTATCTACTCTTCTAAAACTGTGTTTTATCTTTCAGCTGACCCATTGTCCTAGTTAGGGTTTTATTCCTGTGGAGAGACTCCAGGACTAAAGAGCAACATTTAAATGGGGCTGGCTTACAGTTTCAGAGGTTCAGTCCATTACCATCATAGTGAGAAGCATGACATCATCCAGGCAGATATGATGCTGGAGGAGCTGAGACTTTTACATCTTGATCTAAAAGCAGCCAAATGGTGTCTTCAGCAATAAAGACTGACAATTAATTACTGGAGAATCAATAGTATTGACAATATTCTCTCTCTGACTTTTGGGAATTAGGAACCTATTGGATGTCACTGGACAACAATTTTAAAAGAGACATGATTCATTCTTGGTACTAGAGTTTTTATTTATTAGCGTGTGTGTGTGTGTGTGTGTGTGTGTGTGTGTGTGTGTGTGTGTGTGTAAGGAATCATTTTGCATTATTATTTATGTAGTAGACTTATGATCTGCCATCTGGAAGCCAGTACAGCAGGTGGTACAGATCCAGTTCAAGCTCTAAGGTCTGAGACCCAGGAGTTTCAATTATGTAAACTAAGCCCCAGGGCAAGATAACACTGTTCATGCTGCCTAATAGTGGGTAAGTTTCCCCTCCTTTGTCTGTGCTTTTGTTCTGTCCTTCAGTAGACTGAAAGGTGCCCACTTATAGAGTCAGGGACTCCACTTTACTCAATGTACTGATGCAATTTCATATTTCATTCAGGAATATCCTCACAGATGTACTCCAAAATAATTCTTAATTAAATCTCTAGCCACCCCATATTTCAGTAAAGTTAACACATAGAATCACCGATCCCACTTAGTTCATACATTTTGCCATAAAGGCCTTACATACAACTTCATAAAATAACTGCATGGATCTGATAAGAAGCTGTTAACTAGGGAAAAATATGGCTAAATCTCATACCAAGAAAAGATTGAATCTTGAAATTCAATGAATTGTCAGCTTTATAGAACTTAGAACGGGAACATGTCTCTGTCAATATTTGTAGTAATGGATACAAGAATGTGTATTTAAAACCTCATACAATTAAGTTCAAAAACATAACATATTATCATAACTAAATGTAAATTTTAAATTAAAAATAGACAAATAGCTACTGTTTCTTTGTTAACCATTAATATTATTTTTCTTTTTTTAACTTTTAAAATATCTTTGACTTGTTCTTTGTCAGTCACATATGCATAAAGAACATCTTGACCAAGCCCCGACTTTCCCTTTCAATTTCTCCTGGATAGCCCCCAAAACATACCACATTTATGTACTTCTTAAGCAAAAACTGAATATTTTCAATTTCTATCTTCCTAAATGTACTTGTTCCCAACTTCGTTCTTCATCATGAACTGATCAGTGTATCTCTGGAAATGGAAATTCTATAGGTTTCTGGTGTGCAATCGCATTTGCCTTTGGTTTCTTTAGATAGAGTTTTGCTGGTAATAGAAATCCAAGTGACAGGCTCATAAGATACAGGAAGTCAGAAAAAGTTAAACTGCTCCTCAGGGTTCTCCTGGCAGTCGTATGAACAAGACATAATGGCTACAGGGAAAATTCCTTGGAGGAGCTTTTTCTGAGTTGGAGGGGACTCCAGTGATGCCATTTTCATGAGTCATCACCCATGTTAGGGTGATGCATCTGCCTGTTCCTCACCCATGCATTCATTCATTAAACAGGGCATGGTTGTAATAATTTCTCCGGCTTTGTTGTTAATCCCCTCTCTGGGATGAATAGACATTTGTTCCTGTCTCTATAGGGAAAGCTGAGTAAGATTACTCATCAAACCTTTTCCTTCACTATGTTACAGCCATAAGGTTATACTGTAACCTTATAAGGTTATACTGTTATAACCTTCCATCATTCTACTGGAAAAACCTACTACCATCAGCATCAAAGGGATACATTTTGAGTGTAATTAATCTTATGCCTATAACTGTTTTCATTTACAGGATGGATTTATCTTACCCCGTGTTCTTTAACTAATTAAAAAAAAACAAATAATACAAGTTTATTAAATACCCTTCTCTCTTCAACAGTGTATTGAATGTCCTTCTCTCTTCTATGACATCGAGTTCTAAATACTGTTCCCTCCTCACAGTTTAATATTCTTGTTACTATGCCAATACTAAGCTACTTCAGCCCTCAGCGAAAGTCCAGGAGAGGGTTGGAAGCCTTGCATTCAGTGCTAACCCAGTTCCAACCGCCACAGCAGCCATTAGAGATATCAAAAGCTTCACAGCTTATCTTCTCCAGAGCAGAGCCTTCCTGGTAGATGGCTATGGTCTGCAGCCAATGTCTGGCTCTGCAAATATTCCCAATGAAACCAGGTTGGGCAGGGTACATACACAGAGACTCTGCTATGTACAACTGGAGAGGGTGTTTTGACTCGGTCCATTTTCTTCTCAAATGATGTATATTTCTAAATAATCACTTACCCCTAGTCTAGACAGTAGAAACAGAGCCACACCCCTTGTTCTATAGGGTAGAAACTTCAGCCAGGCATTTGTTAAAGGGTTCTAACCTTTGTAAACAGGAATCCTGTTCAGCTGAAAGAGACCTCAACATCATCATCAGAAAGAAAATCATGAAATGGCTGAAATTTGAGTACCTTGAACTTCAGGGGAGGTCAAAATCCTAGCTTTGAGAATTCAGGCAAACAGGCAGCCGACTCACTCCTATTTATATAACAAAATCTCTTTCATTTTTTATTCCTGATGCTACTGACTGAGCATTATATTTCCACTCCACTGTACCCCTAGCCCAACGGTACACCCTGAGACACCCAAGTCAGAATAATCTTTCCTTGCTGCAGAATGTACAATAAAACTAAATTTGGCAAGAGTATTTGGAGAAGGTTTTATACTGGGAAATGCCTGCTATTGATCCCGAGCATCTCAGACCTACAGACAGAATCTCATATTTAAGAGTTAAAACTTCACCAACTATTGAAATTAAGATCAAGGAGTTCTGAGCATGAAATTACACAGAGAGAATGATAGTAAAACAGAAAAAAAGAAAGTAAAAGAACAGGAACGTCCAAGCAGGGACAGTGCGTGTCAGACATATTAGCTCCCAAATTCCTTATAATCCCTCTCAATGGCTGACTGCAGAACAGGTTTGACTGTAGCTTCTCTCCGCTTTTCGGTTAATCTTCAATAAAGGACCTCTACAAATTTCAGGACAACAGTGTTTACGCCCTTGTGTGTTATTCCACTTGCTCTGTACCAAGATGATTACCTACTGGTAGCTTCTCCATAGTAATTGGAAGCAGAAAAGAATGTGTTTTTGACATTTAAGTGTGTTCCCCATAAATATTTTATGGACAGAGCTTTATAACTAATGATGATGTATCACAGAACCTATGTCTTAAATGGCACTTATTAACAGAATAAAATGATGAATATTACTTGGCAAAGTGCATAAGTTTTTAGATGCAATTCACATATTCTTTTGAAGTAATAAAAATATCACTTCAGAAGTAATTTAACCACCTTATAAAAATGAATTTTTATAAACTATGGGAGTGCTAGAGATCCAAGTGGCAGTTATAATAACAAGAAGCATGGAATTTTCCAAGTCCCCTTTGTTCCTAAATCATTTCCATTTTTACAGCCTTTTAATTGCTTAGCCTCCCCAAAAGTTTACTTAGTACCTACTATTAACATAGAAGAATATAACATTGAGATTAAGCAGTGCCAGCTAGTTCTCGAAATAAAAAGTGTTTTCTGTGAGAGGATTTAGAAAATAATGACAATAATAATCAGATTGTGCTATGTATGGTTAGCTTTAATTGTGCAGGTAGTACATGTAGCAGGGGTGGTGGCTGGAGGCCATAAATTTGAAAGAAGGGGAGTGTGGGAGTGTTTGGAGAGAGGAAAGTGAAGGAAAGAAATGTTATAATTCTATTATGATTTGAAAAGCTTATTTCAAAAGATATAGTTCTTAATGAACATTTAGAGTTTTAATAACAAATTCGAAAAACTAAGTCTGTCCTATATTCTCAACACCCTGTTCTCTTACTACCTTTTCATTCTTCTCATCTCCTTTCTTCTTTTAGCATAACCCATTGAACTACACTTTTCAGATATAAAAAAGGAATAACACTACAGGATCTCATTCTTTGTCCAAAGCAAGCCTTGCTCACACTAACTAGCCAAAAACCAAGTCTCAAATGAAGAAATTATTGCACTCATTGAATATGAGAGCAAGGAATTTCTTGAGTTTTTAAATATCATTTTAATATTAGGAAAGTGATAAAATAAATTTGAAAAAATCAGAAAAGAATAGTGAAATATTTTTCAATTCTGATCTGATTAGTATTGTCAGGTTGCTTTCCCTCTTTTTGTATTATAATCTTAATTTTAAGTAACTCATTTTTCACTTAAGCAGATAAACGTCATTCTTAGCCATTCTCCTTAGCGTTCCTCTAGCTCTTCTCTGTCTTTTGAGTTGTCCCTTATGATGCTTAAGCAGTGCGTCAGGGCAGGTCATGATATTTATGTTAGGATCTATCTATGTACAGAGATTCAATTTGTCACCTCAGTGCATAAGCATGCATGCTATTTTTTAATAAGCTTTGTGAAAGTTTCAAATTATAGTATACTTTGCTACATCCTACTTAGGTTTTCTATTGCACCCCATCCCCCCAAAAAACCTCCACGAGAAAAACAACTTGCCCAGGAAAGGTTTTTTTCCAAGGTACAGTTTTTAGTCACACACTCTCACTTGAGGGAGGAGAAACTGCAGTGAGGATGTGATGTATGAAAGAGAATGAAAGCAAAAACAAACAAACAAAAACATGGAGGACAGAGTCAGAGAAGGAACTCAATGCCAGGATCTGAATGTGAAGTAAACACTCGTATAGCTAGCACTGCTTTCTGATTTGCTCCCTCTGGCAGGCTCAATTTGCTTTCTTATATACCCCAGGGCTCTGTGCCACACACGGTCAGCTAGGCTACAGGTGAAATATTTATATACCAACTCTGAACCTCACATGTGCAATAAGAGGCAGAACAACAGAGAACATTACATTTAACTGTAGACCTTCCAGTTGTTTTCATCCCATCCATCCTTTTTTCCAATTAATTTATTAATTCACTTTACATGCCCCAACCTCTTCCCATTCACCTTCTCACACAGCCCCCCCCCCAACCCGGGCTCTTCTGAGATGGTAAGGGCATCCCCTGGGGATTTCCTGACCCTAGCAGATCAAGCCTCTGCAGGGCTGGGTGAATCCTCTCCCACTGAGGCCAGGCAAGAAAGCTCAGAAGGGGAATGGGCTCTAGAACAGGCAACCTTTGAAGGACAGCATCTATTCCACTTGTTGAGGTATCTACATGGTGGCTTAGCTGCATGTCTGCTACATGTGCTAGGGGTCTATGTCCAACCCATGTGCTCTTTTGTTAGTGTTTTAATCTTTGCAAGCCCTCACATCAATCTTTAATAAAGAAAAGTCACCATATGCACTTACTTATAGATGATCCAATATAGACAATTTCTCGTTGAGGTTACATCTTTCTAAACAAGTCTTTTTTTTTGTCTAGTTGACAAAAGCTTATCAAATAAACAAACAAGCACACAAAACCAAACAGAGCTGCCAGTAAGAATTTTCTTGTATTTACCACCTTGTTTTATTTTGTCTTAAATGAAGGCATGACTCAATGAAGGATCAAATAGTGAAACAATTAACAATTGGATTTCAGATAAATTGAAACTTACAGTCATCTAAATATATCATCTAGAAAATAAGTTGGCAAGCATAAGCTTGGGTAAGGGAGTTTCTTCAATTCACACGTTAGATAAAGAACATTTATCTATGTTTTTCAGTATAATAGCAATGAAAATGAGCAAGAGTATTGAGTAGATCTTTGAGAAACTGCCTTGCCAATAAATGTAATATGTGTAACATATTACGACTGTGAGGAAGCACATTACCAAAAGCAGCTCCTGACACACATTGCTATGGCACCAACAACACTAACGGCTGAGTGGATAAAACTCAACTACACGTCTCACAATTACTACTGGGAAAGTAACTTGAAGAAACAACCATAGGAAACTGGTGTTTTCTTATACTCACATTCATAAAATTTGTGATTTATAAACAAGACTCAGAATGCTACAAAATGGGGCAAAATGAGTCAATGGTCTACACAGTCTATGGAATATTCATGGGTCGCAAAATTATTGCCATGTAAAGAAAAAGACAAAATAGTATAGAATATATAGTTCTGTCTGTATGACATCTCAAACCAAATAAAACCAAGAGACTGGTGATGGACTTTAAATAAGAGTCCAAACAACAAACTTTCAGCAAGGATAAAAAAGTACATGGTAATGGTCTGGGAGAGATAACATGGGATGTTCTAAAAGTGTAGAAAAGATCTGTATCATAATACTACACTGAGTTACACAGATGCAGCAATTTGTCAAAGTACAACAAACCATGAACATAAGATATATTCTGTAGTTAAAGTATTTATATGCAAACTCACAACATACATAAGTAACATAGAATATAGAACAATAAAATTGAACTGTAAGTCTTTGAGACACTGTGATGAGAATTTTGTTTAGTAACCTATTTCATTTACTGTAATTTGTTCTGAGGCAATAGAAAGAACTTTCCATGGCACCAGCTATCTTCATTTTGAGGACAGAATTACAGATTAGGAGATCAGATACAGCCTATCCATACCAACACAAATGTTATCACAGCTAGACCCCTTCCCCTGCACTAGGTTGATTTTACTGATCAGAATTCAAAACATTGATTCCTCCTCCATGAAAATTTAATTTTAGTGAAAACCAAGTTTGATATTGTGATTTTGGGTAGGTGAAAGGAATTTACAATTGAAGTTTTATTTTAATTACATAATATTATATGACTGTGAATTGATTCAGTAGCATAAAGTTGAATTGACTACAAAATTTCATACTGATTGAAAGACAGGCAAATCAGTGGATACATATTTTTAGCTTATAAATGAGAAATACATTGATTATAACTTAAAATATACTTGCTCATAAAGATAAATGACACATGCATATTCCAGAAATATGTGTGGTGAAGTACTGAAACAATAGTATTTTTATTCCAGTTCAATTTCTTTAAGAGTCTCTCAGAATTACACAAGTGTCATTTAATATAATCACACTAAAACAAAATACTCAGTCTTGTGGCTTCAGTAAAACACACAATTGTATAATCACTGGCATAGTCAGGGACAAGATACTCCTATAATTCCATTAAAGGAGCAGCACTGTCAATTTGACTCCAGCAACTGAGCCTCCAGCACTGCTAATTAAATTTTGGCTTATTGTTACAATTCTCCAGAATTGAAATGGACTGAATAACAGATGCAAGGTCTCAATACCCCACTCCATTAAATCAGCATCATTGAGGTTAATTTCATGCATGTAACTAATCCATTCATTCCTGTTTCTAAATAGTATGACATTATCTGTTTATCTTTGTTTGCTTTCAACTCAATAGTTTAGGCATAATTCAGGTTGGGCGATTATCAGTACAGCAATTCTAAATCGTGTGATACATGTTTTATGTTAACATGGGCTGTCATGACTCTTGGCTAAGTACCTAGAAGTGAGATTCCTAGAAAGTTAGGTGACATATGTCTAAATTTATAAGGACCGAACAAATTACTTTTCAAGGTGGACATAAAATTTTGTATTTCAATTAGAAGAATATTGGATGCAGTCATTCCCCATTCTTGCCAGAAATTGTTAATGTCACTTTTGATTTACTTGACTCATTCTATTAAGTGTTTGATGGTGTCTATGTGTGGCTATAGTTTGCATTTCTTAATGACTTCTGACATTCATCACTTATTTCCAGTCTCATTTGTTCAACAAGGAACTGTTATTTTATTTACCAGTTTTAATCAGTTTACCCTTGCAATGAATTTGGTATAATATTGCTCTATATAAAAACATAAGGAGATATGTAGATATATTGATTGTACATGTTATTTATAGGTTTTTTTTAACACTTTTTCTCTTTTTTATTGGATTTTTTAATTTACATTTCAAACGTTATTCCATTTTCCAGTTTCCTGGCCATAAGCCCCCTATCCCATCCCACTCCCCTTCTTCTATAAGCGTGTTCCCTTCACCATCTGCACCCCTTCCCACACCCCTGGATAATCCCTTACACTGGGGATCCAACTTTGGCAGGACCCAGGGTTTCTCCTCCCATTGGTACCCAACAAGGCCATTCTTTGCTACATATGCAGCTGGAATCATGGATCAGTTCATATACAGTATTTGGGTAGTACTTTAGTCCCTGGAAGCTCTGGTTGGTTGGCATTGTTGTTCTTATGGGCTTGCAAGCCCCTTCAGCTCTTTCAGTCCTTTCTCTAGTTCCTCCAACTGGGGTCCTGTTCTCAGTTCAGTGGTTTGCTGCTAGCATTCCCCTCTGTATTTGAGATGCTCTGGCTGTGTCTCTCAGGATTAAACCTGGTCCTGTCAGCATGCACTTCTTAGCTTTATCAATCTTACCTAGTTTTGCTGACTGTATATATATGGGGCACATGTGGCACAGGCTCTGAATGGCCATGCCTTCTCTCTCTGCTCAAAAGGTTGCCTCCATATTCCCTCCTAAGCATATTTTTGTTCCCCCTCGTAAGAAGGACTGAAGCATCCGAATTTTGGTCGTCCTTCTTCTTGAGCTTCATGTGGTCTATGGATTGTACCCTGGGTAATTCAGGATTTGGGGCAAATCTCCACTTATCAATGAGTGCATTCCATGTGAGTTTTTCTGTGATCAGCTTACTTCACTCAAGATATGTTCTAGTTCAATCCATTTGCCTATGAATTTCATGAAGATCCTGTTATGAATGTAGGTGCTCTTGCATTTGAAGCATAGATATTCAGGATTGAGAGTTCATCTTGGTGGATTTTTTCCTTTGATGAATATAAAGTGTCTTTCCTTGTCTTTTTTGAAAACTTTTGGTTGAAATTCAATTTTATCTGATATTGGATTTGCTGCTCCAGCTTGTTTCTTGGAACCATTTGCTTGGAAAATTGTTTTCCAGCCATTTACTCTGAGGTAGTGTCTGTCTTAGTCACATATTTCCTGTATGAAGTAAAATACTGGGTCCACTTTTCAGGTCCAGTCTATTAGTCTATGACTTGTCATTGGGGAACTGAGTCCACTGATGTTAAGATATACTAAGAAATAGTGAGAGTTGTTTCCTGTTATTTTTGTTATTAGAGGTAGAATTGTGTTTGTGTGACTCTCTTCTTTTGGTTTTGTTGCAAGAAGATTACTTTATTGTTTTTTCTGGGGTGTAGTTTCCCTCCTGTTGGAGTTTTACTTCTATTATCCTTTGTAGGGCTGGATTTGTAGAAAGATATTGTGTAAATTTGGTTTTGTCATGGAATATCTTGGTTTCTCCATTTATGTTAAGTGAGAGTTTTGCTGGTTATAGTAACCTAGGCTGGCATTTCTTTTCTCTTATTTTCTGTACGATATATGCACTGGATTTTCTGACTTTCATAGTCTCTAGTGAAAAGTCTAGTGCAATTCTGATAGTTCTGCTTTTATATGTTACTTGATATTTTCCCCTTACTGCTTTTAAAATTCTTTGGTTTGTGCATTTTGTGTTTTGACTATTAGGTGGTGGGAGGAATTTCTTTTCTGGTCCAATCTATTTGGTGTTCTGTTGGCTTCTTGTATGTTTATGGGCATTTCTTTCTTTAGGTTAGGGAAGTTTTCTTCTAGAATTTTGTTGAAGATATTTACTGGCCCTTTAATTTGGGAGTCTTCACTCTCTTCTATACCTATTATCCTTAGGTTGGATCTTCTCATTGTGTCCTGGGTTTTGATGATTGTGTCAATGCTTTCAATGGTATCTTCTGCCCCTGAGATTCTCTCTTCTAGCTCTTGTATTCTGTTGGTGATGCTTCCATCTATGACTCCTGATCTCTTTCCTAGATTTTCTATCACCAGGGTTGTCTCCCTTTGTGATTTCTTTATTGTTTCTATTTCCACTTTTATATCCTGGATGGCTTTTATTAAATACCTTCACCTGTTTGGTTGTGTTTTTCCTGTAATTCTTTGAAGGGTTTTTGTGCTTCCTCTTTAAGGGCTCCTACTGGTTTACCTGTGTCATCCTGTATTTATTTAAGGAAATTATTTATGTCTTTCTTCTTTTTTTTTTCTTTTTTTTTTTTTTCGGAGCTGGGGACCGAACCCAGAGCCTTGTGCTTGCTAGGCAAGCGCTCTACCACTGAGCTAAATCCCCAATCCCTATTTATGTCTTTCTTAAAGTCCTCCATCATCATCATGAGATATGCTTTTAAATACAAATCTTGCTTTCCCAGTGTGGTTGGATATCCAGTATTTGTTTTGGTGGGATTGCTGGGCTCTGAGGAGGCCAAGTAGTCTTGGTTTCTGTTGCTTAGTTTCTTATGCTTGCCGCCCACCATCAGGTTGTCTCTGGTGTTAGCTTATCTTATTGTGTCTGACAGTGGCTTGACCCTCCTGTGTGTCAGCACTCCTGAATACTTGTTTTCTTTTAGCAGGATCTGAGTATATTGAGCTGTGGGACTGACTCAGCTCTGGGCACAAGCAGAAACCCAGAGGATCCTGTCTCAGACTGCTCCTGTGTTTGTGTGTCCTGAGGCCTCCAGGCAGGTTGCTTCAAGCAGAAGAGTTGGTCTTACCTCTGCTCTCAAGTGTGTCAGTGCTCCTGGTGGCTGGTTTTCAGTGCTGGGTGCAGGCAGAAACAGAAAGGGGCCTGCCCATGACTACTCCTAACTTCCTGTGCCCAGTAGGCACTAGACTGGTTTTTCTTGGGCCAGGAATGTGAACAGAAGTGGAGGTATCTCTGAGCTCTCAGGATTGCCTGCACTTCTGAGAGTCCAGCTCTCTCCCCCATGGGATTTGGGTACAGAGACCTGTGGGACCGGTTCAGCTCTAGGTGCAAGCAGAAACCTAATGGGTCCTGCTCCTGGTTTGTGTGTCCTGAGGCCTGCAGGCAGGTCACCCAGAGCAGAAGAGAGAGAGGTTACTTCTGCCCTCAGGTGTGTCAGTGCTCCAAACTCTTTTCTCAATTGTCTGTTCTGTGTTTAGATTAAGATTTGAAACAATATACTATAAGATATTAGATATTCTATCTTGGGATCTGTACTGTGCAAGTTCTAATCTACATGGCCAGGATTGTCATATCATCTATCTTTTCAAGGAAGCTTTTTGTCCGCCTCTGATTTGATCACATCTACCTATATTAGTTAATTACCCTAATAGTTAATTTCATACTGTGTTTTGACTATGTTTAAAAGAATTTAGGTGGATTATAAAAATCCAATAGAACCAAATAATAAATGAATAAGTCAATCACACATCTTTTATCTGGATGTAGAAATTGGTAAATGGTAGTAAACATAACCTAGTCCTGAAGTAGAGAGAGAGAGAGAGAGAGAGAGAGAGAGAGAGAGATCATAGCATTACTTACTCACATAAGGTCTATCATTACACCACATTCAGTCTCTATACAGTTGTTCACATGCAATTTCAAACCAGAATGTCAGCCAACATCCCCATGCTGTGGCTGCCATATTTTCCATTTCTATTCTGATTCTTCATCTATATCAAGCTGTTTTGCTCTCAAAACCAACTGTCGGGACCTTATCAGTGCCTTTTAATGCATATCAATTTAACTTATAAATTCCAATAATAGTTTTATGATGGAAAAGGTCTGTTGTATGACTTTCACGGATGAAGAAAGTCAAACCTTGACATTCCAACATTTCTCATCAAATTCTTTCTTATTTTACATGATTCAACCATTAAGAATTCTGAGAGTACAGTAGAATGCATAAAGGAAAATATACAGAAGCAAGAGAATGGAGAAATTGTTTACCTATAACATTACATGCACCTACTTATTACTTTTTAATTTGTTTACAAAATATCCAATGTTATTAAACATATAGTCTTTTCTCATATAGAAATGATCCTTTTTACATATGTGACATATTACCAACCCAAAGAGATACAATTTGAACATTATTAAGTTACAAATTATAAAGTAAAAGGGGAATGTCATAGAACACAGTGTCCCCAACATATTTCAGGATGATATGTTAACTGTTGTAGGTTATTTCAATCCGTCACTGAAAGCACCACAGACACTCATCGATTCTATAGAATATACTATCCTTTTCATCATTCTAATAAAACTCCTTTTAAAATGTTGACTCTAATTCTTTGAGAGCCATATCTAACCATCTGTTTCAGAATCTTTTATTTTATGAAGTTCCATAAATAGATTATGTTGAAAATGCTGACCTTGTTGAACCTGGCCTGAAATACTAAAGAGACATATGGATCTGGTAGGTCCACTTCACTTTCTACTTCCCTGCCACTGAGCATACTAATACCCTTAACAGATCTACTGTATTATAACTGTGTAAATAAAATCCACTCATATCAACCCCTAAGCTGCTGTGACTTTAGATATGTAAGCAGCCATGTAGCCATTGTTAGGACGCAAAATAATGTCATCACTTTGAAAAGTTTCACCATACCTTCTTTGTATGACCTTGAGCCACTGTAAATTTCTGTTACTATATCTACAGCAACATTGTCTGACAATGGTAATGGAACAGATCAAAATCAGATAATCAAGAAATAAGGCAATATGTTAATTGAATTGAATAAAAGTATAAATTAAGGCTTTCTTTTGTTATAAATTTAAGATTAAAGTACTCAATGTAATTGGCTCCAACAGTTCACATGATTAGCTTGAATATCACTAGTATCTAATAGTATGGAAAGACACTTACAGTCTCAGGCAGAGACAGGTAGACATCTATGAGGTTGAGACCAACCTGGTCTATAGAGTGAGTTTCAGGATATCAAGATATTCAGGGTTATGTAGAGAGATTCTGTTCCAAAACAAGGAAGCATACAAGCAAAAGAGAATAAATGTTAAAACACACAAGGTACCATAAGAATTAAAGAAGTAAGGGGCTGAAAACATGAGTAAACTCAGATATTATGAATCAATGTGTCTTATGGTAGAAAGGCAGCCTGCCCCCAAGTCCATGTGGACTGAAGCTTTTGCACTTACAACCCTTCTAGACCTGTCCTTCATTCAACTATTACTGGCATCCTTTATATTTATCCTTTATATTCTATATGGATTTTAAAAGAGGACAGAATCCTCTAGTAAAATAGAATGCAAAACGAAGCTGCCTGTACCTAATCAGGGTATCACATAAACATCATAATAATACATCTTCATCTGAGAAGCAGAGAAAATTGTATACATGGTATAAATTGAGCCAGGACCATAAATAGTGAAATGGAATGTCAAGTGCATTCAACTATACACAGGGTATTGTAAAAATAATCTGGTTTCAATAACAAATATGGTTTTCCTAGAAAACAAATAAGAACACAGAACATAAGCAATTTCTTCCGAGGTCGTTCAACACAATATTTTAAGGGTGCAATCAGAAATGCAACCTCAATTTGCAAAAAGAGTTTCAGACTTGTTGATTCTAGAAATTGTATGGATTGGTTTGTGGTAAGGGATTTCATACAGGCATGTAAAGTAACAATAACACAGATAAATCAATGCCTGTCACAGGGGTTACTTTATTTCCCAGAATCCATACTGTTACAAACCAACAAACCTACAACATATTGCTCTTTATGACCTGTGCACAGCTTCTATCTACCTGCTATCCATGAGTAAAGAATCTTTAAAATGTCATTAATATGCAAAATGTTAAACAGCTACACATATATATATTTGAGAATGAAGAATATATAATGTAAACTACAAAATAAGTGGAGTGAGTCTAAGGAAAATAAATATAGCACAGTGGAAAGTTTTTTTTTTGAGCTAAATGTCTCTAGTGGTAAATTATGAAAGCATAAACCTCAGAGAATGATGGTATATGTGCACACAAATGCATCTCTCTTTTCTTGCAACATTTTATAAGAGGCTGCTAATACTTCCACCTATTTAATATAAAATAGTTGATCCATTGGTGTCTTTTGACTTTCAAGTTTCAGTAAGATCTGAGACAACTGTTAAAATTGATTTTAATGCTTGCTTTACTAACATAGTGATAGTTGGGAAATAGAGTAGAAAATGCATATAAATTAGGTTATTTTGGAGATTGGTAACATCTTCAATGCTGTCTCCCTTTTCATAATGGATTTAAATGAGAAACACTAATGACTATGTTAGCATATTTTGTGCTCAGTTGGAGACACCAATAGATGGGTTCTTTTGATACATTTGGAGAGATATAATATTTAAATATCATTAGCAAGAAAATAAAAATGGTTCACTGAAAATACAGATCATTAAAGAATTTTCAAATGTATCTCACAATATTTTAAATAAATTTATGGGGTAGTTGTAAAACAATAAACCATGCTGAAAAGAAAACTAATTATTAAAATATATAATTTTGTTTCTAACTAAAATTATTTTAATCTGTTTTAATGTGAATTATATTCAAATGAGATATGCTATGTCTTTTATTGTATAAATGTTCTCCTACATACATTTACTCAGTGGGTTTATGACATAAAGTCTTTAATATTATTTGAGCATATGATTTGTTTCTGCTTTTGCTTTATTTTACAGGGTTACTTTTAAATTGAAGACAGGAATGGACTGATGGACTCAAGGTTCATTTGGCAACTCATACAGATGATTTATGTACTGGGAGATCTTGGTATGCACAGTTCAGAGAAATTTGTTAAACATTATACTAGTAAATAATCTAGAAGAACTAGAACTGGGATACAGAAATGAAAACACATTCTAAACATTCTCTCTCTCTCTCTCTCTCTCTCTCTCTCTCCTACTTATATTTATCTTTCTTGACTAGAATTGTTCAAAGTCAACCTCTCTCTCTCTCTCTCTCTCTCTCTCTATATATATATATATATATATATATATATATATATATATATCATCTATTGATTTTTCTTGACTAGAATTGTTCAAAGTCAACCCCAGCTTTGCTGTCCGTTGCCTGGACTTCTCACTGTCTGACCCTAGTGTTCTTTGGGTTGGAGGCAAGGTGGCACAGAGTCAATGTCACAGACTCCAGGAGTACATGAGAAATGATGCTACAAGCTTATCTGAATGCTGCACGCTCCTTTAATACTCTCACCTGCACCCACAAAAGCATCTCTTTTAAAGAGCAGCTCCCAATTGGCTGGCATTGTCTGTATCAGCAATCCTTGGTCTCTCAGATAGCCTTCAATTAGGTCCTCCTGAAGGAAATGCTTTTGTACCTGTGGGGGGCCTTCAGCATTTACATAGTGGTGGCCCCACCACTTCTGCTACACACCTTCACAGAATATTAGAAGACAGCATGAGCTATATAAGAACTTTTCAACAACAAACATCAAAACAACAAATTTAGAGGGCTAAAGAGATAACTTGGTGGATAAAACATTTGCTGTGCAAGAACAAGGACTGAAGTTGAAATCGCTAAAACCCATGTAAAGCAATGTCTGGTGTGGTAACAGGTATGTGTTAGCCTCGCACTCCTATAGTGACATGGGAGATAGAAACAGGAACGCCCTTCGGAGTCATGAGAATCAAATAAATGCAGTGGGAAACAAAACAAAAGCCCTGACTCAAATATAGTGGAAAAGAAGAAGAATATCTGAAGCCCTACCCTAACCTCCACACGTGCCTGCATTTATACACACAAATGCACACTTATGCACACATATCACCCATATATACACATACAAAAACATGCATCACAAATGCAATAAATGAAAAAAAAATCAGACTAAAATTTAAATTTACCCAAAAGATGCTCATAGGTTGGGTTTAATTGTGTCAGCTCACAAGGAAGTGTTGAGCTCCAAAACTTCAGAAATGTTTTTATTTAGAAGTGTCTTTTCCTTATCAATGTAAAATGAGATTATTAGAATGGTCCTTAAAGGGTATTAGTTATATGGTCTTTTGAACAGGAAAATTTTGGACATAGAATCATCAAACAGATGGAAGATATCCAATCAGATCTGAGGCAGTACCTGACCAAGATCCTTGATGGAATTATAATTCCCCAGGTGGTATTTTAGTCAGAGATAGATTCATAACCTGCCTCCTGGCCGACTCCATAGGGCAGACTTAAAACCAGTACATTTTTGGTTGTGAACCTAGGCTTGACAGGAGCCAGATATGGGTGTCTCCTGAGAGGTTCGGCCAGAGCCCCACTGACACAGATGAGGATGCTTGCAGCTAACTATTGGGCTGAACAAGGGGACCCCAATAGAGGAGTTAGAGAAAAGACTGAAGTGGTTTTCAACCACATAGGAAGAGTAATAATATCAAGCAACCAGACCCTACCAGAGCGCTCAGGGACTAAACCACAAACCAATGAGTACACATGGAGGGATCCATGACTCTAGCCGCATATGTAGCAGAGGATGGCAATGCCCAGCACCAATAGGAGGAAAAGTCCTTGGTCCTGTGAAGAGTCATTTCCCCAATGTCAGGGAATGTCAGGGCATTGAGGTGGGAGTGGGTGTGTGAGAGTGGGAACATCCTCATAGAAGCAGGGGAAGGGGTGAGGAGGTATGGGAGAGGGAGAGGAAGAAAGGGAATAACATTTGAAACATAAATGCAGTAAATATTGAAAAACTGTAAGAGATCATTCAGTACAAACAAGAAACCTATCTCAATCTTTAGAATGCCTTACAAAGGCCTTATTACAATATATTAATCTATAACCTGACAACCCAGAAGGTAAGCAACTTCAGATGACCTACTTCTTTTCCCAGAGCTACCTTAAAAGACAAAGTGAGACCTTTGGAGAAAGGACCCCTAACTCTACGGGTAGAAGTCTTGACGTTGGCCTTCAAAGTGTACCATAAGAGAAATGTAAAGGCCCACAGACAAAAATACCATATACTGGTAAAGGCTGTGTGATCAGCACTCTTCACTGCCCCAAACTCCTGATCTTCTAAAGCTCAGACAGCTCAGATACCACCAGACTCCTGCTACAGATATGGTCAACAAGGTCACTGGGTAAGGGCTTGCCCTAACCTTTGAAAGCTAAATGGACCATGCTGTCAACAGGAGGGACACTGGGCTGTCAATTGCCCTCACATTGCAAAGGAGAGAGGGACATCACTCCCAGGTAGCCCTCCAGCCAGTCTCCTAGGCTTTGCTATGGATGACTGACTTGGCCCGAGTTGTCTTAACCCGACCACTTTCATCACTAGCAATGAACCCTGGGTAGTCATCATGGTATGTGGTGACTTACCATCTCCTTCCTCTTGGACACTGGGGCCACTTACTCAGTCCTGACAGAATTTTGGGGACCCACTTCTTCCTCTTGTTTCCCTACTGTCAGGGTAGGAGGACAACCTTGCCTTCTTCACCAGACCCCATCAATTAGTTGCATTTTTAGAGGTGTACCTCTCATCCATTCCTTTTTGGTAGTGCCAACATGCCCGGTCCCCTTATTAGGAAGGAATCTTCTAGCTAAGTTGGGAGCCTCTATTTCCCTTGCTCCACCCATTCACCTAAATCCAAGTTTGCCAGCAGCCCTTCTATTCCTTTTTCTAGTCAGTCAACCTACTAACCATAACATGTTATTTCCTTTACCTTCTCAGTTATACTCTCGAGTCTGGGATGTCCAAAACCTCTGTGTTGTTGAACATCATTTTCCTGATGTCCTCCAATTACTGGACTCTACCAGGTACATCGCCCAAGCTCAGTACCCTCCTTCTCTCCAGAGTCTCAGGGACTTAAGTCTTTTATCTCTGACCTATTAAGGATAAAACCCCTTTGCCTTGCCTCTTCCCCCTTTAACACCCCTACACTAGCAGTTAAGAAACCTAATTGAACCTATCACCTGGTTCAAGACCTCAGGTGCATTAATTCTGCAGTCGTTTCCCTCCATTCTGTAGTGGCTAAACCTTACATATTGCTTTCCACTATCCCCTTGGGGACTTCCCATTTCTTAGACCTATATCTCAAGGATGTGTTTTTCTCTACCCCTGTAGATGCTCAGTCACACAACTTATTTGCCTTTACCTGAGCAGGTTCTGACACTTTTCTACTCGACTTCCCTGGACTGTTCTACCTCAGTGATTCCTGGACAGCCCACACCTATTTGGCCAGGATCCGGCTTCTGACTTTCTCTGTCTCTCCTTAAATCTAAGGTTGTTCATCATGTACATGGCATACTTCTCTCTCCCCCCTCTCTAAAAGTTAACCAAGCTGACACCTCTGTTCTTCTGAATTTCCTTTCTAGTTGAAACTAAAATGTCTCACCTTCTAAAGTCCAACTTCCACTTCTCAAGTCACCTGTTTGGAACTAACAATTACTCCAACCTACAAGGCTATTACTTTAGATAGAAAGACTCTGATTCAGTCTCTAACTGTTCCTTCTACAAAGGAAGAGATTTTATCATTCCTAGAAATAATCAGGTTTTTACTTTTCTGGGTAAAAAACTTTTCCTTCCTTTTCCCTCCTCTCTCATCCCTTGTATGAAGCAGTCTTAAGTCCCAAGTACAAATCTCTTCTCAAACCTGTTACCAAGCCTTTTCAAAGGCTCCAACAGGCTCTTCACAATGGCCCAGGATTATACCTCCATGACCTAACTCGTCCTTTTTCCCTCTACATAACTGAAAAAGAGGGATTTGCTCTTGGAGTCATAGATCACCAACTGAGACTTTCTTTTGCATCTGCAGCATACTTGTCAATGAAAACTAGACCTAACCATCCAGGGATGGGCACCTTGTATTCATACCTTAGAAGCCACTAAACTCCTTACCAAAAAGTAAAAAAAAATCCTAACTTTGGGTTGCCTATAACTGTCTTCTCTTCTCATAACCTGTCACAGCTCCTAACTTACTAAGGCTTAGACTCTACCTCCCTCCAGGGTTCTTTCTCTTCTGGTAGCACTAATAGAAGACTCCACGGTCACCTTCCAATCATGCCTGCCTCTCAATATTTCCAGTCTTCTTTCTTGACCAAATACTAACCACTCCCTATCTCACTCCTGCACTGAAACTTTACAGAAACTATTACCTCATCCTTCACACATACAGAAGGGCACATTGCCTCAGGCCACCTATCCCTGGTATACAGATGGCAGCCCCTTTTTATGAAGGGGTCAGAAGAGCTGGCTATGCCATAGTTTCAGACACAAAGGTGGTAGAGGCACAGGCCCTCCCTGCTGATACCAGCAAACAACAGGCTGAACTAATAGCCCTTAGCCCTTATATGTACATTTCACCTGGCACAGGGGCAAATCCTCAACAACTACATAGATTCCAAATGCGCTTTCCATATCTTCCTGTCCCATGTTGCTACCTAGAAGGAGTGTGGGTTACTTACGACAAAAGGAGGATCAATAATTAATGCAAACCAAATTATGGCCATGCTAAAGGCCTCCCATCTCACCACCTGCTATGGGGATTGTCCACTGCAGATCCCACCAGGCACATGACTCTATTGTCTCCATCAACTGAGCTAATGAGGCAGTTAGAGATGCAGCCCTTATGGGTCTAGACTCACCTTACCCATCCTAGGACATTCTCACACTGCAACCCGCATCCCCATCCTCACTCCCTGACACTCATCAAACTCTGTCCCATCTTCCCCAACTCTTTCACCCTAACAGCAAAACATTGACCTATTTTATTAAGACCCACTACAGCCCATTCCTAAGGACTTATGTTTCTTAAAACTATCACTGCCTCTTGCAAAATCGGTCAGATGTCAGTCTCTAACTCCAGGTATAGCTTGAGGTTCTCTTCCTGGAACCTAATGGCAACTTGACTTACACACATGCCCACTGTCAAAAGTGCCAAGTACCTCTTGGTCTTGGTGGACACCTTCTCAGGGTGGTTGGAGACATTTCTCACAGCTAACAAAAGGGCTCAGACAGTTTCTGATCTCTTCCAAGAGATCATCCCCCGATTTGGTGTCCCAACCTCCCTCCAGTCAGACAATGGTCCTGAATTTACTTTCCAAATTTCTCAAATTCTGTCTAAGGCCCTAGACATCCCCTGGCATTTTCATATTCCTTACAACTCCATCTTCAGGAAAGGTAGAAAGAACTAACTACTCTCTAAAAGCACTCTTGTCAAACTGTCACCAGAACTTCACCTAGATTGGGTAAAACTGCTACCTCTGGCTCTTTTCAGGTTACAAACTCTCTCTAAGCGACCTCGCCTCGTCACTCCTTTTGAACTCATGTATGGATATCTGGTCCTAACTCTTCATCTTTCACCTAAATGCTCCCCCTCCCTGATTATCTACTTACCCCATTACTTTTCCCCCTTCACTCTCTCCTATGGAACTTTACTGACCACTATCTACCACAGCCACATGTTGTTCCCTGTCCACTGCCTGTCAACATTGTAGACCAAGTTCTTCTATCCCCTCCAGACCATCAGCCCTCACCCCTCTCTGTTAAATGGTAGGGCCCTTTCAAGGTAACTTTTCTTCCTACACATCTTTCCTAACAGGACGGTGCTCACTTAAGCTCCAGAAGACATCGAGATCACCCACCTTGTCCACAATCCCAGAAAATGAGACACCACTGTTGCAGCTGTGCTTGACCCCACTGAATTAGACATGGGTATCTCATCTTTCCCCTGATGTTCATTTCCATCCAGGGTAGCCCTTACACCTGGAGAGCTGAAGTTCAAGAAACCCCACTGATAACAGTATTTCCAAATGGGGTCAGGAAACTGCTCTGTAGCCGGATACCAGAACTGATCCAAGGTGCTGTCATCCCTGTATCTGTTATCCCATCTAAATAGTATGATCTCTTTGCTTTCTCTTTGACCAGACAAAATTGTAAGAAAATGGCCAGATGAATGCCCATATTGGTCTTGCCAGATACATATGCTAGGCTCACAGATCAATCACTTCTATCAACAATGCAAGACCCACTTCTTCTATATACAAGACCCATGGAATCCAAGGTGGGAGACAGGAGTTGTTGGTAAGCTCTACCGTAAAAATCAAGCTGGGTCCTCAGTGGGCACTATCCACATCCAGAGAAATTGAGAAAATTTCAATTGCCCAACCTCTACATATTGGAAAAATAGGAGAAGTAATCAAACACTCCTCCAAGGTCCTTACTTCCTTGACATGCCCCCTAATAAATGGCGCTAACTTGTCAGCTCCTTCATGTCACCCAATCTGGTGGCTTTAAAGATTGTTGACTATGTGTCCCCCCTGGAACTAGCTCACAGTTGCCCCTTACAGCCTCTTCAGTGATGCTGCCAAATAATGTTACCTCACCTCTTATCAGCTGCCCTAACTTTGATGTTGCCATGACTCCAGACTTTTTCTCTCTCCCTCCTTTGGTCATGGCAAACTGTTTTAGGAACTTTGGGACACATTCTGTAGGAATGCTCCCTGGACTGCAATACAATCACAACCCTTGATACATAATCTCTGCCACAGTGCCCTGCAGTCCAAAACATGTCAATCCATTGTGACACTCAGGTATATCATCACCTACATACAACTGGTCAGGAGTTTGCATGTCGATATTCCTTGTCCCTGAACTAGGAGTAATCCAGAGAAATGAGCCCCTACCAATCTACATCGTAGACATGACACCTGCCCCACATAAGAGGGCAGCTCAGGTTGTGCCACTCCTGGTCTCTGTGGGAGTAGCCATAGGGGCTGGAAATGCAGGGCTGACTACTTCCATAGCCCAACAAAATAAGTTCACTCCCAAGATTAGCTCAGGTTTTCAAGAAAGGTCTGAAACCATGCTCAGCATCCAGAAAGAGATCAATTCTTTGGCAGCAGTGGTGCTTCAAAACCGACAGAAGCTAGATGTCCTGACAACTAAAGAAGGTGGGTTTTGCCTGTTCCTCTAAGAAGAGTGATGTTTTGACATTAACCAATCTGGGAGAGTAAGAAATAAAATCCAGCAGCTACAGTCAGACATCCAAAATCAAAGTAACGTGTGGACTCCAATGCCTGGATTTTTGAAAACCATACATGGAAGTGAATACACCCTTTTATAACATCTTTTCTACTCATTTTCCTGGCATTACTATTTGCTCCCTGCCTCATTCATCTTGTCTCTACATTCCTTCAGCAGGACAACCAAAAACTCTCTAACCAAACAATCAGTTCCTGTTACAGGATTACCAGCTGCTGTCCACAGAGGAGATGGATGCAAATGTTTACCAAGTGGACCCTGATGGTGGATGTCAGCTACACCCTGAGATTGACCACATCCCTAGACAGCAGGAAACCATTTAAGAGATCCAACATCCCTATTCCCCTATCACTATTGGCTCTCTCCCCCTTTTTTTCTTCTCTTTATAAGAAATGGGGAGGAATGATGACATCAGAGACTGGCTTTACTGTTGCAGGTTGCTTCCAAGTCCAGCGTTGACGTCATCCTTAGGTGACAAAGACCCTTTTGCTGCCATAGCAACCGTCACACATTCCCAGCATTCACTTCACCTGTCCACTGCCTTACCTGTGTGAGGTAGTTCATGTGATTACTTCATGGGCTCAAATAAAAGTCAGAGACCTCAGACCCCTTCCCCTTCTTCATCACCAGCCTTCTTCCTCTTCTCTTTCCGGATTCCCCCCAATAAGCCCTCTTCTTATGGAACTATGCTGGCCTGCGGTGATTTGTCCAGATATAGGCTGCTTTCTAAAACAACAAAACTCATGAACTATTCTGTTAGAAATTTTCCAGTGACAGATTTTGGTGGATTCCGCCAGGAGATCTAACAGATCCACATCTACATGGCATTTCCTTTCATTCCTTGAGAAAGCCATCCACTCCTTGGCATAGCCATCCAAAAGGGGGCAATACTGTCTCCTTCATTCTCACTTCAGCTCTCTGACCCAGAAGGCCCACCTCCTCCTCACCTAGCAAGTGGCTTCTTGTCATCTTTATTATGCAATCAACTAATTAGAGGAAAATTCTGCTCCACTGATCATTGGGGATGAAGGGATGAAGCAAACCACACAAAATAAATTATTTGAGTAAATCATCAGAATTAAGGATGACTCCAAAAGAACCTTCTAGTACTGTCCTATGAAGTCCAATATGATGTTGACATTGATTTTGAATTTCCAGACTCCATTCTCAATTCAGTTTATTTCCCTTAGTCCACACACTCAGTTCATGGCATATTGTAATGATAATTATTGAAACTCAATATTTTATCAGATACCTCAAAGAAATTCAAAATTTTTGCATCATTATGGGTATTAGTGTGCTTAAAATAATGTAGAAAATATATAGCAAGTTAGGTTTTCCAGTGTAGAACCTATATAATTTCTGAGATTCATTAACTTTGCACATCAGCTGATAGTTTCAGTTGGTATATTAGCATACACAAAGACTAATTTGATTATAACTGCCCCAAATTTCAGTAAATATGCTAATTAAAAGCTAAATTGAAAGAAACAAAAAGGATTTTGCTGGAACTCTAGTTTAAGTTAGTGTATTGGTGTAGCTGTGATGCCAACAGTTCATGAAGACAGTCTCTGACATCACTGCACAATTTTCTTCATTCATAAAAATTAAGGTTTAAAGATGAGAAAAGGGACCCAAGTGTGAAGACCTCACACTCCTGTTAGAAACTAAAGTCTATAAATACTAAATACCCATTTTTACTTTATTTTTATGATGCTATAATCAAAGTAAACACAAACTAGATAAATGACCAGGAATTAAGGGAGGGGAGAGATAATTTAGGCTTTACACTTTTCAGCTGCTATTGGTGGAAAAAAATCTCTAATATATTAATGATTTTTTACGGCTTGTAAGCATACATAGTCTAAGATTATTTTTTTATTTTATTGGACATTTTTTATTTGTATTTCAAATGTTATTCCCTTTCCCGGTTTCCCGGCCATTACCCTCCTATCCTACCCCCTCCCCTTCTTCTATAAGGGTGTTTCCCTCCCCATCCACCCCCCTTTCCTGCCCCCTGCCATTCCCCTTGAACTTGGGGTTCAACCTTGGTAGGACCAAGGACTTCATGTTCCATTGGTACCCAACAAGGCCATCCTCTGCTACATATGCAGCTGGAGCCATGGGTCAGTCAGGGTATAGTCTTTGGGTAGTGGTTTATTCTCTGTGAGCTCTGGTTGGTTGGCATTGTTGTTCTTATGGGGTTGCAAGCCCCTTCAACTCCTTCAATCCTTTCTCTAATTCCTCCAACAGAGGTCTGATTCTCAGTTCAATAGTTTGCTGCTAGCATTCACCTCTGTATTTGACATACTCTGGCTGTGCCTCTCAGGAGACATCTATATCTGGCTCCTGTCAGAATGCACTTCTTATTGTCATCAATCTTTTCTAGTTTATATATATATATATATATATATATATATATATATATATATATATATATATATATATATATATACCACATTTGAGATGTGAGGCAGGCTCTGAATGGCTGTTCCTTCAGTCTCCATTCAAAACTTTGCCTCTATATTCCCTCCTATGAATATTTTTGTTCCCCCCATATAAAAAGGAGTGAAGCATCCACATTTTGGTCCTCCTTCTTCTTGAGCTTCATGTGGTCTATGGATTGTATCTTGGGTAATTCGAGATTTGGGGCTAATATCCACTTATCAGTGAGTGCACACCATGTGTTTTTTCTCTGATTGGGTTACCTCATTCAGGATGATATTTTCTAGTTCAATTGGTTTGCCTATGATTTTCATGAAGTCATTGATTTTGATAGTGGAGTAGTATTCCATTGTGTAGATGTACCACATTTTCTGTATCCATTACTCTGTTGAAGGGCATCTGGGTTCTTTCCAGCTTCTGGCTATTATAAATAAGGCTGCTATAAACATAGTGGAACATGTGTCTCTGATGTATGTTGAAGCATCTGTTGGTATATGCCCAGGATAGTTATAACTGGGTCCTCAGACAGTGCAATGTCCAACTTTCTGAGGAACATCCAGACTGATTTACAGAGTGGTTGTCCCAGTTTCCAATCCCACCAACAATAGAGGAGAGTTTGTCTTTCTCCACATCCTTGCCAGCATCTGTGTCACCTGAGTTTTGATCTTAGCCATTCTGACTGGTGTGAGGTAGAATCTCAGGGTGCTTTTAATTTGCATTTCCCTGTTGACAAAGGATGTTGAACATTTCTTTAGGTGCTTCTCAGCCATTCGTTATTCCTTAGCTTAGAATTCTTTGTTTAGCTCTGTACCCCATTTTTAACAGTATTATTTGTCTCTCTGGAGTCTAACTTGTTGAATTTTTGTATATTTTAGATATTACCCCTCTATCAGATGGAGGATTGGTAAAGATCTTTTCCCAATCTGTTACTTGCCATTTTGTCCTAATGACAGTGTCCTTTGCCTTACAGAAGTTTTACAATTTTACGACTTCCCATTTGTTGATTCTTGATCTTAGAGCATCAGCCATTGTTGTTTTGTTCAAGAAATTTTCCCTAGTGCCCATGTGATCGAAACTCTTCCCCAGTTTTTCTTCTATTAGTTTGAGTGTATCTGGTTTGATATGGAGGTCCTTGATACACTCGGACTTAAGCTTTGTACAGGGCTAAAAGAATTGATACATTTGCATTCTTCTACATGCTGACCTCCAGTTGAACAAGCACCATTTGTTGAAAATGCTCTTTTTACCATTGGATAGTTTTAGTTATTTTGTCAAAGATCAAGTAACTATAGGTGTGTGGGTTCATTTCTGGGTCTTCAGTTCTATTCCACTGATCTCCCTGCCTGTCTCTGTCCCAATACCATACAGTTTTTATCACTACTTAGCTGTAATACAGCTTGAGGTCAGGGATGGTGATTCCCCCAGAAGTTCTTTTACTCTTGAGAATGTTTTTCCCTATCATGGGTTGTTTTGTTATTCCACATTAATTTGAAAATTGCTTTTCTAACTCTATGAAGAATTAAGTTGGAATTTTGAGGGGGATTGCATTGAATCTGTAGATTGCTTTCAGCAAAATGGCAAAATTTTTACTATATTGATCCCGCCAATCCTTGAGTATGGGAGGTCTTTCCAACTGCTAGGATCTTCTTCAATTTCTTTCTTCAGAGACTTGAAGTTCTTATCATACAGATGTTTCACTTGCTTGGTTAGAGTCACACCAAGGTATTTTATGTTATTTGGGACTTTTGTGAAGGGTGTCATTTCCCTAATTTCTTTCTCAGAATTTTTATCCCTTGAGTAGAGAAAGGCTACTGATTTGTTTGAGTTAATTTTATACCCAGCCACTTTGCTGAAGTTGTTTATCAGGCTTAGTAGTTCCCTGGTGGAACTTTTAGGGTCAGTTAAGTATACTATCATATCATCTGCAAATAGTGATATTTTGACTTCTTCCTTTCCAATTTTTATTTCTTTGACCTCCTTTTATTGTCTAATTGCTTTGCCTAGGACTTCAATTACTATATTGAATAAGTAGCGAGAGAGTGGGCAGCCTTGTCTAGTCCCTGATTTTAGTGATTTTAGAGAGAAACTGATTCAAGTTTCTTTCCATTTAGTTTGATGTTGTCTACCAGTTTGCTGCATATTACTTTTATTATGGTTAGGTATGGGCCTTGGATTTCTGATCTTTCCAGGATTTTTCTCATGAAGGGGAGTTGAATATTGTCAGATGCTTTCTCAGCATCTCATGAAATGACCATGTGGTTATTTTCTTTGAGTTTGTTTACATAGTGAATTACATTAATGGATTTCCATATATTGAACCATCCCTGCATCCCTGGGATGAAGCCGTCTAGATCATGATGGATGATCGTTATGAATTCAGTTTCTGAGAATTTTATTGAGTATTGTTGTATCAATATTCATAAGGGAAATTGGTCTGAATTTCTCTTTCTTTGTTAGGTCTTTGTGTGATTTAGGTATGAGCACAATTATGGCTTCATAGAAGCAATTCATTAGTGTTTCATCTGTTTCTTTTTTGTGGAATAGTTTGGACAGTATTGGTATGAAGTCTTCTATGAAGGTCTGATAGAATTCTGCACTAAACCAATCTGGTCCTGGGCTTTTTTTGGTTGGAAAACTTTTAATAACTTCTTCAATTTCTTTACGAGTTACAGGGGTGTATAGTTTTTCTGTTCCTGATTTAACTTTTGTTTTTGGTACCTGGTATTTGTCTAGAAAATTGTCCACTTCCTCTAGATTTTTCAGTTTTGTTGAATATAGGCTATTGTAGTAGGATCTGATGATTTTCTTTAATTTCTTCAGATCCTGTTGTTGTATCTCCCTTTTCATTTCTGATTTTGTTGATTTGGATACTCTCTCTGTGTCCTCTGGTTAGTCTGGACAATGATTTATCTATCTTGTTGACTTTCTCTAAGAATCAGCTCCTGATTTTGTTGATTCTTTGTATAGTTCTTTCTGTTTCTACTATGTTGAGTTCAGCCCTGAGTTTTATTATTTCCTGAATTCTACTCCTCTTGGGTGTATTTGCTTCTTTTTATTCTAGAGCTTTTAGGTGTCTGTCAAGCTGCTAATGTATGCTTTCTTCTGTTTCTTTTTGGAGACACTGAGAGCTATGAGTTTTCCTCTTAGCACTGCTTTCATTGTGTTCCATAAGTTTGGGTATGTTGTGCCTTCATTGTCATTAAATTCTGAAAAGTCTTTAACTTCTTTATTTATTTCTTCCTTGACCAATTTATCATAGAGTAGAGAATTGTTTAACTTCCATGTATATGTGAGCTTTCTGTCATTTTTATTGTATTGAAGACCAGCCTTAGTCCATTGTGTTATGATAGGATGCATGGGATTATTTCCATCTTCTCATATCTGTTGAGGCAAGTTTTGTGAGCAATTATATGGCCAATTTTGGAGAAGGTACCATGAGGTGCTGAGAAGAAGGTATATTCTTTTGTTTTAGGATGAAATGTCCTATAAATATGTGTTAAATCCATTTGGTTCATAACTTCTGTTAGTTTCTCTATGTCTCTGTTTAATTTATGTTTCCATTATCTGTCCATTGAGGAGAGTTGGATGTTGAAATCTCCTACTACTATTGTGGACAATGTGTGCTTTGAGCTTTAGTCAAGTTTCTTTTATGAATGTGGTTACTGTTGCATTTGGAGCATAGATACTTATGATTGAGAGTTCATCTTGGTGGATTTTTCCTTTGATCAATATGAAGTGTCTTTCCTTTTTCAATAATTTTTGGTTGAAAGTCAATTTTATTCAACATTATAATGGCTACTCCAACTTCTTTCTTGAGACTATTTTTCTTGGAAAATTGGTTTCCAGCACTGAGGTATTGTCTGTCTTATTCACTGAAGTATGTTTCCTGTATGCCACAAAAAGCAGGGTCCTCTTTCCACATCCAGTCTGTTAATTTATGTCTTTTCATTGGGGGAATTTGGTCCATTGATGTTAAGAGATATTAAGGAATAGTGTTTGTCCCTTCCTGTTATTTTTGTTGTTAGATGTGGAATTATGTTTGTGTGTCTGTCTTCTTTTGCTTTCATTGCAAGATTACTTTCTTGCTTTTTCTAGGGTGTAGTTTCCCTCCTTGTGTTGGAGTTTTTCATCTATGATCCTTTGTAGGGCTGGATTTGTAGAAAGGTATAGTGTAAATTTGCCTTTGTTATGGAATATCTTGGTTTCTACATCTATGTTAATTGAGAGTTTGCTGGATATAGTAGCCTGGGCTGGCATTTGTGTTCTCTTAGCATCTGTATGATATCTTCCCAGGATCTTTTGGCTTTCACTGTCTCTGGTGAGAAGTTTGGTATAATTCTGATAGGTCTGCCTTTATATGTTACTTGACATTTTTCCCTTACTGCTTTTAATATTCTTTCCTTGTCTTGTATATTTGGTGTTTGACTATTATGCAATGGGAAGAGTTTCTTTTCTGGTCCAACCTATTTGGAGTTCTGTAGGATTCTTGTGTGTTTATTGGCATCTCTTTCTTTATGCTAGGGAAGTTTTCTTCTATAATTTTGTTGAAGATATTTACTGGCCCTTTAAAATGGGAGTGTTCACTCTCTTCTCTACCTTTTATCCTTAGGTTGGATCTTCTCATTGTGTCCTGGGTTTTGATGATTGTGTCAATGCTTTCAATGGTATCTTCTGACCCTGAGATTCTCTCTTCTAGCTCTTGTATTCTGTTGGTGATGCTTCCATCTATGACTCCTGATCTCTTTCCTAGGTTTTCTATCTGCAGGCTTGTCTCCCTTTGTGATTTCTTTATTGTTTCTATTTCCACTTTTAAATCCTGGATGGTTGTGTTCAATTCCTTCACCTGTTTGCTTGTGTTTTCCTATAAGGAATTAAGGGAATTTTGTGTTTCCTCTTTAAGTGCTTCTACTTGTTTACCTGTGTTGTCCTATATTTCTTCAAGGGAGTTATTTATGTCCTCCTTAAAGTCCTCCATAATCATCATAGAATGCGATTTTACATCTACATCTGGTTTTTCTAATGTGTTTAAATATTTAGCATTTGCTATGATGAGAGAACTGGGCTCTGATGATGCCTAGTAGTCTTGGTTCCTGTTGCTTGGTTCCACACTTACCTCTCACCATCAGGTTGTCTCTGATGTTAGCTTGTCTTACTGTCTCTGACAGTGGTTTGACCCTCCAGGAGGCCTTTGTGTCAGCACTCCTGTAGACCTGTTTTCTTTCAGCAGGATCTGTTTGTTTATATAATGGATCACGTTGATGGTTTTCCGTATATTAAACCATCCCTGCATGCCTGGGATGAAGCCTACTTGATCATGGTGGATGATTGTTTTGATGTGCTCTTGGATTCGGTTTGCCAGAATTTTATTGAGTATTTTTGCGTCGATATTCATAAGGAAAATTGGTCTGAAGTTCTCTTTCTTTGTTGGGTCTTTGTGTAGTTTAGGTATAAGAGTAATTGTGACTTCATAGAAGGAGTTCGGTAGTGCTCCGTCTGTTTCAATTTTGTGGAATAGTTTGGATAATATTGGTATGAGGTCTTCTATGAAGGTCTGATAGAATTCTGCACTAAACCCGTCTGGACCTGGGCTCTTTTTGGTTTAGTCATCAGGGAAGAGAAAATCAAAATGACCCTAAGATTCTACCTCACACAAATCAGAATGTCTTAGATCAAAAGCTTAGGTGACAGCAGATACTAGTGAAGATGTGGAGAGAGAGAGGAACACTCCTCCATTGTTGGTGAGATTGCAAACTGGTCCAACTACTCTGGCAATCAGTCTGGCGGTTCCTCAGAAAATTGAACCCAGCTATACCACTCCTGGGCATATACCCAAAAGATATTCCAACATATAACAAGGACACATGCTCTGCTATGCTCATAGCAGCCTTATTTATAATAGCCAGAAACTGGATACAACCCAGATGTCCCTTAACAAAAGAATGGATACAGAAAATGTTGCTATATTTACATACTGCAGTACTATGCTTCAATTAAAAACAATGACTTCATGAAACTCACAGGCAAATGGATAGAACTAGAAAATATCATTCTGAGTGAGGACACACATGGTATGTACTCACTATAAGTGGATTTTAGCCCAAAATCTCAGAATACCCATGATACAACCCACAAACCATATGGAACTTCAGAAGAAAGAAGGCCAAAGTGCAGATGCTTCAAACCTACACAGTACAGGGAATAGAATAATCAAAAGAGGTAGAGGGAAGAAGAGGCCTGGGAGGGAGAGAGGAAGAGATAAAAAGAGGAGGGGAAGGATCGGTTATTTGAAGGGTCAAAATAGAAGTACAGAAGGTCAGAAAATTGAACAGAAATATGTAGCACTGGGGAATGGGGACCTGGGGGTAGGGAGCTACCAGAAAGTCCTGACTCCAGGGAAGCAAGAGACTTCTAGGGCCCAAAAGTTACAACTTTAGCCAAAATACCCATCAAAGGGAGATACAACCTGTGGAGACCATTTCCAGAAGATAGACATGGTCCCCAACTGAGGGATGGGGACACTATCTCAAAACTTTTAACCCAAAAATGTTCCTATCCAAAGGAAAGACAGGGACAAAAAAATAGAACTGGGACCAAAGGAGAGGCCATCCAGAGACTGCCCCACCTAGGGATCCATCCCATCTGCAGACACCAAACCCAGACAATATTGATGATGCCAAGAAGCACTTATTGAAAGGAGCCTGGTATGGCTATTCCCTTTGAGGTTCTACCAGCACCTAACTGATACACATGCAGATACTCACAGCCAACCATTCATTGGACTGAGCCCAGGATCCCCAGTGGAAGACCTAGAGGAAAGACTGAAAAGGCCGAAGGGGATTTCAACCTCATAGGAAGAGCAATATCAACTAACTGGACCATTCAGAGCACCAGGGACTAAACCACCAAGTAAAGAGTATACGTGGAGGGATCCATGGCTCTGGATACATATGTAGTAGAGCACGGCCTTATCTGACATCAATGGGAGGTCTTTGGTCCTGTGGAGGCTTGATGCCGCATTATAGGGGGAAGCTAGACAAGTGAAGCAGGAGTGGGTTAGTGGGTGGAAGAGGGGAAAAAAGAGAGGGGGAGAGAGGGATGGTATGGGGGTTTGTGGAGGGGTAACCAGGAAAGGGAATATCATTTGAAATGTAAATGAATAAAATGATTAACAGAAAATTTGAAATTATAAAATAAAAACAACAAAAAAGATGAAACCCTACATTTACACAAAACTACACTCTTATGCTGATAAGTTTCTGTTAATATTGGAAAAAATACTTAGAAGCAATTACACTATTCCCATGAGAGTAGGTACATACCATGTAATGCATTTAAAAATATTTTTATTCTGTGTAAATATAATTAAAATGTCAACCTGTGAATACAAAAGGACGGACACTAAAAGCTTACAAAGTGAAAGAAAGACGTCAGTGCTTCATGATGCAACTTCTGTGTGTTCTGGAAAAAGAAAAATATGGTGGCTGTGAAACCAGTAGCAACTATCAGCTTTCAAATTAAGCATAAGACTGAGAAGAACCAACTTGCTTTTTTAGTAAAACTTTCTGTATGAGTACTTGATAAGAACTGATATCATTGTACATTTGTCAGTACTCAATCTAAGTAAGTTAGTAAACACTAAATCAAACTGACATTTGAGTGATGTGTTGATATCGGCTCAACATTACAGAGATATACAGATATGCTGAATAGCTTTGACTGTCATCCTAACACAACCTATAATCACCTAGAAAGAAAGTTTTACTGAGTAATTACATAGATCAGGTTGGCCCATGTACATAACTGTGGGAAACTGTGTAAATGGCTGATAGTTGCTAGAAGATCCAGATCATCATGGAGAACGGCATGTTTAGATGAGGACTGTTGAACAGTGTAAGAAAGGAGACAATCAGCTGAAAACACTTGAACAGGACCCGACATTCTCTCTCTACTCTTGACTGTGGATGTAATGCGATTAGTTGCTTGAGTTTCTGGCTTGACTACTCATCAATGGTGGATTTTACTCATGGAAATTTAAGTAAAATAAACCCTTTTACCCTTTAAGTTTTGTCAGAGCATTTGTCACAGCAACAATAATAAAATAGAAGAAAAAATAGATAATTCTGTTGGGGCACATTGATAGTGGGAGAGGCGATACATGTGTATAGACAGGGCATATACATACGCAATATATTGTTACACTAAAACTTCTCCCGATATAAAACTTAATCAAAAATATGTGAAGCTTATCATTTTCAGCATCTGTGTAGTTATTTTAACATTGAGGAATGTATTGTGGATTTTGGACAAAGAAAAGCCATTTGAAAAGAGTCCTGGAATTGTTGGAGAAAGTAGAGGAATGTGTAAAGTTCCATGTATTAAGCAAAATGGAAAATGAATTAGACCGAAGTAGAAAAAACACAGGAGGAAGAGTTGGCCATTGTTGTATATTTCAGAGTTGTGTAATATCTCCTAAAATTTTATTAAATCATTTCAAGCGATCAAACAGGAAGAAAGCACAGATTTTGGAGATCAGAATGTCACAATCCATCACAAGTAAATAGCATGAAAAACATAACAGAAAATCATAAGAAAGACTTAATCCAAACCATGCTTGGTCTTTAATTTAATAAAATAAGTGGTGTTACTGAATTTGAATTTTGACAAAGAATAGCATTCATCAGAAGCAACCAGGGCCTCCTCAAGTTGGACTACAATAAACTTTTAAGCTAAGAGACTTGAAGTGTTGGGTGGTCTAACACGGGCAACTGTGGTGATCAAGGGGAAAAATAAAACTTCAACATACAAATGTTCTTCAGAAAAGACAGCATGAAATAGAAGCCGTCATTGCTCAGTGGCAGACAGATTGAAGCCATAGTCCAAAGCTCCTTGATAGAAGAGAGAAAGTTAATAACTGGAGGTGTAGACAGTGGGGAGGATCATTAGTGACGCTGTTATTGCAATGTTCCCTCAAAGTTCTTTATTCTACTCAAATTGTTGAGATTCTCATTCTCCTGTCCTCTTCCTGTCTCCCTTAGTTCATTCTCTTTTATCTCCTATTCCCTTCTTTTCCTTGCTCTTTCCAATTTGACATCTAAAAGTGTCAAAATATGAAATAGTATGGAATCTAAATTATCATTTAATTTGCTTTTCATCTTCCCTTCTTTCCACAGGGCCCACTTTTTACTTTTTCGTGAACACAACATGACTTTTCATCACTTTCTTTTCCTTTAGTATATTTTTCCATCTCTCGTCTCTGGTAAAGTATATGATTTGCATAGTGTTTTAGTTAGGGTTGTATTGCTGTGAATAAACACCATGACCCATGGCAACATTTTCAAAGGAAAACATGTAAATGGGGGCTGGCTTACAGTTCAGAAGTTTAGTCCATTATCATCATGGCAGGAAGCACAGAGGCACACAGGCAGACAGGAAGCTGAAGAGGGAGCTAGAGCTCTATATCTGGATCAGCAGGCAGTAGGAAGAGAGAGAAAACTGGTCTTGGCTTGAACATCTGAAACCACAAGGCCAGTTTCCAATGATACACTTGTCCTGCAACAAGGCCACACTTACAAGGCAAAACCTTCTAATAGTGCCACTCCCTATGAGCCTATGCAGGGCATTTTTATTCAAACCTCCACACATATCCTACTCAGGGTAAATTCATACAGATATTTAAAGCAATGTTGAATTATTGACATTTCTCTAGTGATAACCTAAATGTTATCTAATAAGAGAATTGTATGATGTGGATTGATTTCAATTCTTGGATCCAAACTATGCTTTCTTCTCTACTGTATTCCCACACCTCCTATTAATTTTCTGCAACTTTCTACTGTTTTATAGCCACTTCTAGTTCCTCTTAACTGGAGCTCTAATCCAGTTTTGATAATTGAACACTGCTTGAGCTTCTTCTAGAACTTCATGTTTCCATATGAGACCATTGGAGGCCTGCATGGCAGGCAGCAGCTTCTTCAGAGTGAAGAGATTTTGCATGTTTCCTTTTGAGGGATTTTCAACTGCACAGTAATTTTTAATCACTAACTTCTACAAAGAGTAACAACATTAACTCTAAGAGGCAGGCTTTAAGTCAACCAGGCAGAAAAGGTTGTCTCTCAGCACCTGGGCGGCTATTTCGATTCCCAGGCTATTGGGCAAGGCTCCTGGTTCCGGGGCACTATTGTTAACCTTTGCAACGTAAACATCTTTTTACAAAACGTAGTTTCAAAGAAAGTAAAGTAAACTAATAATCTATTTTGTAATTGTTTATAGTCAGGGGTGTACATTAACATAATGTGAGTAAAAATTTGATTAGTGCTATCCTCAGAATTCAGCCTTGACCCCAGAAGACACACAGCTCTCAAAGTTATTATTTCTTGCTTTTGTTTCCAAAAAAGCATTTGGGGTATGAGGGGAAGCATGTAAAAAAGTTTACCAGGGTTGGGGATTTAGCTCAGTGGTAGAGCGCTTGCCTAGCAAGCACAAGGCCCTGGGTTCGGTCCCCAGCTCCGAAAAAAAAAAGTTTACCAAATAGACACAGATGTTCAAACTAGTAAAGATTCTGAGACAGACAGTGATGCATTATTTTATAATAGCATGTTTTAAGGGAGAAAACTAATATACTATAAAGAAATAAGCCTTTTTAAACATCGGTGCCAGTTTTTTAAGGAGAAAATATGCTTGGAATGGATATAATCTAGTTTTGAAGGTCAGGTCATTACTGAGGTTGAGGTGGGGTCTCAGGAATGCAGACTCAGTTTCATCAGCATCCAGTAACATCCATACTTTTCCATACACATTCAGCTAAGACTCTGCTGCTCGATGGCTAAAAGGAGGTGAAACAGATGAGATATGACATTGTGCTGTTTGGAAGCCTCTGGACAGTTAGGCAGAGTCTGTGGGCAATTAGGAACTGATTTTGAAATTCGCACTAATCTTGCAAAGCCAAGTTCTTCTGTCAGCCTTATCGTGGGTCTTTGGTTTACAACAGACATTTCCTGGGTTAAATATTAAATCAATGGCTTGAGATATTACAGTGAACTGGCAATGTAATGTATCATCAGGCAGTAGATGTTCATAGAATATAGGAAAGCAAGTCATAGAAAACTATTAAATGAAAACCAGAACTCACCAAACAGCTGTATTTTTAAGTAAGGTTCAAATAAGCAAAAGAAGTTATATAGAGAAAAGACTTTTTGATATTTTTATATTTTTGAGATTATTATATACCTACATCATTTATCTCTTCCCTCTCCTTCCTCCACACCCTTTCATTTATCCCTCTTACTATAATTCAAATTCAGGACTTTTTAAAAATTTGATTGTTAAAATATGAGTGTGTGTGTGTGTGTGTGTGTTACTAGTACATTTTTAACAAAGGAAATCAATATTCTTTTCTAGAAATTAGATTGGACAAACTAAAAAAAAAATTAGAATTCAGAAGATGATCAAAACCTCAGCCTCTGTTTGCTAGAACATAATCAACCCTCTCCATAATCTTTAGCTGTGTTTCTGATAAAGCAGTATCCCCACTTATTACGAAAACAAATTGGTATTTGTCTGGCTAGACTCTAATGTATGATACCATCTTCTATATTGCAATACTAGAAAGATAGAAGAATGGAGAGGAGAAGAAAGATGAGGAAAAAGATAGAGGAGAAAGAGGAAATAATTCCGGAGCTAGAAATTAATTCAGTGACAAAGAAATGCTGAGGGTGCAGGAGGCATTGAATCCAAATGTGTGTGTGTGTGTGTGTGTGTGTGTGTGTGTGTGTGTGTGTGTGTGTGTGTGTGTGTGAGAGAGAGAGAGAGAGAAAGAAAGAGAGAGAGAGACAGACAGACAGAAAGACAAACAAAAAGACAAAGACAGAGACAGAGACAAAGAGAGACCAAGACAGACGGAGGTAGAGACAGAGAGACTCAAAGAACAGATGTTTACATTATAATATCAACTTACTGTGGCTGCCACAGATTTCTTACTCTACTCTTTTTCCAGCTTTACCACTCATGACATAGGAGAACCTTAACCTCAGTTCCTTTTTCTGGTTCTGTAAAAAAATTCCTTCAAAGATTTTGAGAGAAGCAATTATTTGAATTTCATAAATGAGAGGTATAAACATGGGTTCCAATAAGAAGAAATGAACAATGAGATCAAAGAAGAAACTAATGGTATTTTATCACTCAAACTAATTAAAACTCGCTCCATATGAGAGTAATTCTGTAATTTTCTCAAATCCCCCCTTTGACCCATATTAATATTTTTAATTGAGTGCCTTCTTCATTTCCTGAGAATTATATCTTAGGGAGTCAATAAATAATTATGCAGGGATTACCAAACAAATGGAAGGGAAAACAGGGAGCCCCACACCACCCTCAATGTACACCTACCATGCTGTGATTTGGCTTCATATATACACACTTTCAAACTTTCTGGACTTTTCATTCATCTTTCATTTTGTAATTTCTGGTAACCTGGGGAATTTATGTAACCCACTATTTCCTTCTAATTGATTTCTATAAAAAATAAAATGGCCAATTAAAAAGTAAGATACTGAGCTAAACACAGAATTCTCAACACACAAATCTTGAAAGGCTGAGAAATGCTTAAAGGAATGGTCAAAGTCCTTAGTCATCAGTGAGATGCAAATCAAAACATCTCTGTGCTTCCAACTTCTACCCATCAGAATGGCTGAGATAAAAATCTTAAGAGATAGTACATGCTGGCAAGGATATGGAGCAAGGGACACACTTGTTCATCACTGGTTGGAGTCTAAACACGCACAACCACTTTAGAAATCAATTTGGCAATTTTGCAGAAAACTGGAAGTAGTTCTACCTCAAGACACAGCTATGAATCCTAGTGGTAACTCCTGAGCATATATCCAAATGATGCTCCAACATCCCACAGAGACATTTGCCCAACTATGCTCAGAGCAGCTTTATTTGTAATAGCCAGAAACTGGAAACAACCTAGATGCCCGTCACTGAAGAATGGATACATGGCACATCTACACAATGGGATACTATTCAGCTTTTTTTAAAACAAAACATCATGAATTTTATAAGCAAACAGATGGAACTTGAGAATATCATCCTGAGTGAGGTAACCTCATCTCCAAAGGCAGGCACGGTATGTACTAACTTATAATTGGATATTAGTCATAAAACACAGGTACTATGATACACTCCACAGACCAAAAGAAGACTCAAGTAAGAGCTTGGATCTCACTTAGAAAGCAGAATAAAATAGTAAAAAGAGCGGATGGAAATGCCTGGGAGATATCTGGGAGGGATAGGAAATGGGAAAGAGAATGGGGAGGGGAATAGGGGATTCAGGGTCCTTCCTGTTTGAAAGGATAAGGGAGACAGCTAGATGGTCATGAAAATGAATGGAAATCTGCAATTGACAAGGTTGAAGAGGTGGAAGGAATCTCAAGGACAAGAGAGAGAGATCTAAGGAAGGCACCCGAGATTCAATGGGGATGACCTTAGCTGTGACTACATTGGGGATATGGAACCTGAAGAGTCTACTTCCTGTAGCCAGGTAGGAACCCCAGTGGATTGAGACACCAACCTACCCACAATACTCTCAAAGCAAAATTTATCTTGTCTTCAAGAAATTCAGACACAGAAGACTGAGCAGAGACTAAGGGAATGGCGAACCAATAATGAGCCCAACTTGAGACTCACCCATGGGCAAGCACCAGTCCTTAACATTATTAATGGTACTGTCCTGTCGTTCTTTCCGACAAGAGCAAGTTGTCCTCTGAAATGCTCCACCCAGAAGCTGACCCAGATACAGGCACCCGTTGCCAAACAGTGTATGGAGCTTAGTGACTCTTATAAAGAACAGGAGGAAAGCTTGTGGCCCTGAAGGGGATAGGACTCCACAGGAAGATCAACAAAAAACAACTATCCTGACACTTGAGCCTTTCAGATTCTGAACTACCAACCAAAACACATATACAGGCTGGGCCTATGTCTCCTCGCACATATGTAGCAGATGTGCAGCTTGGTCTTCGTGTGGGTCCCAAACAACTGGAACATGGGCTATCCAAAAAGTTGTTGCCTCTATGTGAGGTATTCTCTTCTACCTGCTTTGTCTGTCCTCAATGGGAAAGGAAATGCCTAACCTAGCAGGAACTTGAGGTGCAAGGGTGGAAGGATACACGAGGGGCTCCAGATGCTCAGATGAAAAGAGGAGGGGCAGGGGAAGTACTGTGGGAGTCAGTAATCCAGATGGTGGCTGTGAGCACGATATAGAGTGAATAAGTTACAAGTACTTTATCTCTATGCCTCAAACTATGATGGGAACTGGGGAACAGGATGGTCACTGTCTCTCTTTCTTTTTTTTATTGTAACTCCTTCATTTTTTATTGTAACTCCTTTATCTATATTTGAACTGCAGCTTGGTGTTTGGCCCTGCTTTTGTGTAGGCACAAATATGTACATATTGGTGTATGGTAAAGAACTCCATTCTAGTGCAGAACTCTTTAATATTATTGCTACCCTTTCTTTCTTACTCTCCCACCTTATCTATACTTTTTCATAGACCCTAACAATAAATACTCTGCACATCTTAATCTACCTTATGGACTTCCAGGATAGCATGCTCAGGGTCTCAGGTGTTTCCCAGGAGTATTGTGTCTTTATCTCCTGTGTCTTTCCACAATAAATGTGGAAAGAATCCTAGAAGTTCTTCTAACTGCTTAATTTTATATTCTAGACTTTTCCTATGCTATTGGTGACAAAGGACAAAAACCCAGAGATTATTCTTACCCATAAGATAGAAAAAAATATAGATGGAAGACCATACTGTCTCCTCTTCCCTCTTCCCTCTCTCCTCTCCTCTCTTCCTCTTCTTCTCTTCCCACAAATATCTCCATCAGAATGTATTTCTCAGAGAAGTTTAATTCACACATGTTCCAGTGCTCATTAAATAACCAAATACTGCTCATGAAAAGAAAGAGATAAAAATCTGAGCTTCAAGAAAAACAAAAACCTGAGGTTCTTTGAATATATTTCAGCTGATACAGTAGAGTGTTAATAGAATCGTGTGTCAAAATTAATACTTAAGACACCCGCGGATCCCGGCCCGCAGCAGCTCTCTGCTCCCAGACCCGGTGAGAGAGAGACCCAACCGCCTGGTCAGGTGGGCACTCCTGAGGCTGCAGAGCGGAAGAGACCACCAACACTGCTCACCCCTGCCCACATCCCTGGCCCAAGAGGAAACTGTATAAGGCCTCTGGGCTCCCGTGGGGGAGGGCCCAGGAGCGGCAGGACTTCTGCGCCTGAGACACCGCTGGAACCTGAAAGAAACAGACCAGATAAACAGTTCTCTGCACCCAAATCCCGTGGGAGGGAGAGCTAAACCTTCAGAGAGGCAGACAAGCTTGGGAAACCAGAAGAGACTGCTCCCTGCACACACATCTCGGACGCCAGAGGAAAAAGCCAAAGACCATCTGGAACCCTGGTGCACTGAAGCTCCCGGAAGGGGCGGCACAGGTCTCCCTGGTTGCTGCCGCTGCAGAGAGCCCCTGGGCAGCACCCCACGAGCGAACCTGAGCCTCGGGACCACAGGTAAGACCAAATTTTCTGCTGCAAGAAAGCTGCCTGGTGAACTCAAGACACAGGCCCACAGGAACAGCTGAAGACCTGTAGAGAGGAAAAACTACACGCCGGAAAGCAGAACACACTGCCCCCATAACTGACTGAAAGAGAGGAAAACAGGTCTACAGCACTCCTGACACACAGGCTTATAGGTCAGTCTAGCCACTGTCAGAAATAGCAGAACAAAGTAACACTAGAGATAATCTGATGGCGAGAGGCAAGCGCAGGAACCCAAGCAACAGAAACCAAGACTGCATGCCATCATCGGAGCTCAATTCTCCCGCCAAAACAAACATGGAATATCCAAACACACCAGAAAAGCAAGATCTAGTTTCAAAATCATATTTGATCATGATGCTGGAGGACTTCAAGAAAGACATGAACACACTTAGGGAAACACAGGAAATCATTAATAAACAAGTAGAGGCCTACAGAGAGGAATGGCAAAAATCCCTGAAAGAATTCCAGGAAAACACAATCAAACAGATGAAGGAATTAAAAATGGAAATAGAAGCAATCAAGAAAGAACACATGGAAACAACCCTGGATATAGAAAACCAAAAGAAGAGACAAGGAGCTGTAGATACAAGCTTCACCAACAGAATACAAGAGATGGAAGAGAGAATCTCAGGAGCAGAAGATTCCATAGAAATCATTGACTCAACTGTCAAAGATAATGTAAAGCGGAAAAAGCTACTGGTCCAAAACATACAGGAAATCCAGGACTCAATGAGAAGATCAAACCTAAGGATAATAGGTATAGAAGAGAGTGAAGACTCCCAGCTCAAAGGACCAGTAAATATCTTCAACAAAATCATAGAAGAAAACTTCCCTAACCTAAAAAAAGAGATACCCATAGGCATACAAGAAGCCTACAGAACTCCAAATAGATTGGACCAGAAAAGAAACACCTCCCGTCACATAATTGTCAAAACACCAAACGCACAAAATAAAGAAAGAATATTAAAAGCAGTAAGGGAAAAAGGTCAAGTAACATATAAAGGGAGACCTATCAGAATCACACCAGACTTCTCGCCAGAAACTATGAAGGCCAGAAGATCCTGGACTGATGTCATACAGACCCTAAGAGAACACAAATGCCAGCCCAGGTTACTGTATCCAGCAAAACTCTCAATTAACATTGATGGAGAAACCAAGATATTCCATGACAAAACCAAATTTACACAATATCTTTCTACAAATCCAGCACTACAAAGGATAATAAATGGTAAAGCCCAACATAAGGAGGCAAGCTATACCCTAGAAGAAGCAAGAAACTAATCGTCTTGGCAACAAAACAAAGAGAATGAAAGCACACAAACATAACCTCACATCCAAATATGAATATAAAGGGAAACAATAATCACTATTCCTTAATATCTCTCAATATCAATGGCCTCAACTCCCCAATAAAAAGACATAGATTAACAAACTGGATACGCAACGAGGACCCTGCATTCTGCTGCCTACAGGAAACACACCTCAGAGACAAAGACAGACACTACCTCAGAGTGAAAGGCTTGAAAACAACTTTCCAAGCAAATGGTCAGAAGAAGCAAGCTGGAGTAGCCATTCTAATATCAAATAAAATCAATTTCCAACTAAAAGTCATCAAAAAAGATAAGGAAGGACACTTCATATTCATCAAAGGAAAAATCCACCAAGATGAACTCTCAATCCTAAATATCTATGCCCCAAATACAAGGGCACCTACATACGTAAAAGAAACCTTACTAAAGCTCAAAACACACATTGCACCTCACACAATAATAGTGGGAGATTTCAACACCCCACTCTCATCAATGGACAGATCATGGAAACAGAAATTAAACAGTGATGTCGACAGACTAAGAGAAGTCATGAGCCAAATGGACTTAACGGATATTTATAGAACATTCTATCCTAAAGCAAAAGGATATACCTTCTTCTCAGCTCCTCATGGTACTTTCTCCAAAATTGACCATATAATTGGTCAAAAAACGGGCCTCAACAGGTACAGAAAGATAGAAATAATCCCATGCGTGCTATCGGACCACCACGGCCTAAAACTGGTCTTCAATAACAATAAGGGAAGAACGCCCACATATACGTGGAAATTGAACAATGCTCTACTCAATGATAACCTGGTCAAGGAAGAAATAAAGAAAGAAATTAAAAACTTTTTAGAATTTAATGAAAATGAAGATACAACATACTCAAACTTATGGGACACAATGAAAGCTGTGCTAAGAGGAAAACTCATAGCGCTGAGTGCCTGCAGAAAGAAACAGGAAAGAGCATATGTCAGCAGCTTGACAGCACACCTAAAAGCTCTAGAACAAAAAGAAGCAAATACACCCAGGAGGAGTAGAAGGCAGGAAATAATCAAACTCAGAGCTGAAATCAACCAAGTAGAAACAAAAAGGACCATAGAAAGAATCAACAGGACCAAAAGTTGGTTCTTTGAGAAAATCAACAAGATAGATAAACCCTTAGCCAGACTAACGAGAGGACACAGAGAGTGCGTCCAAATTAACAAAATCAGAAATGAAAAGGGAGACATAACTACAGATTCAGAGGAAATTCAAAAAATCATCAGATCTTACTATAAAAACCTATATTCAACAAAATTTGAAAATCTTCAGAAAATGGACAATTTCCTAGACAGATACCAGGTATCAAAGTTAAATCAGGAACAGATAAACCAGTTAAACAACCCCATAACTCCTAAGGAAATAGAAGCAGTCATTAAAGGTCTCCCAACCAAAAAGAGCCCAGGTCCAGATGGGTTTAGTGCAGAATTCTATCAAACCTTCATAGAAGACCTCATACCAATATTATCCAAACTATTCCACAAAATTGAAACAGATGGAGCCCTACCGAATTCCTTCTACGAATCTACAATTACTCTTATACCTAAACCACACAAAGACACAACAAAGAAAGAGAACTTCAGACCAATTTCCCTTATGAATATCGACGCAAAAATACTCAATAAAATTCTGGCAAACCGAATTCAAGAGCACATCAAAACAATCATCCACCATGATCAAGTAGGCTTCATCCCAGGCATGCAGGGATGGTTTAATATACAGAAAACCATCAACGTGATCCATTATATAAACAAACTGAAAGAACAGAACCACATGATCATTTCATTAGATGCTGAGAAAGCATTTGACAAAATTCAACACCCCTTCATGATAAAAGTCCTGGAAAGAATAGGAATTCAAGGCCCATACCTAAACATAGTAAAAGCCATATACAGCAAACCAGTTGCTAACATTAAACTAAATGGAGAGAAACTTGAAGCAATCCCACTAAAATCAGGGACTAGACAAGGCTGCCCACTCTCTCCCTACTTATTCAATATAGTTCTTGAAGTTCTAGCCAGAGCAATCAGACAACAAAAGGAGATCAAAGGGATACAGATCGGAAAAGAAGAGGTCAAAATATCACTATTTGCAGATGATATGATAGTATATTTAAGTGATCCCAAAAGTTCCACCAGAGAACTACTAAAGCTGATAAACAACTTCAGCAAAGTGGCTGGGTATAAAATTAACTCAAATAAATCAGTTGCCTTCCTCTATACAAAAGAGAAACAAGCCGAGAAAGAAATTAGGGAAACGACACCCTTCATAATAGACCCAAATAATATAAAGTACCTCGGTGTGACTTTAACCAAGCAAGTAAAAGATCTGTACAATAAGAACTTCAAGACACTGAAGAAAGAAATTGAAGAAGACCTCAGAAGATGGAAAGATCTCCCATGCTCATGGATTGGCAGGATTAATATAGTAAAAATGGCCATTTTACCAAAAGCAATCTACAGATTCAATGCAATCCCCATCAAAATACCAATCCAATTCTTCAAAGAGTTAGACAGAACAATTTGCAAATTCATCTGGAATAACAAAAAACCCAGGATAGCTAAAGCTATCCTCAACAATAAAAGGACTTCAGGGGGAATCACTATCCCTGAACTCAAGCAGTATTACAGAGCAATAGTGATAAAAACTGCATGGTATTGGTACAGAGACAGACAGATAGACCAATGGAATAGAATTGAAGACCCAGAAATGAACCCACACACCTATGGTCACTTGATTTTTGACAAAGGAGCCAAAACCATCCAATGGAAAAAAGATAGCATTTTCAGCAAATGGTGCTGGTTCAACTGGAGGGCAACATGTAGAAGAATGCAGATCGATCCAGGCTTATCACCCTGTACAAAGCTTAAGTCGAAGTGGATCAAGGACCTCCACATCAAACCAGACACACTCAAACTAATAGAAGAAAAACTAGGGAAGCATCTGGAACACATGGGCACTGGAAAAAATTTCCTGAACAAAACACCAATGGCTTATGCTCTAAGATCAAGAATTGACAAATGGGATCTCATAAAACTGCAAAGCTTCTGTAAGGCAAAGGACACTGTGGTTAGGACAAAACGGCAACCAACAGATTGGGAAAAGATCTTTACCAACCCTACAACAGATAGAGGCCTTATATCCAAAATATACAAAGAACTCAAGAAGTTAGACCGCAGGGAAACAAATAACCCTATTAAAAAATGGGGTTCAGAGCTAAACAAAGAATTCACAGCTGAGGAATGCCGAATGGCTGAGAAACACCTAAAGAAATGTTCAACATCTTTAGTCATAAGGGAAATGCAAATCAAAACAACCCTGAGATTTCACCTCACACCAGTGCGATTGGCTAAGATCAAAAACTCAGGTGACAGCAGATGCTGGCGAGGTTGTGGAGAAAGAGGAACACTCCTCCATTGTTGGTGGGATTGCAGACTGGTACAACCATTCTGGAAATCAGTCTGGAGGTTCCTCAGAAAATTGGACATTGAACTGCCTGAGGATCCAGCTATACCTCTCTTGGGCATATACCCAAAAGATGCCTCAACATATAAAAGAGACACGTGCTCCACTTTGTTCATCGCAGCCTTATTTATAATAGCCAGAAAATGGAAAGAACCCAGATGCCCTTCAACAGAGGAATGGATACAGAAAATGTGGTACATCTACACAATGGAATACTACTCAGCTATCAAAAACAACGAGTTTATGAAATTCGTAGGCAAATGGTTGGAACTGGAAAATATCATCCTGAGTGAACTAACCCAATCACAGAAAGACATACATGGTATGCACTCATTGATAAGTGGCTATTAGCCCAAATGCTTGAATTACCCTAGATCCCTAGAACAAACGAAACTCAAGACGGATGATCAAAATGTGAATGCTTCACTCCTTCTTTAAATGAGGAAAAAGAATACCCTTGGCAGGGAAGGGAGAGGCAAAGATTAAAACAGAGACTGAAGGAACACCCATTCAGAGCCTGTCCCACATTTGGCCCATACATATACAGCCACCCAATTGGACTAGATGGATGAAGCAAAGAAGTGCAGACCGACAGGAGCCGGATGTAGATCGCTCCTGAGAGACACAGCCAGAATACAGCAAATACAGAGGCGAATGCCAGCAGCAAACCACTGAACTGAGAATAGGTCCCCTATTGAAGGAATCAGAGAAAGAACTGGAAGAGCTTGAAGGGGCTCGAGACCCCAAAAGTACAACAATGCCAAGCAACCAGAGCTTCCAGGGACTAAGCCACTACCTAAAGACTATACATGGACTGACCCTGGACTCTGACCCCATAGGTAGCAATGAATATCCTAGTAAGAGCACCAGTGGAAGGGGAAGCCCTGGGTCCTGCTAAGACTGAACCCCCAGTGAACTAGTCTATGGGGGGAGGGCGGCAATGGTGGGAGGGTTGGGAGGGGAACACCCATAAGGAAGGGGAGGGGGGAGGGGGATGTTTGCCCGGAAACCGGGAAAGGGAATAACACTCGAAATGTATATAAGAAATACTCAAGTTAATAAAAAAAAAAAAAAAAAAAAAAAAGAAATACTCAAGTTAATAAAAAAAAAAAAAGCCAAATTAAAAAAAAAAAATTAATACTTAAATATTTCAACAAATCAGTCAAAATCTCATGCATGTTTGCTTTCCACACTCATATAGCCATCCCTGTAAATTAAATATTCTTATTTAAAGTCTTCCTTTATATAATATAAATTTTGTATTTTCTATAAAATTATTCCACATTTTATTTGCTGAACTTGATAACTGTTAGTGCTGCTGAAACCTAGAGTGTCGAATATGAAAACATAGCCACGACTCTTCTTTGTTCCTTGTAGAGGAATTTTAATCCACCTACTTGGCTGCTCTGACAAGTGCTAATATCCAAAGACCTTCTAGGTCTGTGTGACCTGGCTGAAATGACACACATTTAATCACTCTGGCTAGAATAGAGACATACCCTGAGTACACACCTTTAGTCCCTAGAGGTTAGTTTGTAGGAAGCAGCCATGTTTGAAAGTGTTGTCTAATCGAGGGGCAAAGTGATGAATCAAAGACTTGGCAGACTCAATCAAAGATAGGATACACCCAACTCTATGATAAACAGTTTCAAAGAGACAGGTTGCATGTGAAGGCAGAAGGAGGCAGAGAATGAGGAGCCAGAAGATTAGAATCAACTGCCAGATTTAGTTTGAAGCCAAGCAGAGCAATTCATTCAGAAGCCAAGAGAAGCCAGTTTGTATCAGTCAGCTTGGAGATGAGTTTGGCCCAGATGAGCTGAGTTGAACCAGTCAGAGTTACGAAAGAACTAAAAGAGATGAGCTTATTCAACAGTAAGTCTCCAAGACAATAACATCTGGTGAATAAATGTTTTTACAGTTCCTCCAAATACAACAAATATGTTACTTGACACATTCCAATCTCCATTTTCCAAGCTTTCCTACAAACACCATAATTTCCTCTCTTATAAAGCTACATGAAGTAAAGCACCACACAGTTTTATAAAAACTGAGAACTTCATTGGAGCAGAGAAAAGATGAATGTAAAATGTTAATCTAGTGTACATATATACATATCTCTTATTAATGCAGCGGCTAGCTAGGAGATATCTTGTCTGAAGGATTGCAAAGCTGAGGCCCATTTTGGCAAGGTATGGTGATAATTAGTAGTAAATCAATTTTGTATTTAAATCTAGTGATATATAGATGTCAGGATGAATTCCAGTATTAGCCCTTAAGAGCAAAAGCATTTCAGAAATGTCACCTGATTTTTTTCATCATGATTCCAACAAAAATGCCAGGTAGTACCAATTTTCTCATTTTTTTCTGTCTCTTTATTCTCTGTCTCTGTCTCTGTCTCTCTCTCTGTCTCCCTCTGTCTGTCTCTCTGTCTGTCTCTCTGTCTCTCTCTCTCTGTCTCTCTCTCTCTGTCTCTCTCTCTCTCTCTCTCTCTCTCTCTCTCTCTGTGCGTGCATGTGTATGTATGTGCTAGGTATATATATATATATGCTATAGCATTTGTGAAGTCAGAGGACAACTTGGGGAATCTGTTCTCTCCTTTCACAGTGTGGGTACTAAGAATAAAACATAGTTCTTGAGGTTCTATACCAAACACCTTTACTCAACAAACCTTGCCACTGGCTATGCAAAGACACAATTTTATAAATTTCTTAAAAATCAATCTCATATTGTTAATAATTTAATCATGTGGAATCAACTTGATATCAACAAATCCTTACAAAATAAGTTTGTGTTTGTCATCAATAAAATTAAGTGAATCATTTATTACTTATAATATCAAAATTTGACTGAAAACGTGACAAGTTAATATAAAATATTAAAACACATTGTTTTGTATTTTTTTAATATGGTAAAATAAAACTACAGAAAAGATGAAATTGCAACCATATTTCTGTGAAGAACCTGTACAAGGCAAACTTACCCATACTAAAGCCACAAGTCAGAATATCTCCAGAAGCAAATCTGCCTTATTCCCCTTGATGTTCCTGAATAAAATTACTTTGTGCACTTCTCGCTCACCAGGCTTGTTTTGATTGCTGGAGAAATTATATAGCGTATATCCCACCGTGACTGTCACTCGAAGTTATGATTTTGTTGTGCACTCTTACTGTTAGGTCCTGGTAATTCATTTGTCTTCTTTTCTATATTATAGTCCAGTGTATCGAGATACCACATTGTATTTATCCATTATAGTATTAAATGTATTTATGTTTGTAAAGTTAGTTATCGTGAAAATGATGCTAGAAACATTATTAATGCCATTTTATGCAAATATAAACCTCAGAAATATAGGAGGATATCATATTTGATATCCATTACTCTCAATGTAAAGAATAACTGAATGAAAGAAAATCTTGGACAGTGGCAAGATAGAATTTTTAACATGAGATAACATGAAAAGATATTCAACATGACTAATCAAAAAGATGTGAATTACACCTTTAATGACACACTACTGTACTCTTCTCAGAATAACAGAAGACAGAAATAATGTCAAGCTTAGATACAGACGCTATAAACATCATAGATAGTGTGGAAGTTGGTGTGACAGATAACTCACAGGACATATGTTAATATTGTGTGGTATTCACTAGAGAATGTGGCTCAAATATGGGTTTAAGTAAAAGGAAAATCTTTTTGGCCATCCAGTGACTCTAATGGGTACTCAGGAACTCAGTGTAGCACCAAGTATCTCTCAGGGTGAACTTTTGAGCACAAAGATCATGTACTGGGATGACAAACTTGAGTTAACAATAATAGTTAGGCAGATGTGTAACTACAGAAGCTGAAAACCAAGGTTGGTACATTTTGAGACTTTCCCAGAACTCTATAAACTGATGGATTAGGCCCTTGCTTTAGTTTTGGCAGGTGGCATTATCCACATGCTGAATTTTACAGCCTGAATGATATTTCCATCATAGAGTCAGCTGAGCTAAAGTGTGGGGTCCTAAGAAATTTTGGGACCCTGATACATTAATAGCAATGAAAGTAAAAATCTGTACATTCTATATTCTAACAAACCATCAAATGGAGTTAATGATCACAATATGTTTAAGGAAGAGGTGCAAAACTATATTTATAACATAAATATAATAATGTTACTATTTATTTTATAGGGTATTTCAGCTGCTTGTAAAATTGTGCATGGCTATAATTTCAGTCTGTCACAAATACCAGAAGTTTATCTTCTGCTTTGGAATATATGTTGAAAGACTACATCACATCCTGTGTCTTCTTCAATGTTAATCCGTATGTTCTCATGGTTCTATAGATGCTGATTTCTATGTCCAGACATCTATTTGCAGTCCAGCCACTGGTATGGTCAAGCATCTCCAATCTCAATGTTATGTAAAAATCGCTTTATATCATCTACAATTGGTTAATAAAGAGATAATCTGCTTAGGCCTCGGCAAAAGAGGGCAGAGAAGGCAGGATATTTAAGCCCATTGGGGAATCTCAGCGGGGAGTGGGAGGGAATGAGAGGAAGAAAAGGTTTAGAGAGACCATGTGGAGAGACAAGGAAGGGTTGACATGAAGTACACATGGATCAGAGCAAGCCAGGGCACGAGACTCAGACTGAAGTTAAAAGATCATGAGGCTGGGAAATCGAAGGCAGCCTTAGATTAGCTCAGAACTTGCCCAACAGAGTGGTTGCAGCCTTTTAATAAAAATAAGGTCTGTGTGTCAATTGTTTGGGCACTAAAATGGATAAGAATGTATGTAGGAATGCCCTGCAGTTATTTGGGAGTAAGGGGTTGAAGAAAACTCCCCAAATTTTTATAACAATGAATAACTATTTTTAAAGAAGTATAAAATGTCTATTAATGTGTAGGAACATACTTATACTTGGGCCTACTAATAACATGGGATTATAGATTAATATCAGAATAATACCATATTGATGAAAGTGTTCATAAGCTATTATGATACTTTTGGGTAAGTATGTGGGACAGCTGATAACCTTCATTCTAGATCTGCTTTCAAAACAAAAATCAGAAGTGTCTTCAAAATAAACAGCATAATGGGAAAATCTAAGACTATAAATCATGTCCTGTGGAATTAATGTAGGAGAAAACCAATGGAACAAAATGAGTGTTGAATGGAACTCAGAGACTGGAAGCTTTGATCATGTAAAGGAAATTCTGAGTATGGTACAGACCCATAGCAAGCTCCAAAACTGTCAAGCAAAATAAGGGCTTGGTAAATTAACCTCAGAATCAAACCAAGATTTTCCCAACCCATACGATGAAGTACAATTCTGCCCTTCTTCAAAGACCCTCTGCTCTCTAGCCAAAGTCAGAAAAACAAGGGCTAAAGAAACAAAACCAAATTCCAGCCAAATGGAGACTGTATGGGCTGGTACACCCATAGACAGCGTGACTTCCTATACAAAGTAGATGAACCCACCCTTCCTGGTCTCTTAACTCTTGCTCAAATCAAGTATAACCTTTCAAAGCACATTGCCCACTACATACATATACATACATACATACATACATACATACATTCATACATACATTCATACATACATACACACATACATGCATACACACACACACATACACACACTCACACAAAAGAGGGTTTGGATCATAATTAAAAGATGAGTCAGTGGTGGTTTAAGAAGGTTATATGCTATTAAGTTCCAACTTTACCTTTTGGGATTTGGTCTGTTGCTTTGTAGTCAAATGCTAAATCCTCTATTCTGAGGTCAGGTTGCCCTAGTGCAAGCACATTCTCATGTACACCAGCCTTCGGTGTGTAAACCTTGCTCCCAATTATCCCTGATTGGTTAATAAAAGTTGCTGACAGCCTTTATCTAGGCAGAATAGATTTAGGTGAGGCAAAGGTTTCCAAGCTTGGGGTGTCAGGTAGGGACCAGGAAAACAAGTGGGGAAAGGAGGAAGAAGGAAGCTACCATGGGATAATATGGACCATGAACTTGTATCCATGAAGGCTGGCCTGATGAAGCAGGAACAGTGCGATCAAAATACTTGGCAAGTAATGTATTGGGGTTCAGGGCAAGGAAGCAGACAAAATAGCTTAGAGGGTTGATAACTGATTACCTCCAGTGTTTTAAAGTTTATTATAATTCTAAAGGTCTCCATGTCTTTTATTTGCATAATAGCAGGTTAGAAATTAACTGTTGTCATATTAATTTCTAGCATTACCATTTGTAATACAGAAATATTAATATTCATCTTTGACTTATCCCATTCAATGAGCTCAAAACTAAGGAGAAGAAAAAATGATCAGAAATTACCTGGGTGTGGAAGAAATAAATGAATGGAGTGCAAAGAATTTTCTGGACTCTACATAATAAACTGTGTCCATGTTTCCTTTCTGTTACAATGCTGAAAGACTTTAATGGAAAACACCTTCAATGAGATAGGATTTATTCCAGGTTTCAGATCATCAGTAACTTCCTATCCCAACACTCATAGAATATATAATACAAAGTGAAAGTCACAGCAAACTGTGAGATTTAAATCACTGTGATGTGCTGTTATTAGGTCATCAATTGTATATATTCAGTCCTGAATGATGAGGTTTTATGTGCTGGGGCAGAAATAACAGCAATCATTTTCATAGTGAATGTAAAAATGTCCTAAAAATAAAATATTAAATTAACTAATTAGGCCAATTTTCAGGAAATCCGTTCCTAATGATTCAACTAATTAAGCAAATACATCATTGATAACTAAGGTTAGGAATTAATAAACAAATGAAAAAAACTAAAAATGGTAAATAATTGGCACAAACAAGGGAACTCTCCCAAGAATAAACACCAATTATTTAATCTAAGAAGAAAATGAACCAAAAAAAAAAAAAAAACCCAACTATTTACAATGCTCTCAAAAACAACTTGTTCTAAGTTTTGTATTTAATTTCTTATAGTTTCACATATTCACATATGGAATTTTGGCCATTTTCAAAAATCTCTACTTTCTGATCACCCATCCTCTCCTCCTGAAAGCTTTCTTCTCAACACATTCCCCTCCTACTTTGCTTTTATATGTGGGCCTTTGACTGAAATCACAGTGACTTGCATGAGCGTGGGTGGGAGGGACCAGGAGCAACTTGTCAGTGCATGCACTGATAAAGATGCGGAAGACAACCTCACCCTTCAAGAGCCATTAATTGCCAATAATCCTTCTGGGGTGGGGATAGGGTATCACGGGCCCCTCCCCACTCATGGTGAAATGTTCGGAGGTCCAATCTTGTGTGAGGCTTGCACAGTGTAACTGAATGTGCTAAAATTCAATATCACATAGCCTTCTTAAAGCATCACAGACTCATCATCTAATTAGGATCCCAGCACCCGTGTGTGTGTGTCTGTGTGTGTGTGTGTGTGTGTGTGTGTGCGCGCGCGCGCGCGCTCACGCACGCGTGCACGTGTGCATGCGCTAGCCTCAACTAAACAGGCAAGCCAGTGACATGCCCCATCTGAAAGGCTCTAGCAAGAATACTATAATTAAAAAAGAAATAAATTTAATATGAGAATAACCAAAGGCCATGAGACAAAGGCAAGGAGACAAACATGTATGTCAGACAACTCACAGCTGAGTGGATTCACTACCATGCTGACCTGGCCCATCAGCCACTCTAAGGGCCTGCTCCCTATTTCTATCTTTTTTTTCCCCATCGTTATTAACTTGGGCGTTTCTTATTTACATTTCGATTGTTATTCCCTTTTCCAGTTTCCAGGCCAACATCCCCCTCCCTTTCTATATGGGTGTTCCCTTCCCCATCCTCCCTCCATTACCGCCCTCCCCCCAACAATCACATTCACTGGGAATTCAGTCTTCCCCTTCCCTGGTGCTCTTACTAGGCTATTCATTGCTACCTATGTGGTTGGAGCCCAGGGTCAGTCCATGTATAGTCTTTGGGTAGTGGCTTAGTCCCTGGAAGCTCTGGTTGCTTGGCATTGTTGTACATATGGGGTCTCAAGCCCCTTCAAGCTCTTTCAGTTCTTTCTCTGATTCCTTCAATGGGGGTCCCGTTCTCAGTTCAGTGGTTTGCTGCTGGCATTCGCCTATGTATTTGCTGTATTCTGGCTGTGTCTCTCAGGAGAGATCTACATCTGGTTCCTGTCGGCCTGCACTTCTTTGCTTCATCCATCTTATCTAGTTGGCTGTATATGTATGGGCCACATGTGGGGCAGGCTCTGAATGGGTGTTCCTTCTGCCTCTGTTCTAAATTTTGCCTCCCTAGTTCCTCCCAAGGGTATTCTTGTTCCCCTGTTAAAGAAGGAGTGAGGCAATGCGAATGCATTTTGGTCATCCTTCTTGAGTTTCATGTGTTCTATGGATCTATGGTAATTCGAACATTTGGGCTAATATCCACTTATCAATGAGTGCATACCATGTGTGTTTTTCTGTGATTGGGTTACCTCACTCAGGATGATATTTTCCAGTTTGCCTATGAATTTCATATCTTAACCTTATGTTGCACATTCCTGAGGAAGACAGTATGAACAGAGTTGTTACATACTTAGATACAAAAATCAATCTGTGTATCATTCTCCATGCTGCCATGAAAAAAAGTGCAGGTGTCAGGTAACTATCCGTATAATCAAACCAGGTCTTCCAAATTTGAAGCCTTTCTATTACATTCTATACAATTAATTTTCAACAATATAAAATGTTTCCGGTATTTAGACCTAAAACAGTCTTTTACAACACACTTCCTTGAAACATCCTCAAAAGAAAAAAAAAGTAGTGTGTAATGTTTGCCTTTACTGTATTTTATTAGGCAATATCACATCTGTGTGATTCTGCAAACAACATGTGACAAAGCTGTATGAACAGAGCACATTGTGGGAAGCATTACACACTAACATTATTAAAAGCACTTAGATATATGTTATTTTATTATGTACATTAGCATATATAGTCATTCTTTTCAGCAAGTCCATGTCTTTTGGTGCTAAAAGATCAAAAATCACCTATTTTGTTGCAAATATGTTTTATAATATTATCAAGTTTTATTCTTACTAAAATGTATTTTCATGATTGTGATCCCTTGTGTATATGTGCAGAACTGTTGTCTGGCCACTTCTCAAGTCAATAATGCAATCCTCCTTTCTGGCAACCGTTTTGACTCACACCGTTTACTCCCTTGGTAATATCCACAGATAATTTAACTAACCCATACACATGTATGTGAAATAATAAAAAGCTATATACAAGATAAATGAAAGCGAAAATTAGTTTAGATAAACAGCATGCATTTTAATGTCTAAACACTCTGGCACAACTTGACGTGGAATCGTAATGAAGCAGAGATCCAGTGCCTTCTAGACAGAAAGTCACCTTGAAAGCAGCACGAGGTTGTTGACAAGCACTGCCTGTGTTGTAAATATACACTGGCAGGGGAAGGTGAATGCAAATGGTACATGCATTATAAATGTGCTGTAATACAGGAAGACGGATGGCTCTAATCCCATGAGCTGCTTTGTTAGTGAAGCCTTCACAATAGTAAACAACAGCGTGATCAATTTCCAAACAGCAGAGGATCCGCCTTATCTAAACTATGCAAAACAATGAATTATTGAAAGTAATCATTTGAAACGTGATGGTGCCCAAGTAATCATCTGAAAGGACACTTGAATGAAAATAAACTGGAAGGGAAAAACCGTTATTTTCTGTCTGGAGTTTCAGGGCCCTTCTTGGAATTCAGCTTTCATGTTTATGCATACTACATTCATGTATCATCATCTTTGGCAAATACCAATACCCGATACATATCAAAACACCAAGTAGGTTGAGAATTACAAGTATATATTCATACAAACTCCTAAGGAAATAGAGGAATTGTAATATATCAAGAAAAATGTTATATTGTGTGCAACATGTGGGCAACATTGGAGGATACACGTAGGCAACAAGTATCTTCAGATTTATAGATATTCCTCACATCATACACCCTTGCACTAAAGAATATACTTAAACTACGAATAAATGTGAATTTTGTTCCTCCATATTTTCAGCCGTGCTAAAGGTAAGTGGAAGTCTCCATTCTTGCCAATATATTTGTAAAATACTACATAATCTTTACATTTATATTTCCACAGGGTTTTTTTTTTAAATATTTCAGATTCCTGGATGAAAAGCACATCCTGTCCCTTTAAGATTAGGAGGCAGGGAGAATTGGTTTTTTAGTTATGTGTTTGTTTTGTTTTGTTTTTGTTTTTATTTGTTTTTTCTCAAGCTATGCAGGGTTCGGGGACTAGGGCAAAATATGTACTCATTTGGTATACCTGATTCTAGGGCTCATAGAATAAGCTAAGAAACAGCTGGGCCTTCTAAATCAGTCCAAACAGCACACCAAGAAGCAGGCTCGAACTTCAGCCTGAGGTCTTCGCAAATGCTAGTCTATGCTGCCTTGGAGATGTGCTTAATTGAGCAAATGCTAAAAGCTCGTGCTCAGCAGTGAAGCAGGCAAAGTCCTGCTGCTCAGAGGGCAGAAAGCAAGCTGCATGCCTCCTGCAGCCAAAAAGTTATAGAGAATAAGGTAGATTAAAATGTCAGGACTACCTTAAGCAACTGATTTCTTTCAATGTGGGTTCCGTGGGCATACTGGGACTGCTTAACACTGTCATGTGCTTACATGACACATACATGATCGCCGAGAATAGGCTTATACAGTTAATAGCAGTGGATTTAGATGAAGTTAAATATAGGAAAGATATTAATTTAATTTATATAAATAGAAAGAAGATATAAGTATATTTATTCACAGAAATATTAATTTTCATAGAAGGAGAAATAAATGGTGATTGTTTAAATATCTTTAAGGAGACATGGATGAATAAATAAATCCAGGCCTTTGATCTCAACACTTAGGAGACAAAGGCAAGGATAGTTCTATTTGAGAGGTCAATATAGAGCTATTCTAAATAAAAGAGGCTGATAAATTGAATCAGTCTATACTTCTGATGACTTCAGGTTTCTGGACCAAGGGCATGCTATTTTGGGGAAGAGGCTATGTATTTGTGTGAATAGAAAGGAAAAAAAGGCTTTAGACTCCTTCCAAAGTAATACAAATCAGATTTTATAGAGGAAGACTGCATCAAGATTTTGGCTAAAGATAGGAAAGAAAAAAAAATATATCAAGACCAGGCAGGACAGGTAACATGATTTGCTGATCCTTCTACAGGGAATGGCTGTGGAACTGGCTGAGACATAAAAACTTCAGCTACATGTAACCTATAAATCTTATTAGTTACAGAATCCTCAAAATTCATCATGCCATCCTTTCGTACGGCAAGATGATTCATTACAACTTGGTTGTTGATCAAACTAATTCATACAAAAGATAGTTACCTTATATCTGCTCAAACAAGGAGCAAAATTTCATTCTTGGCTGATCTGTGTACCTTTAACATTACATACAAATATGTTGATAGAATTAAATATTGGTTGTAAGGTTTATATATTAGAGAACAAAACACCAAGAGGGCAGCCCTGACAAGATTCACCGTTGGAAATGCTGAAATGACCTTCTGTTCCAGCTCCCTGCCTGATCTTGCCTCAACTGATGTTTCCAGGACTTGCTTCCAGAAAAGATTCAGGAAAGACTGCTAATCCCCCAATGAACTTGCTTCATCCAGCCTTTCAGACTGTACAAGTCAGACCTTCAGTTAAGCCCTGACCTTTACCAACACATAAAGACTTGGCAACAAATGAGACCAGCCAGTGTTCTTTTGACTTAATCATTTTTGAAATTTCCTCTTGGGCTCAAAAGAAATTCTTCACTCCAATTTAGCAGGAAGCAATCATAAGAAGACCATCATCCCAATCCTTTAAGCTGGGGTGGAAGGTTTTAGTCATTGTATGAATTATAGATATGTTGTCATTTTAAGGCATAATTTACAAATAATTACAGTTTTGAACATGGAAGAAACTAGAGAGTTTAGACTCAGAAATTACTCTTTCATTTCCTCTTTCTTATGGGAAGAGGATTGAAAAGAAAAGGGGGATATAGTAAAATTATAGAAATTAGACAAAAAATAAATAAAAACATTTTATAGCCATAATCTTACATTGGTAGAAATCTTCATAGTTTGTTGCAGAACTGGTTATATTTTCTTACATTGGTACAGGATTTGTATATTGACACAGGTTTAAGGGTTTCTTTGGTTTAATTCATATATTGATACAAATTTTAAAATTAATTTTGTTACTCTTAAATACATGTTGTACCTACACAGTTCATTTGGAATCCTGGGTGTAGTCACGGTCTTTTTAATGGCTGCAATTTCAAACTGTTTGGAATGATTGCATAATACAATTTGTCAACTAGCCAATCATAGTCATGTTGGATACTAGTCTAGATTACCACAAAAACATACATCCCAGATTATACAGATAATAGGTAGCTGGGGACAGGCAATGTTTGCATAGTCAGATATGTAATAAATGGATAGATGGTCTTCAAAAGTGTCGGAAATCCATAGAATGTGACATTTAAAATTATTTCATTATTAAAATACCTTTTATGCATGACACATATCTGCTCCTGACAGTACCCTCATTTCACTTCAAAGAAGATTATCAGCATCAATATCTCTATATACAGTTGCTTCAGCTGTGACAAGCTAGTCACACGGCAAAATATGCACTAACTATATCTGTGGACAAAATGCTGCCCAGAAAGGACAAACAGGTACAGAATAGTCAATGGCTAAGCTCTGCCGAGACAGGGTAAGCTAATCCTTCATAATTCCTGCTTCACATAAGGTCTGTCAGCTGATCTGGGCCAGAAAGCTGAAGATAGATGCTTTGACATCATCAGAATGTGGGGAACTGTTCAGGCAGTCAACTGTCTAATTGTTTAAATTTTGGAAGCTGTGCTCCTGAACTTCCTGCTTTCTCAAATATTCATTTCTTCTCAAATCTCTAATGGGGTTGAAGACTAGATCATTACAGTCACACAATGTTGTTTAAGATTTAAGAACATCATGTCCTAGGTCTAAAAAGATGGTTTTCAATGGTAATACTGGTTAAAATCCAAGATGATTTAGGTACAGAATTGTAAATGTATTAAGATAGAATAGATGGTAAGGTACCTCATCCAAGCTATAAATATAAATAAACTGGACTTTTAAATGTAATTCATACTAATAATTTTCATAATTGTTTCAAAAGGTATTGTTTGTCACTATAAGAGGAAGAGACCTTCTAGTTGAATAAAGGAGGAAATGTAGTGGGTTGGCCTGATGCTGTTTATAATCTAATGCTAATATTTGACCACCAAGACCTGGTTGTCCCAGAGACAGAGAATCTGCATGTAGACTTTTCCCCAAGTTATTTCTGATTAGTAAATAAACATGCCAACAGCCAGTAGCTGGGCAGAAGAGACACAGTTGGCTTTAGGTTTCCTGGGCTTGGGGTTAGTGAATGATGAGGAGCAGAAGAATGTGGAAGAGGAAGAACATTCCACTGTTGGTTAGGTGAGTCATGAAAATGTGGCCATGAGGGCTGGCCAATTGGAGTAAAGAGCAGCCCAACTGAAAGATAGTAAACCATAAGTAAGAGTTATTGATAGGAAAGTAGATTCTAACAGCATAGAGAAAAGATATCTGTTCAGCATTTGTGCTGACTAAGGCTTATTGTAAATATAAAGGGGATGTGTATCTTTTATCCAGTAACTAAATGGTCAAAGGCAAGGTAAAAACCCAGCATCACTATTAAGTACTTTCTACATCAGCTTTTGGTGGTGCCCAGGGGTCTCTGGGTTCTGTGATCATCTCAGGGGTTGTCTCAGGAGTACTATGTCCTGCTAATACATTATGGCATCGGGTAGGAGACATCTCAAGCATTGTCAAGTCTTCCACAGATTTGTGTAACACCAGACTGCCAGAGTGGTTTCTGGCTAGCTCCCTGTCTGGGCCTCAGGGCACCGACTGTGGCTTGCTCCTTAACCCAGCCCAAGTCACCCCATATGAATGGGTGTCTGTCCCAGGTTCACTCTTGTCAAGACCTGTGATCCCAGGTGAGATCTTTCTAGCATTCCTCTTGCTCTCAACTCTGGAAGCCAGTCTGGGCCTGTACAACAATAGACTGATGGTCCTTTCATCCTATCTATGTGTCTCTGTCCCCAGCATCAAACTGGTGGTCATCTCAGAATTGAATTTTTTCCTCAGGTTGGCTACTAATCATTCAGATGTTTGCATTTGGAAGACTGAGTGTAGATGTAGCCTCTCTCCTCTCTGTCACCTACTGAGGCACATGTGACACAGCAGCCATACCTTCAATGCCTGTATGGTCAGGAGTCTTTATTTTTTATTCTCTCATATGTTATATCCCTACCTCAGATTTTCCTCCCTTTCCTAGTCTCAGTCTCCCCTCAGTTTTCCTCTTCCCCAGATCCAATCCTCCTCCATTTTATTCAGAAAGCATAGGGGTCCCAAGAATATCAACCAAACAAGGCATATCAAGTTGAAATAATACTAGGTATATCGTCCCATTTTAAGGTGGGATAATGCAAACCAGTAAAAGAATAAAAAGGGTCCCAAAATTAGGCAAAAGATTCAGAGACATCTGTCATTCTCACTATTAAATATCCCACAAAAACACCAAACTACACAAACATATGTGCATGGGACCTACATTAGACACCTACAGGCTCTCTGATTCAGTCTCTGTGGGCCCGTATGAGCTCCAGTTAATTCATTCTGAAGGGACTTTTCGTGGCACCCTGGCCTCCTACAATCCTTCCTTCTTCTCTTCCCCAGGGTTCCCCAACCTCCACCTAATGTTTGTTTGTGACTCTCTGCCTCTGTTCCCATAAGTTGCTGGATGAAGCTTCTCTGATGATGATTATGCTGGACTACTGTCTACATCTATAACAGTATCATTAGGAATGATTTTATTGAATTTATTTATTTATTTTTATTGCCAGTCATGTTTGGTTCGATCCAAGACCTATATGTTATCCAACCTCTAGTTCCTGGCACCTGAGGTAGAGTCAGGGGTGGGATACCTCTCATGGACCAGTTGGACCCGTAATTGGCCACTACCACAAGTTCTGTGCAACTTTTACCTTAGCACATCTAAGGTTTTGTGGCATTTTTGCCAATCCAATTACTCCACTGGAAAACTGTTCTGGTTGTAGAAGATGGCTTGTTCAGACTCTATATCCCACATGACTAGGAGTTTCGACTGTGATTTTATCATTGCCCATTCTATCTCATGCCCAAATGCTCCCCTCCCCATTCTAGTTATCTTTCCCAGTACTTTCTCCCATCATCCTCCCACACCTGCTCTCTCCTGTTCTCAACCCCATTCACCCCCAAAAAAGGTATAAAAATACTACCTTTTCCTCTTCCTAGAGAAGTCCATGTGTCTCCCAATGAGTCCTTCCCATTCCTTAGCCTCTCTGTGTTTATGTGGATTGTAGCCTTCTCTACAGCTAATATGTACATATAAGTGAGTACAAACCATGTCTTTCTGGGTCTGGGTTACCTCTTTCAAGATGATTTCTTCTAGCATGATCCATTTGCCTGCAAATTTCAAGAGGTTATTTTGTTTTTAACAGCTGAGCTCCACTTTGCAAACATATCACATTTCCTATATCTATTCTTTGCTTATATGGGACTTCTAGGTTTTTCCCAATTCCTAGATATTACAAATAAATGGATTGAAACAGCTGCTCACATCACAGCCACAGTCATGAATTCACAGATCTTTTCTTGATCCCTTGCTTGTCTTTAGCTCAATTTCCTCATTGCCATTTAGGTGACGACTCTCTCCCTAAGGAATGCTTTTCTCAAAATGGACTAGTTCTTTCCACATCAATTAACTTAAGATAATCACCCAAAGACATGCCCATGGAACAATCCAATATAGACATTTATCATTGGGATTCTCTTCCTGAGTGATTTGATATTATATTACGTTGACAAATAATGCTAGCCATCACAATAGTTCATTGTGATGCTATACCATGACACTTGGATTTACAATCCCCCCAAACTATGTGCTATATAGACTTCTCTTTATAATCAGTCTCTACCAAGTTTTTTATAGTGACAAAATATAGATATTATGCTTTCCAAGCCCCCCAAATAAATTTCCATATTAATAATAATTTAAATGGAAGAAACATATTTTCTGATAAAAGCAAAAGGAAATAAAAAATAAAAGCACATAAATTAACTTGCCTCAATTATTTAATACCATATTTATTATTACTGTGTACTTGACATTTATCTTAATTGAAATGCTTTGTACACAGTCAACTTGACCAAGACCATATGGTCAATGAGACAACACAATAACTTTAGGTTATTAAACTGTAATTTATGCACAAATCATTTTCTGTCATGCTCATATGGTATATTTCCCTGTCTGTAACCAAAACCTTTGTGATTCTAATAGTAAATCTGCTATAGACATGTAGTAGACTTCCTGTGCCTAATAAATTTTCTGAGTGATAGTTAATATTTATATTTTAGAATGTTAAAATATTAAGTCAATATTAAATACGTCCCTTTTAATTCATCAGTCTATATTATACTAGCTATACCAGGAGGGGATATATTTCATTTGCTCAATTTTGATGAAAATCTACAAAATTTTTTCTCTCTCATTCTCTCCTAATTTTCAAGAACCTAATAGAGGCTCAGTAGCATCAAAGTTTGTTATCAATAAAGTCATGTTCATATGACACCCACTGTCTACCACCAATGTTAATACTATTAACTTTACCCATAAAACCCTATCAAGTTAATATTAGCATTTTACACCTTAACATTTCTATCCTACCCCCATCAGAATGGGTAAAAATCAATAAAACAAGTGACAGACTGTGCTTGAGAGAATGTAGAGCAAGGGAAATATTCATCTATTGCTGGTTGGAATGTAACCTTGTACAGTCACTATAGAAATCGGTATGACAGTTCCTCAGGGAGATAAGAATAGATCTACCTCAATACTATGAATACACTCTTTGGCATATACCCCAAGGATGCTGTATCCTATCATTTAACTGATAAAAATAAAATAAAAAAGCATGAAATCTGCAAACAGACGTCCAATGTGAAGAATTCCAGACCCCAGAATACAAATACGATCAGCCTTGCTCATATGCCTTCATCAGAGAAGCTTCCTTTTGCAGAAGATAGAAATAAATACAGAGACCCACACCAAGTGCAGTATACAGAAAAGAAGTTGGATCACTCACCTGTAAATTTGATATCTCCATGAAATCCCTCCCCTCAGACCTCAGCAAACCCTATAGAAGAGGAAGAGGAAGTAGTGTGAGAGCCAGAAGGGATGTGGGACACCAGGAGAACAAGACCCTCTACATCAACATATGCAAAGCTCATAGGAATTCACAGAAACTGAAGCAGTATGCACAGGACCTTGTACCAGTCTGCATCAGGTATCAGGTTCTCTCTCTCTCTCTCTCTCTCTCTCTCTCTCTCTCTCTCTCTCTCTCTCTCTCTCTCCATCATAGTGTAATTATGGGATTCCTAAGTGTATCAACAAGTTGATCTCTATTTTTTATTTTTTAATTAACTTATTTATTCACTTTACATCCTGGTCACAGCTCTTTCCAACCCCTTTTCCCACTCTCCCCTCCCCTTCTCCAAAGAGGAGACCCCATATTCTTGTACCCTTCCTTGGGCTCTTTTCCTTCTGTTTGTTCGCCCTGTCCAATTTCTATATGATGCCTTTTGTTTTATCTTATAGTTTACTTTGTAATGAGCTGTTGTTATCTCTTAAAATACGTTCTCTTCTAATGAGAAACTGCAAGGGAATAGGCTGGATGGGAGGGTGAGAGAAAAGGAACTGAGAGGAGTAGAGGGAGGGGAACCATAATCAAACTATATTATGTGAGAAAATAATCTATTTCCAATAAAAGGAAAAATTTAAAAATTATACATATTGATACACAGAGAATTTATATAACGTTTCAAAGTTTCATGACGGGTTAAAATTTGGAACAAAGTTTCAGTGACTGGATAAATGAAGCAGAACTTTCATTTCTCCCATAACCACTGAGTAATCACCCAACATCCAAAACAAGGGCCTCCAACCACAACACATGCTCTACACAATTAACCATGTTTTCTGCTCTAGGATGTTCTCTTTGTTTTCCTTCCTTGGTAGAGTCTCAAGAGTCCAATTGTTTCTGCCTTTAGGACTTCCTTGAACAACAGTCAGCTGGAGATTTCCCAGCACAGCGGAAGTCTGCTGTTCAGTGAGATTCCATGAACAGCTTAAGTATGTAATTTGTTAGTTCTCGATGGGAGTTTGGAGGAGTTTTAGATAAGGCAACATATGAGATTAAAATGTTCTGCTTCCTTCATTTGGAAGGAAGTTTCTTTGTTTCATTACCTCCAAAGAAAACATAATCCCAAAGGAGAAAATATTTTCTAACCTGGCTAAAGTCTCCACACAGTTTTGCAGCAACATATCTTTCATTCTACTGAAGTCTTTCCAAGTGTCTCTTGAATTATCATGGCACTTAGTGGCAACACCCAGCCCCCAGTTGGTGACTATAAACATAACATCTGCATTACATAATGTCGACCTATGAATATTTTGGAATTCATAGTCAAAACTACACAGCCATAGTTTGTGACAGAAGGATGGTTGTGTGGAAAAAAAATTGTACACATGTGATGCTCTTGGATTATGTTAATCTTCAGTAATATTGGTCAAAGTTGTATTTATTTGTCTCCTAACTGTTAAAGAGCTGAGAAAGAAGTGTTGTCCTGGATGGCAAAGCCTGTTATTATAAAGCCACAGAGCATACTACAGGGAATTATTCTAAACAGATGTGTATGTACACTAACATTTATTTCTTCTTTGTCTAAAAGATAATAATTTTCTGCTTGAACTGAGCTGTCAAAGTGAAAATATTTTCATTAATACAGAGTGAGATTTGCAAGCATTTCTTTTTTTAATAGAATCTGCTGCCTCCGTTCATTTTGCGATTGCCCTAATGAGCCCATCTTTCTCAACCTGGAGCCTTAAACAAATAAACCGATTTAAGCTCAAGCTACAGACAGATGATAATTGATTTGCTCCGCAGGGAATTGCTTCACATTCCATCACAGATACTTCTCTAATTACAGGGATTCAGCTGTCAATGATCTATGTGAACAACTTCTGGTTAGGATGTCCACAAATATAATATGTTTACATAAAGTCCCATTAACAATGAAAATTAAAGAATAAAAGTAAAGTGAATGATTTATTGAACTCTTTCACAATAGCACTTGTGGGATAGCAGAGATGTTCCTCTTGAAACACTTGATAATTTGAGTTCGCTAATGGAGTAATTCCTGTAGGCTTCGATATCCTGAGGAAATTGCTTTGACTCCCCTAGGTTGCTGGAATATCAGTTAAGTCAATATATTATGCATTTTGGTGGGAAACAGACAACTGCAGAGTAAATCACCCCCATCCCACCCTCCATTTTGCAAGCATAGCAGCAATTGTGTGACTTTGAAAGTATGGCCAGAGACCGCACAAAAGAGAAAAGTAATGTGGAGTTCCACAGTTTGCAGTGGCGTGTTTCTGTGTTACTACAAAATATATTAGGTTGCAGCGATATTCTGAATATGAGGGGACTTATATTTAGAGTAAGAGCTAAATGACTGAATTGAACTAAAAATGGAAGAAAAGAGATCATCAATTATATAAAAAATTAGCCATATTTTTCAGTTCAAATTCATTAATAATTGCACTTGAAACATTCAGTACTCATAGACTTAGTCAAATATAGGCATGATTCAGACAATAAAATAAGTAAACGCTGCTCAAATTAAAGAAGATTCAAAATAATGGAGAATTTCACCAGGAAAATGAAATGGATAACCTTGTACAATTCAAATATTAACTTCCTTCAATTAATCTAAGTCAGCAATGTAATTTTAGTCAAACTTCTAGTAAAGATTTTAGACAGGTTAACAAGCTGACTTCAAAAGATGCATGAAAATATAAGGAATATAGAATAAGAAAAACATTTTTTAGTGTAAGAATAATTAGACTTCACACAACTTTGTAATTAATGAGCTCCTTTCTCTCTTTCTGTCTGTCTCTCTGTCTCTCCCTCCCTCCCTCCTCTCCCTCTCTCTCTCTCTCTCACTCTCTCTCTCTCTGTGTCTCTCTCTTTCTCTGTGTGTGTGTGTGTGTGAACATACACAAATTATCTTTTTTTCCAGGTTGGTTATTTTATTTATGTATATTTCAAATGTTATTCCCCTTCCCAGTTTCCCTAAAACCCCCATCTCCTCCCTCTCCCCCTGCTTCTATAAGGGGGCTACCCCACCCGCCCAGGTAATTAAATTTTTAATGCTGTTATCATGCTGCTTTTGTTACTATGACCCTATGAGACTTCTTTTGTCAGTTTGAAAGTTCTAAAACAGATAGATAACTTTACATTTTCAATGGGTAGTATATAAAAATAATTTCATATTTTTTTGTCAAATCTCTTTTCTGGGTTCTTGCATGAGTTTCCAAATGCCTACTGGGCACATGTGCATTTCTGAATTCTGCTCTAACCTTTTAACACTTCCACCTTGCCTGTCCCAGAAGGCATGCCATTCCAGCCTATTAATTAAGACTGTAACAGCTCATACTCCCTCAAATCTGCCTCCTCCCTTTTACCCCCAAACACCGTTAGGCAGCATCTCTATGTCAATCACAGGCACTAACACATCCGGAATGAATTTCTTCTTGTGTCTTTTTCTGATGGCTATCTTGGTCAACTTGACTCTATCTGAAATGAACTACAGTTTAGAAATGGAGAACAAACCTGTAAGAGGTGTGGGGTTTTGTTTTTGTTGTTGTTCTTGTTCTTGTTCTTGTTTCTGTTTGTTTGTTTGTTTGTTTGTTTTTTGGCTTGGTTTGAAATGTGTGAATCCACCTCTGGTCTAGACCTTTGAGTCACACCTCTGATCCTAATCTTGAGGTGGGAAGACAGGAAGACACACCTTCAATATGCTGGAAGGAAGCATATACAAGGACATAGAAGAAGGGAGATTTTGTTCTTTGCCTGTTTGCCCTTGCCTTGCTAGCACATCCAAACCTTTGCTGTCATAGAAACCTACTTATTGGGAATTTCAGAACATACAAAAGACAAGCAGAGATTTCCAGCCAGATGGGACTAAGCGACTATTAAATTCTTAGATATTCCATTCACAGAATGTATGCATTTATTTTAAGTATATATATGTATATATATGAAGAATTATATATGTATAAAGAAATATATATATAAATAAATGCATTCCATAAGTTCCATGTCTCGAGAGAACCCTGACTAATACTCAACTTCAAAAGTGAGAGAAGTACCTAAAGCTGGCATGACTGCAGCTATGAGCTGCAAGGTAAGCACTAATCATTTCTGTTTCCAGGATTATGTCCTAAAATCACATCCTAATGAAAATGTCTTATGCCTCCAAAAAACATAGTATTTATTGTATATGTTGTTTAAGCTATAAAAAGAAACACCTAACATGCTTACCAGTATTTTTTCTGCATCTGGGTCAGTGAATCATGTTGTTACATCCTTGAAAATCATCTTCGGAACTTAATCTTCATGAAGCTGAAGTTGGTTTTGCAAGACTGATGTCCTTATTTGAAATGTTTGCCTTGAAAACTAGAGAAGCAAGTAACTACATTGGGAACTGCTTCACTGGCATTAATGACATTCTAGGTTCCATTGGACTGGGTCATGTATATGTATAATTTCATCACTTGGGATGTGGGTTTATTATAAATACAGAGCCATCTTTGGCTATACTGAAAGTTCAAAGAAACCTAAGTGTCATAAAAACCAAAAAGATAAATGAATAAACAGTACTATATTTAGAAATGAAGTCCTGGAGGATTGACAACTTAAACGGCATTTTTAATATTGGTTACAGAACCAAATCTCCAATGATACTCTGGAAGACAATTTGCTCTTGGATGTTGCCCAAATGATTACTTTTAAGTATATTTCACGCCTGTAAATCTTATTGGTTCTTTTTTTCATTCTTTAATTTTTTCCTCTTTATCTCTTATAAGATCCTCCCACTTTTCTCCAACCCCCAAACACATTCAAGAGTTCTATACAAGAATTAAGATTTATTTTAAACCAATACTACGAGTCCTACATTCGAAAGTGAGAGAAGTTTTAGACATTTCATGAAAGAATCCATAGATTTTCATGAATGTTATTTCTCAGGCTGTAGCTAATATTAATCACAATATGGCTTTCAAATGCACATTGTCCTTTTCCTCCCCCTTTTCAAACACACACACACACACACACACAAACACACACACACCACTAAACAAGTTGCATTCCTTTGTACAATTATTTTTTTCATTCCATAACATATACCTCAATTGCTCTTAAATTTAAAAAAATATAGAGTTAAAAGCTAACCAGGGAGTGTGGTTCTGTGATAAGTACTAAGCAAGCATGAGGATCTGAGTTAGAATGCATAGAAACGAAAGACAGCCAGAGATCTTAGAGTTCATCTGCAACTCAATGGTACCTATGCAGAGATGAGGCAAAGAAGAGAAAGTCTGAAAGGTGGGGGAGAGGAGCTATCTTGGAAAACAAGTCATTGAGAATGTCTCAAATGAGAAATTGGAGGTAGAAGTTAAAGATTGTCAACGAGGGTGCTGAGGGTACCTTGAAGGTAATGGGGGACAAGAGACACGAAGAAGGACGCCAAGACAAGAGTCTGATCAAGGTGACAATTTTATTTTTTCCCAAGGCTGAATTTATACCATAACAGGGGTGACAGAGGGAGGGGGGAAGTGTGAAACATGTACACAGGCCAAGGACACAGTATTCGTGTAGTCAGCTGATGTCAACAGGATGTTGGTTTCTCAGAAAGGTTACAGGTCATCACATTGGGCATCTTGACGTCAGATGTATTACTCAGCAAGGTCAGAACTTTATCATGTCATCATTCATCCTGACCACCAGATTTGTATTAGTCTTCTGCAGCTGGCTGGGGATTTTCCATGAACCCAGTCATACTTAACTCTAACCACAATAATAACATCAGCAACGGAGGGTTTCAAGGGCATCACTCCCAACAGAAGATAATACCCAAAGTTATTCTGTAACCTCTGCATACATACACACATGTGCATACACACATGCACAGAGAGAGAGAGAGAGAGAGAGAGAGAGAGAGAGAGAGAGAGAGAGAGAGCAAACTTTGGAACACATGTCATCTCTTGAACATTTCAAAGCTCCGACCTAGAAGGTGGAGGTAAATACAGTTAATTTTATTGGGTACAACTTATCGTTCCTGGGAAACAAAACTAACTATCACTTCACTTTTCTGTTTGTTAAGATAAGTGAATGTTTCTGGTGAGCAAATCAGGTAAACATGTGAGTTCAGAGAAGATACTTCAATATTGGAGAATAAAATCTCTTGTGAAATTTCCTCTGTTTCCACAAATCCAAAGAAGCAATCCTACATTTCTACCACCTTTTAATTCTCAAGATTCCAATAAAGGCTTCTCATATTCAACGATGTAAATAATAGCCACTCAAGAAAACTGAGGATGAAGTAAGGGATTTTTTTTTCCCCAAACGGCTTTTAGTGGCAGAATACCAAAAATAGCAAAGACAATCCTGCCAGTCACTATGTTAGAAAAAAAATATTGTTGCCTTAAAGTTTCCATTGCTACAATAGAATAATTTCTAACTCTTTGCACAGTACTATGGATAACAGTCACCAAATATAACATCACAATCATTACTAAGCGAAGGTCGTTTTTTCTTTTTAATTCCTTACAATATAATACTTCTTTCTCTCTTTTTATTATGTCGCCTTTATTATGTTTATGATGAGTAAAGTAAGCACACAAGAAACGTTTCACATGTGTTACAAATTCCGGTGAGTAATAAATATCTTGTTCTGGCACAAAAATACTATTATCTTAAAATATCTCAAAATATCACTTCCAATTTAACCGTGTTTTAGCTGATAAACCCAATTATGAGATTTGAAAGTCTCACTACTGCTAGAGCTAACAGCAAGGAATAATTGGTTTTATTGATTTGTGACCAATGTTCTCACCTCAAGAGCTCCATCCTCTCTGTTCCACACTGAAAGGCTCAGGATAGAGATTTCTATTTTATGAGCTAATATGTCCCTGCTTCATAATACCTAGCAATCTTATTTTTACTTTATTTCAAATCCCCTGCAGAGAAACTCAAATTAATTACTCCTCCCAATCCCAAGTGACTTCTAGTAGATTATTTTATTTGAGGTGCTATTATGAAATATGAAAAAGATAATATGTTGTATAATTTTATTTGTATCAGAACTACCAGATACAAAGTAAATAAATTTGTCTCTAAACTATTCTTGATCCTTCAATCTATTTTATGTTTAATAAAACATAAAGAATATAGTTTTCTACTTCTAGAATGACAGTCTATTAAATCTATTGATTTAGCTAGCATGAACATACTACTAGATATAGATACAGGTTTTATTGCAAACTAAAAAAAAAGTCATCATCCATCCTATTGCAAAGGTTCCCCACAATCAGTATCTTTTCAGGAAACTGCCCATTCATAGAGACCTGGCCTCAGAAGCTCACATCTCCTCTGAGAACAATTTAAGATTATTTTTCAGACTCTTAACTGGTGCTCACAGATGAATCTACATGTGAACATGTTCTGGGGTTTGTGCCATCTTTTCTATAAGCTACGGCAATGCTGTGAGCAATTCCTAGACAGACTGAGAATTCCTCTTTCTTCACATTAAGGAGAAGCTTTTGAAAAAGTTATTTACCCAGATAGTCAGATGCCACAGTTCGCAGCATCCCTTAGAGCAGAGGGACAATGGTAAAATGGTAAACACTGGTCAGGAATGCTGAGGAACTCAGCAGATAAGGCCTCTCTCTGCTCTCAAGCCTGATGACCCAAGTTGAATCACCAGAACCCATAATGAAAGGAGAGAAGCAACTCCCACAAGTTGTCCTCTGACCTCTGCATGTGTTTTGTGACACATAGCTCTCAATAACAAATGAAATCTTAATTTACAAATTGAACCACACTAGTCATGGAAGATTATAATTACTAGTATCTTTAAGTTTGGAATGTATATGCCAAGATAAGCTCTTGACAGAAAAGTCAGAGAACACATTAGCGATTCAAAGTACAAAGGTATAGACAATTTTTGGTGAACAATTATCCAAAACAACAGAGACTATTTTCCCGCATCTCCACCAAATAATGCTCTCATCTCATCACAGTTAGGCTTGACAGGTGTGTGTGTGTGTGTGTTTGTGTGTGTGTGTGTGTGTGTGTGTGTGTGTGCATGCATCTGTGAGTATGTGCATTTTGTTGTTAGTTCTGCTTGTTTGATTGTCATAACACTACCTTCTTCATATCTGATCTGCCTTTGATGTTCATTACTATATCTAAGGTGCTGAAAAGTTATGACTTCATTTTCACTCTTTGTCCCTTTCTTGGAGTCTCCTACTTTATGTTGCATGTAATTTTAAAACCGCACGCTTGCTCCAGCTAGGCTCTGGGACTAGCAGCTGCTTGCCTGACTAGGTTTTCCAGAGAACAGCCACCTCTTATATTCCTGAGAGCTGACCATTGTTCCTCCTTACCAGGTGCCAGCAATGACTGTCTCACCCAGTTCCCCAGCTGCTCCAGTCTCTGTTTCTCGCCCAGTGCCAGCAATGCAATGGCCTTCTCACCCAGCTCCCTTTATCCCCAAGGAATTTTCATACTAGAAACTTTCATATTTTAAAACTGACCAGATAACTCAAGCCACATCCTCCTTAGCCTCCACTGCTGCCTTAACTTAAGTGCTAACTAATGTAGAAGTATGAACCACAGTACCCAGATAAATAAATCTAATATGTAAAATTACCATCATATTTAAAGTGAAAGATTGAACATTTTACATCTAAACTAAAGAATTCAATGATCTCCCACTTACTATTCCCTGCTGGCACTATAATGAAAATTCTAAAAAAAAAAAAAAAAACATAATAACACAACTGATTGAAGAAAACAAAAAGAAATTAAGTAAAATTCTTTTTGCAGGTAACACAGATATCTACCCAGACAAGGGTAAGTAATAAACATTGGACATCTAAATCTAAAATTGAATATACAAGGCCACAATCAAAAAGAAAAATGTGAAGTTAAATATATTCTTATTTTATAGTATCAAAATCTAAGAGACAATTTTGAAATTTTATGTTAGTATGACATTAACAGATACTGACAGAAGATAAAAAGTACAAAGGGGAAAAAACTTGCTGTAAGAAAATATATAACTAATAAGAGAATATAGTATTATAAGTAGTGACTTTTATTATTATTATTATTAATTATTATTATCTTAAATTCTTCATCACAGTCCAGTCTCTATCCCCCTTCCACTCTGCCCACCCACAGTCCCATGGCCTCTCAGGGGCAGCCATGCCAGGCTCCCGTCCGTAAGCATGCCACAGTATCACTAATACCGTCAGGCCCTGGAACTTCCCTCAGAGATGGTTCCAAATTTGGGCCGGTCAGTGGACCTCCTTTCCCCAGTCTCCTCTTCAATTTTGTCCCTTCTTTTCTCCCAGACAGATAGAACCACGAGTCAGAGTTCCTGGCTATGGGATGGCAACCCCATCCCTCCACCCAATGTCTTTCTACTGGAAATGGATTCCACAAGTTCCATCTCCCCACTGTTGGGCATCTCATCCAAGGTCCCTCTTCCCTTTGAGGCTCTCTCAACCTACCAGGTCTGTTACTTTCTAGATCCGCCCCCCAACCCCCGCCATTCCCCACCTCTCACCTCTCAAGGCTGTGTATTTCCATTCATTCTTCTGGCCCTTGGGGTTCCTCTCCTGGTCTTGTTTCCCCCTTTCCCCAGCCGCTCCCCCTCCCCTGTCCCGCCCAGTTCTCTCCCTCGCTCTGCCCTCTGCTTTCTTCTCCCTTTCAAGTGGGATTGAAACATCCTCACTTGGGCCCTTTGACTTGTTAACCTACTTGAGCTCTGTGGATTGGGTCCTGGATATTCTGTGTTTCGGCTAATATCCACTTATTAGTGAGTACATACGATGCATGTTCTTTTGGATCTGAGTGACCTCATTCTGGATGACATTTTCTAGTTCCGTCTATTTGCTTGCAAAACTCAAAATGTCCTCCCTCTTAAGAGATGAATGGGATTCCATTGTGTAAATGAACCACATTTTAGGTATCCATTCTTCCATTGTAGGACATCTATGTTATTTCCAACTTCTGACTATCACAAATAAGGCCTCTATGAGCATAGTGGAGCAGAACCTTGTGGCATGGTGGGGCATCTTCTGGGTGTATGCCCAAAAGTCGTATAGCTGGGTCTTCAGGTAGATCTATTTCCAATTTTCAGAGGAACCTCCAATTGATTTCCAGAGTGGTTGTAATAGTTTGCAATCCTACCAGAAATGGAGGAGTGTTCCTCTTTCTCCACATCCTTGCCAACATGTGCTATCACCTGAAGTTTTGCTCTGAGCCATTCCAGTTGGTGTAAGGTGGGATCTCAGGGTCGTTTTGATTTGCATTTCCCTGATCACTAAGGATTTTGAATATTTCTTTAAGTGCTTCTCAGCCATTTGAGACTCCTTTGTTGTGAATTCTCACTTTAGTTGTATACCCCATTTTTTTATTGAGTTGTTTGGAGTTTTGGAGGTTAGCTTCTTGAATATTTTTATATATTTTTAAATATTAGCCCTTTATCAGGAATATTAGCCCTTTATCAGATGTGGGGTTAGTAAAGACATCTCCCAATCTGTAGGTTACCAATTTGTACTATTGACTATGTCATTTGCCTTACAGAGCTTTTCAGTTTCATGAGGTCCCATTTATCAATTCTTGATGTTAGAGCCTGAGCCTTTAGAGTTCTGTTTTAGGAACCCCACTCCCCACCCTGCCCTGTGCCCACGAGTTCGAGGCTCTTTTGCACTTTCTCTTCTACTAGATTTAGTGTATCTAGTTTTATGTTGAGGTCCTTGATACACTTGGGCATGAGTTTGTGCAAGGTGAAAATATGGCTTTATTTTAATTTTTCTACATACTTACTGCCAGTTAGACCAGAACAATTTATTGAAGATGCTTTCTTTTTTCCATTGTTTATTTTTGGATTCTTTGTCAAAGATCAACTGTACTTAGGTGTGTGATTTTATTTCTGAGTCTTCAATTCTATTCCATTGATAAACCTGTCTGTCACTATACTAATATCATGGCATTTTTATCATTCTTGTTCTACAGTATAGCTTGAGGTCAGGGATCATTATTTCCACAGAAGTTCTTTTATTGTTAAGATTTTTTTTTTTTGCTATCCTGAGTTTTTTGTTTCTCCATATGAAATTGAGAATTACTCTTTCAATGTCTTTGAAGAACTGTGTTGGAATTTTCATGGGGATTGCATTGAATTGCTTTTAGTAGGATGGCTATTGTTACCATGTTAATTCTGATAGCCCTTGAGCATGGGAGATCTCTCCATTTTGTTTGTTTGTATAGTGGATTACATTGGTGGATTTCCATATATTGAACCATCCCTGCATTCCTAGGATGAAGCCTACTTGATCATGGTGAATGTTTGTTTTGATGTGTTCTTGGTTTCCGTTTGTGAAATATTTATTGAGTATTTTTGCATCAATACACATGAAGAAAATTGCACTGAAGTTCTCTTTGTTGGGTCTTTGAGTGGTTTAGTTATCAGCATAACTGTGGCTTCATAGAAAGGATTAGGCAGTGTTCCTTCTGTTTTTATACTGTGTGGAATACTGTGAAAAGTACTGGTACTGAAACCTGAGTTTTTTTGGTTGGGAGACTTTTAATGACTGCTTCCATTTCTTTAGGGATTATGGGATTGTTTAGATGGTTTATCCAATTCTAATTTAATTTTCTTACTTGGTATCTTTCTAGAAAAATCATCCATTTCATCTAGATTTTCCAGTTTTGTTGAGTATAGACTTTTCTGGTAGGATCTGATGATTTTTTAAAATTTCTTCAGTCTCTGTTGTTATGTCTCTCTTGTCATTTCTGATTTTGTTAATTTGGATACTGTCTCTGTGCCCTCTGGTTAGTCTGGCTAAGGATTTATCTATCTTGCTGATTTTCTCAAAGAACCAGCTCCTGCTTTTGTTGATTCTTTGTATAGTCCTTTTTGTTTCTACTTGGTTGATTTCAGTCCTCAGTTTGATTATTTCCTAGCTTCTACTCCTCTTGGGTGTATTTGCTTCTTTTTGTCCTAGAGTTTTAGGTGTGCTGTCAAGCTGATAATGTATGTGCTCTCCTGTTTCTTTGTGGAGGCACTCAGAGCTACGAGTTTTCCTCTTAGCACTGCTTTCATAGTGTCCCATAAGTTGGGGTATGTTGTGCCTTCATTTCCATTACATTCTAAAAAGTATTCAATTTCTTTATTTCTTCCTTGATCAAGTTATCATTGAGTAGAGAGTTTTTCAGTTTTCATGGGTATGTGGGTTTTCTGTTGGTTTTTGTTTCTGTTGAAGACCAGCCTTAGTCCGTGGAATTATTTCAATCTCCTTTTATCAACTGAAGCTTGTTTTGTGTCGATTATATGGCCAATTTGAAGAAGGTACCATGAGTTGCCAAGAAGAAGGGTATATTCTTTTGTTTTAGTGTGAAATGTTCTGTAGATAATCTGTTAAATCCATTTGTTACATAACTTCTGTTAGTTTCACTGTGTCTCTGTTTAGTTTCTGTTTCCATGATCTGTCCATTTCTATCCTTTTGATCTCCTGTTCTCATCTCATTGCTCTGGCTAGAACTCGGAGACTATATTGAATAGATATGGGGAGAGTGGATATCCTTGTCTTGGAGGACTTACTATTTTAAGTTTTCATTTATACTTAATAATTAATATTTAACATGTCAACAAAATTCCAGCCTAACTTTTCTTTTATTTGGTGTGTCTGCTTCACTTCTTTCAATTTATGTGTTGTTTATACTGATGTGCAAAATCAGAGAATTGTTCAAATAATCATCATTACTAAAGAGAGAGGAAGTAAAAGCTAGCTTACTAAAGAGCTACAATAATGCAAATACTGTGACATAACAATAGGAAGACAGATTATAGAACTAAGTCTACAGATGGACCCACATGTGAAAAGAAAGCTATTTACCACAAAAATATTCTATGCTGAATTTAGAGAGAAAAGAATGATATTTCAATGAATTCAATGACACAACATGCATACATTTAAAATAATAAATTTGAAATCATGCTTTTGAAAGGACAACAATCTATAAGAGTTTTGTGAGAAAAACATAGGGAAAAGTTCATTATCTCTTCATTACCTTAAGATAAGGAAAAAATTAGAAAGCATGGCAATTACTCTCTTTCTCTCTCTCTCTCTCTCTCTCTCTCTCTCTCTCTCTCACACACACACACACACACACACACACACACACACTGACTATAAATAAAAGCAAGAAAAATTTGTGCCTCATTAAAAATAAAGAAACTCTCTACTATTCAGAAAAGTGTTTCCTTTTCACAATTCATATAAATATGAAAAAGAAATTTTTTAGATGAGAGGGATTATGTGGTTAATAATTGTATGTAATATTCAATTATTACAGAGAATTCAATGCAGAAACTTAAAGAAGGTATTTGTATCTCACCAACTGCCATGAGCTGAGACAAATGTGTTCATAAATGCTTTCAAGCTTTTTTCTGTTCAGCTACCATTTCCGTTCAGCTACCTTTTCCTCTCTCTTTTTTTCTTTTTTTTAATTGGAAATTTTTTATTTATATTTCAAATATTATTCCTTTTCCTGGTTTCCTGTTCATAACTGCCCTAGCCAATCCCCCTCTACTACTTCTATAAGGGTTTTGCCCCTCCTCAAACATCCCCTCTTCCTGCCTGCCCACCATGACATTCCCCTACAATAGGAGAGCCAGTCTTGGCAACAACAAGGGCTTCTCTACCCATTGGTACCCAACAAGGCCATTCTCTGCTACATATGCAGCTTGAGTCATGGGTCTTTCCATACGTAGTCTTGGAGTAGTGGTTTAGTCACAAGGACTTCTGGTTGGTAGGTATTGTTGTTCTTATGGGTTTGCAAGACCCTTTAGCTCTTTTAATCCTTTCTCTAATTCCTCCAGTGGGGACCCTGTTCTTAGTTCAATGGTTTGTTGCTAGCATTCGCCTCTGTATTTGTCATGCTCTAGCTGAGCCTCTCAGGAGACAGCTATATCAGGCTTGTGTCACCATGTACTTTTTGTCTTCATTAATCTTATCTAGTTTTGGTGGCTGTATATATATGGGCTATCTGTGAGGCAGACTCTGAATGGCTGTTCCTTCAGTCTCTGCTCCAAACTTTGTAACCATATATGCTTCTATGAATATTTTTGTTCCCCCTTTTAAGAAGGATTGAAGCATCCACACTTTGGTAATTCATCTTCTTGAGCTTCATGTGGCCTGTGGATTGTTGTATCTTTGGTAATTCGAGTTTTTGGGCTAATATCTACTTATCAGTGAGTACATACCATGTGTGTTTCTGTGTGATTGGGTTACCTCACTCAGCATGATATTTTCTAGTTCCATCCAGTTGCCTATAGATTTCATGAAGTCATTGTTTTTGATAGCTGAGTAGTACGCCATTGTGTATATATATATCATATTTTCTGTATTCATTACTCTGTTGAAGGACATCTGGGTTCTTTCTAATTTCTGGCTATTATAAATAGGGCTGCCATGAACATAGTGAAGCATGTGTCTTTCTTGTATGTTGGAGAATCATTTGGGTATATGCCCAGGAGTGGTATAGCTTTGGTTTTCTGAGGAACCTCCAGACTGATTTCCAGAGTGGTTGTACCATCTTGCAATCCCACCAACAATGGAGGAGTGTCCCTCTTTCTCCACATTCTCACCAGCATCTGTTGCCACCTGAGTCTTTGAACTTAACCTTTCTGACAGTTATGAGGTAGAATCTCAGGGCCGTTTAGATATACATTTATCTGATGAATAAGAATGTTTAACATTTCTTTAGATACTTCTCAGCCATTTGATGTTCCTCAGCTGAGAACTCTTTGTTTAGCTCTGTACCCCATTTTTAATAGGGTTATTTGACTCTCTGGAGTCTAAATTCTTGAGTTCTTTGTATATATTGGATATCAGCCCTCTATCAGATGTAGGATTCGTAAAAATCTTTGCCCAATCTATTGGTTGCTCCTTTGTCCTAACCACAGTGTCCTTTGCCTTACAGAAGTTTTATGAGGTCCTATTTGTCAGTTCTTGATCTTAGACCATAAGCCATTGGTGTTTTGTTCAGGAAATTTTTCCCAGTGCCCACTAAGGCTCTTCCCCCACTATTTTTCTATTAGTTTGAATGTATCTGGTTTGATGTGGAGGTCCTTGATCCACTTGGACTTAAGCTTTGTACAGGGTGATAAGAATGGATGGATTTGCATTCTTCTACATGCTGACCTCCAGTTTCACCGACACCATTTGTTGAAAATGCTATCGTTTTCCCACTGGATAGTTTTAGCTCTATTATCAAAGATCAATGATCATAGGGGCATGGGTTCATTTCTGGGTCTTCAATTCTATTCCATTGATCTACCTGCCTGAATTATCCATATGCCTAAATCACACTAAGACCCAACAAAGAAAGAAAACTTCAGACCAATTTCCCTCATGAATATCAGTGCAACAATATAAAATAAAATTCTCACAAACCGAATCCAAGAACATATCAAAATGATCATCTTTCACTATCAAGTAGGCTTCATCCCAGGGATGCAGGGATGGTTCAATACACAGAAATCCATCAATATAATCCACTATGTAAATAAACTCAACAACAACAATAACAACAACAACAAAACCCACATGATCATCTCATTAGATGCTGAGAAAGAATTTAACAAAATTCAACGCCCCTTATGTTAAAAGCCTTGGAAAGATCAGGAAGGCCCATACCCAAACACAGTAAAAGCAATATACATCAAACCAGTAGCCAACATCAAACTAAATGGAGAGAAACTTGAAGCAATCCCACTAAAATCGGGGACTAGACAAAGCTACCTACTCTTTCCCTACTTATTCTATATAGTACTCGAAGTCCTAGTCAGAACAATCAGACAACAAAAGGAGGTCAAAGGGATGCAAATTGGAAAGAAAGAAGTCAAAATATCACTATTTGCAGATGATATGATAGTATACTTAAGTGATCCCCCAAATTTCCATCAGCGAACTTCTACAGTGGATAAACAACTTCAGTAAAGTGTCCGGATATAAAACTAACTCAAACAAATCAGTAGCCTTCCTCTACTCAAAGGATAAACAGGCTGAGAAAGGAAGTAAGGAAAGGACACCCTTCACAATAGTCACAAATAACATAAAATACCTAAGTGTGACTCTAACCAAAGAAGTGAAAGAACTCTATGACAAGAACTTCAAGTCTCTGAAGGAAGAAATTGAAGAAGATCTCAGAAGATGGAAGAACCTCCCATGCTCATGGATTGGCAGGATTAATATAGTAAAATGGTCATTTTGCCAAAAGCAATGTACAGATTCAATGTAATTCCATCAAAATTCTAACTCAATTCTTAATATAGTTAGAAAGAGCAATTTGCAAATTCATTTGGAATAACAAAAAACCCAGGATAGTGAAAACTATTGTTAACAATAAAAGGACTTCTGGGGGAATCACCATCCCTGATCTCAAGCAGTATTACAGAGCAATAGTGATAAAACCTCTATGATATTTGTACCTTTTCCTCTTACAAAGTTTAAGACATAAAGCAGAAGATATGACACTATCCTAGTGATATGGCTCTTTTCATATCAACAAAATTAATTAAATAATTCCCCCATATATATTTCAAAGGCCAAGCAGAATTGGACAATTCTCAACTGATACTCTCCTCTGAGGTAAGTGTATTTTATGCAAATTGAAATTTCAAAGTAGCCAGAACAATTACTCTCATTGAAGAAACTACTAAAACATTGAAAGCTGACACTCTTAACTAGAGGTGACTTCAGCCTGGTTTAAAGCAGACATCCAACTAGAATGCGAAGGGTAAAGTCACAAATAATGCGAGTGGTGGTTTAAATAAAAATGGCCCCCATAGGCTCATAGGGAGTGGCAGTATTAGGAGGTGTGGCCTTGTTGGAGGAAACATGTCACTGAGGGTGGGCCTTGGGGTTTCAAATGTTCAAGCCAGGCTCAGTGACAATTTCTTCCCACTGCCTGCTGATCCCGATGTAGAAGTATCAGCTACTTCTCCATCCTGCCATGATTCGGGTTGTGATGATAATGCACTAGAACTCTGAACTGTAAGCCATCCCCATTTAAATGTTTTCTCATATAAGAGTTGCCATTGTCATGGTGTCTCTTCACAGCATTAGAAACCTTGACTAAGTCAATGAAGTTTTTGAATGATTGTTATATACAGGAAAGTGATATTCAGCATAATTAGTCTCAGATGTTCTGTTCAAATTCTTAAAAAAATCAGGTTTTGAGATGAAGATTTTTCTTTTTTATTTTAATGTTTTTATTAGCATATATTAATTGTACATAGCAATGGGTTGCATTATGGCATTTTTATACATGTGCTTAACATTTTGATCATCATTTCCTGTTCCTCGTCTTACACCCTTGCCAACACTTCTACTATTTCATATACTTTTAAAAATTTTTTCAATATATGTATATATATGTTTATATATATGTATATATATATATATATATGAATGTGTCTCTCAGGAGAGGTCCATATCCGGTCCCTTTCAGCATGCATTTTTTAGCTTCCTCAATCTTATCCAGTTTTGGTGACTGTAGATATATGGGCCACATGTGGGGCAGGCTCTGAATGGTCATTCCTTGAGTCGCTGCTCCAAACTTTGCTTCCATATCCCCTCCTATGAATGTTTCCTCCTTTTAAGAAAGAGTGGGAGCATCCGCATTTTGCTCATCCTTCTTCTTGAGCTGCCTGTGGTCTGTAGATTGCATCTTGGGTAATTTGAGCTTTTTGGCTAATATTCACTTATCAATGAGTGCATACCAAGTGTGTTTTTCTGTGATTGAGTAACCTCACTCAGGATGATATTTTTTAGTTCATTCCATTTGCCTATGAATTTCGTGAAGAGGCGAAGATCATGTTTTAAAATGTTTAATTTATTGATTTATTTTTGTTAATGTATTGATATTGAAACCTGGGGCTCTCTGTAGTCTAGGAAAGGACCTTACAACTCAGCTATATTTTTGTAAGGAGGGCTATGTTGGTATATAGTCTTTACCATTTTGAGGTATGTTCTAACCATCGCTAACATCTAGAATTTTTATCATGACAAATGATGACATTTTAAAGTTTACATATACCTTTTCAGCATCAACTGAAATAATTATGCACCTTCTGTGTTTAAGCCATCTGTATTGCATTTTACATTTATTGATTTACATATGCTTGACTAACTGTTCCTCACTATGAAGCTCCACACGGCTGTCTGAACTGTGTAAAATTTCACTGAGATGCATAGACTTTGGATGTTGTTAGTTTTTCTGTTTGATTTTTTATTTGCAAATTCTTTATAATAAAATTTTCATTTCATTAAAGGAGGGCTCTCTGGCTAAACACATATGGGAAATGGAAATAAGTTATATCAGGCAGAAATGTTTAAATACCACAAATTCCATATATGTCTCCAAATCTGAAACTATGGGTGGAAAAAAGTAAGATTTGATTCCTTCAGTTGTCCAAAGAGATTGGCCCTTTCTATGAAGCATAAAGTTTGTTTCTAGAAAGGGGGTATTAAGTCACAGCTAGTATTTCCCTTAATCTAAGGGCATTGTTGTAGGGGGTGTAATTAGAAGACTACTATGGCTACTAACATTGACAGAGATGGACATGCAAAACTTAGTATCAATTGCTGCCAAGATATGGTGATTTTTGGTTCTGCCTCTTTACGTCAACTCCAGCAATAACTCCACTAGGATTCTGAATGACTACTTATCCTGGGGGAAATGTATCTAAAATATGAACAGCCACATACCACTGCACCCAGAGCTTCAGCTGTTTTCAAAGATATATCAAACTATAATCCTTTCTCTGTATGCTACATATTCTAACTATATGCTTATTATCTAACTATAATCTCCCTCTCTGTAGCTAGATATGAATCTGATCTAAGTGGCTTTGCTGTATCTCAGCAAAGGGATCTGAGCTTCCATTGATAATGTATTGCTTAGACGATGTCCACAGCATTTGTCCTTTCTTTATCACCTGCACAAATCACCAAATCAGTTAAGGACATAACATGTCATTTCTTCTCTCAATGTGGAGGAACATCTTTCCCTTTACCAGAAGATCATATCCAATCACCCTTGCTAAGATACTGGCTTTCCTTTATACCTACTAACTTCTACCCATGAAGAGCTCAACATTCAGTGTTAATCATGAATGAAACTTTACCAGGTCTTTTGTGTAACCAGATGTGAGTTTCTCAGTTGAGGATAACCAGAAGCCAGGGATCAAGAAAAGTCATGGCAGAGGAATGATTAATTCCTGATGTTCACTTTTTCCTTCTGTTGCACTGCACTGATGCCATCTTTCAAGAGACTACATGGTTGCATCATTAGCATTGATAGTTACTTTTGAGAATATCATCACACTGTTGGCAAAAGGGAAAATTACTGGCAAAATCCAAAATGATTTTCTGTACCTTTTAGGGCAACGTTACATACACAGAGGAGTTAACTTTTCCTAAAGAGCTGATTTGATTTATCCTGTGATAGAACTGAACCAATTGCTTAGATATGTTCTAATTTACTCAGAGATAGATTTTTAACTATGTTGGTATGCATATCAGCTATGTTAAGTAGAGAACTTGCTTTTAGGATCTATGTATAACTTCTGTCACCAATACCTACTACACCCTGGCCCTCACTATGCCTCCAATACTTCTTATCTGCCCTTCTTTTTCTTTGTAGAAGCAGTGGACAGAGCTATGTCATTTGTGTGTACTCTGTTGCCTGCATCTTCTATGACAGACGCTTTATGATAAACATTGTTATAGTACACACTCACTGTCTTGCCAATGGGTTGATTTATTGGGTTGATATACCACTGTTCTATATTAAGTTATGTCTGATTTTTAAATAATTACCTTTCCATGCCCTTGACTGAAAAGCTAGAGCAGTCATTTTTACCTATGAATGTGCCCTCAATCTTTTTCTACCTAAAATGGATAATCCAATTTGCCACTAGTAGCTTAACTATTGGGAAAATTTATTCTTACTTCTGTCCCTCAGAGAGATCTCTGCTAAGGAGAAGCAAAATGCAATCAGAAAATTTTCAATTTGCATGAATATAGTGAGGTAAATCAACTGAGAATCAAATATATTTTATTCCCTCCATTGTATTGAAGGACTTGCATCTTGTGGAAATATACTGTCAACGGAAGAAGAAGATTACTTCAGCCATCATAATGACAAGGGAATCTAGAAACATTTCTTCCAGCCATGTTCACACTGAATTGGTAATCAACAACATTCTTGATAGGATGATTTCCCGCTAGCACTTTGGTTTACTCTTGTCTATCATATCCTACATAGATTCAGTGGGCTTTCATTATACTGTCTTAGCCAAGGAATGGGGATATTTCCAGAATTAGCCATTGTGGTGCTGCAAACAACCTTATATTTGTTCTACATCTTTCCCTGGTCACCAGCAGACACTTGAAAGATGATTGACAGCTGAAATTGTCATTGGTTGTACCTCTCAAGGACGAGAAAATAATATTTTAGGATCAGAAGACCTGGAAAGCATAATATAGGACTGGTTAGATAAAATAGTACTAATTACATGAAATGGGAAATGGTATCATTTCCTGCCAACTGGATAAGCCAGAGTTTAAAAAACTGAACATATTGAAATCAGCATAAGCCAACTGTTATACTCATTCATTGTTGGTAAGAATTTACAATAATAAAATTTTTCACCCCCAATTTTCGTAATTACTCATGCAATTTAAGCCACTTAAAGCAAGCATATGAGATGGAATAAAATATATATTCACAAACAATTTAATTATTATACTAAGAAAAATCAAAAGGACAAAATACCCATTAAAAGGTGATCATATAAATTGTATACCTATATATTTATATAATAAATATTCCATAAATTTAAAAGCCTTAACAGTGACATATTCAATATCATTAAAGAACATCTTTAAAATCGCCTACAATAAAATAATTTAGTGAATACAAATCACTGTATAATTACAGTTATATGACATACAAGAGCACTTCAAGTATAAATATTGAAATGAAAGTTCTATATGACTACGGGTATTGATTTGAAAGAGTCACAGAAAAATATTATGAAATGTGCCAATGTCCAAAGCCTTGAGGACACACCACAACTCATTAAACTATTTGTATGTGGTATATAATATATTTACACGTGTTCAGTTTTAGTCTCAAACAGATGAGTTAAATAAGAAGTAGTTGCAGTTATAATCTTATGTACAAGGTCTTAACATTTAGGTCTTATTTGTTTCTTTGTTGAATATTGAATGTAAGTAGTGAAATTTGGGGAAAGCATGTTATAAGACTTCCTTTGGGATCACCAGCCCCCAGATAATGACACAGCAACACGTTCATCCATTTTATTATGAATAAAAAGTTAGTTAGTCTTGTTACCTTATAGTTAGTCTTGTTACCAACCTGCTTTTAACTTATTAGCCCATTTATTCTATTCTAAGTTCTGCCATATACCTATCCTTCTTAGTCCTGGCCTGCTTCTTCCTCTGTGTTGCTGTAGCAAATCCTCTCATATCTAAATCTCTCCAGTGTTCTCTCTCTCTCTCTCTTTCTCTCTCTCTCTCTCTCTCTCTCTCTCTCTCTCTCTCTCTCTCTCTCTCTCTCTCTCCCCCCCACCACCACCTTCTACTTCCTGCCTTTGCTATAGATCATCAGCTTTTTATTGAGAAGTCATGCTTTTACACAGCACACAAAAGATTGTTCTACAGGGGTAGAATGTAGTAATATGTTGTCCAACCAAAATATTTAAATCTGACCTTGTAGCAAAAATCACACTATAGGTGAAAGAAGTTCTTTGGGATATTTTAAAACTTAGCTGTTTCTTTTTAATTGTGCCTTTACCTCTACAAGATCAACTGGCACTTGCTTAGAGCAGAGAAAAACAGTGTACCTCCAGGAATATTTCTCATTTCATGTAAAGGATATCCCATTACATAATGCTAATCCTTGAGTGTCTATACATTTGGAAAATCTGGAGGAACAGGAAGATAGAAGTTAAAGAGGTTGAACAAAGGCATCACACATGGATGATTAAAGAGTACCATTAGGGGCCACGAAGTATTTGAATAAAACTTCTTGTGTCAAGGGTGAACTACCTCTCTAAGAGTTGTTTTTGAGGGATTTTCTGAGGTCTGCAAACAACAAAGCTGTTGCCACTGCTGATGGTTGCTTGCCAGAGTTAGATGGATAAACATTATTACTGAAGACACCTGATGTTTTAGCTACAGGGCCCAGAGAAATCTGTCTGGGACTGAGCCAGAAAATTATTCATGTTTGTCAGCTGTCATAATTCCATGAGGCAGTATGCAGGTTATTGGCAATATCAACATGTCAGGAAAGATTTATCCATTTATTCAATAGCTGCATAGCTGTTATGGGGGTACAATGACCTGTCTTTTGATTAGACTTAAGACATTCCCACAAAAGTGTACTTAATCCGGTTCTAAACACATGCTACTGGAAAGGTCTGGGCCTCAGTATGGGAATCACTTACTAATTATTTTTCTATAAAACTGCCTTCTAAATGTTTGTTTGCATCTGCACATCCTTGCTGCTGTCTGCCTCCATGTGCCCTGAAAGGAAAGTTCTATGGCACTGCACAAGTGAACAGTCGTTAGTCCAGAGATTCGGAATTGGTCAAGATCCTAGGTAGCTATTGTTGGGCCACAGTGTCCCACTGCTTGTCTATACGTGAAAGAGAAATATGACCCTTTCCAGGGACCAAGGGACTAAGAGACATTATAGGAAAGAAAATAGAAAGAACACAAGAGCAAGAGGAATAGATAAAGAAGTGTTGCCTAACTATTTCCACTGAATTGAAATTCTGTCCTGAAGGAGAGGCTCATAGGATTCAGAAGTCAAAGGAATTTATAGTATTCAGCAATTTCAAGAAGTAATAAGATTCAGTAGCCCCCACCTCCCTTCCAGGTCATAAAATCAGTAATCAATGACTTAAGAGAGGGGAGTCTCAAGCCTACCAAACTGTGTCTAACAGTGAGCTTCAAGACTTCAGCTTTCCTGAGTAGTCACCCATGCTGGGAGTGAGCTTTACAGTGATGTAGTAGGCTTTGGTTCCTTCTTGTCCCTATCTCAGGCCTCACTCATGTGTATGTAGGTAACCTTAATAAAACTGAACTCGGTACACCAAGCTGAATTTGGATACAGCATTTTTGGCTTGCTGTGGATCCCCTGATCCTCTGAGTAGACATGATAGATATGCAGTAGGACTCTTATAACAAAATACACTTGGTATGGAAATAGAGGGGAGGAACTGTTAAGATGTAAATTAATGATAAAGATGTATCCTCTAAGTGAAAGGAAAGGCAACCACGAAAGAATAAACAAAGCTCCAAAACCATGGCTTAGTTCGAAGCTGGCTAAATGGGGGATGACTGGAAAATGTATCCCGAGAGGCATTGCTTGACATATGGCATAAGTAGAACCCAGAAAGTCAGAATAAGAATTTCAGACTGGGAGCAAATAACCGACAATACAGGTACAAGTTTTCCATTGGATACACAGGAAGATGTGTATGACAGTAAACAAAGGCTTCAGTGTCAAGGAATGATACTGAAACCATGGGGTGGGAAGACAAATCACAGTTAAAAGAATAGCAAGTCTTTTCATTCACATTGTACTTGAAATGTACCAACTTTGAACATTTAAGAAGGCAAGGATAACTTCAGTTTGTATATGTCACATTTTTAATAAGTGCCGTTACTTGTATTCTTATGCTAATTGGGTCCCCAAAAAACCTGTTTGCAGTTTCCCATATAAAAGACTGAGAGACCCTGCCCCCCAGTTGGTTTTGATTGGTAAATAAAGTTGCCAATATGGTTGGGAGGGAAGACAGAGGCAAGACTGTTAGGATTCCCAGGCAAGAGACTGAGGAGGAGGGAGAAAGATGCCATCATGCCAGGAGAAGGTAAAAGAGAAAGTGTAAGTGCAGGGCAGAGAGCCTAGGGAAAGCAGCCACAAGAGGGCCCCGACTGGGTCTAAGGCAGCAAAAATGGAATCTAGATTTTAGTAAGTAGTAGCTTGGAAATATCAGATGGTGGATCATACACATTAAGGTTAGGAAGTGGCCCAGCCATTCATTGGGATGTTTTGGCCATACAAAAATATAAAGGCTGTGTGTGTGTGTGTGTGTGTGTGTGTGTGTGTGTGTGTGTGTGTGTGTGTGTGTTTGTGTGTGTGTGTGTATGTGTGTGTGTGTGTGCGCGCGTGAGTGTGTGTGTGTGTGTGTGTGTGTGTGTGTGTGTGTGTGTGTATGCATGTGCATGTGTGTCTGTGTTTCATTCTATTAAGGAAGCCAGAACATTAGGATAAGTATCGAGGACTGTGCTGCCACCAATGGGATTGATTCGAGTAGTATTTAATTGGGTACTGCAACAAATCAGTATTGACTAAGCAAGCTGTTCTAGTGGTGTATAATACTCAATGTCAGTGAGGCTTAAAACGCTCATCATCACAATCATAGTCTACTGTGCATCTAGGGAGTCACCCAGTCTCCCAAGCTAATTCTGAACAATGCAAAGCCTTTTCTCTGTTCTCCTTATTGTATTGGTTTCATCCTTGTGTCCTTTTCCAAAGTAGATGTATGAATCTTTGTTCACCTTCAAGCTTCTCCCTAAACAATTTACCCTCTTAATTCAGCATTTCCACTTCAAAAAGGAAACCTCTCATTTTCAAAATAATTTTCAGCTGGCTATCAGCTATCGGAAACCCAGCGGTTGTATGTCATACCTGCCATTTTCCACATCCAATGACAATTCCTGATTCTGCACAAGTGTTAGTCAGAGAATATATTTACTGCCTGGTTGTTATGTGTTATTTTATGGTTAATAAGCTGAGCTAAAAAGTGAAGGGTAAAGTCAATCAGATTACAGCTCAGTGTTAGAGAGAAACATAAGTGAAATAATTAATTTTATATATGATAGTGTATATTTACACTGAGGACTTAAAGCACATGATGTAATACTGTATGCATAATAAAATAAATCACCATCCTACTTTCTAGAAGTGGTTAAGTTTAATGAATTAAAATGTCTTTGTATTTGAAAAACTTTGATAAAACCTTAACATTTCAAATATCCTACTGTAAAGGGTTTTTTTTGTTTGTTTGTTTTTGTTTGTTTGTTTGTTTTTTGACTGACTGTGGTCGTCGTAATGCTTCCATTCTGAAATGTTTTCATTTTCAGCTCTCTTCTGGAGTTGTTTGGTTCAAACAAAGAGGAAAGAAATGAAAGCATCAGGGTCCCAAGAATTGCTATGATGAGCGATGTAACATATTATCTTCAGCCTTTGAGCTCTCCGAGGATAAGCTATTAAATAATGTCACTACATTATTACTACACTTAGAATATAAGTGCAGCCTTAGCATCTTGTCAAGATAGTACAACTCTCAAAAGAGTACCGAAGTCACATGTGCAGTTCTAAAGGAGGCAGGCAAGATCTTAAGGATTAAACCAAACAAAAGACGCTGTATTTTACCAACCATGTATATCCCCCATTGATGTAAATTGCAGAAGAAATATAATTAAATAAGTTTACTATTTGAACTCAGTTGCCCATTACCACATGCAGAAGGGTATTTTGATCATTCTTAATGGCTTTAATTGAAATGAAACTGCATAATTGACTCATTTACATTTAGATCAGTATCAGGATTTAGACTCAACATCACTACATTTATTATAAAGTAAAACTAAGCTATATTATTAAAACCCTGTATTTTTAACTAATCTAATATCATGCTTGAAATTTAAAAGAACCAAAATGTTTAATATTTTACCTTTTTTGCCCTTAAACCATTATTTTTTTCAAGAATCTAGTCCTCTACTATAAGTCAGGCTGGGTTTATCCTCAAAGCTAAACAAACGCCTAATTCTCCCAAGGCACAGAATCCACGCTACAATTTTAAAACATCAAAATGAGAAAAGTAATTAGTCTCTTGGGTATAATTAATCTGTCTGCTAAGAATTGGGCCAAATTGTAGTTTAGAGCTTTGTATAATTCAGAAGCCAATTATAATTACACCAAAATGCTGTACTTGGAGCTGTGGACCTTGGCTGTAAAAGTAAGGCAGATTCATATGTTCCTGTGAATGTGGAGGAGCACAGGATACATGGGAAAAACAGCCCATTGGCAGAGCTGCGTTATCATAGCTAGGCTCAGCGATGTTTACACTTCCTTTATATACTGCATATGGCTCGGAGACTATAGTGTTCAAAAACTTGTTCAGAAATATAGGTTTCCTTGGACTGCACTTTTATCTAACTATGTCAAGCACAGAGATACTGAAAAGCAATTTGCAGCCATTGACATAAAAATTAATAACTTTCGTGGTGACCTTTGGGAAAAAGAGCACACTGTTATCAGCAGAAATAGACCATTCCTGCAAACAAAATTTTATTGAATGACTATTACAGCAAATTATCAGTTCAACAGGATTTGTTCACTGAATTTTATTTACTTTATTAAAGCAATGTTTTATGAGTTTTATAAATTTTATTTGAGTCATAAAAAAGTAATGGCGTTTGAAGTTTTCTACAGCAGTTTTTTTTTTGTTTTGTTTTGTTTTTGTAAGCAGTTTAAGATGTTCTGTTTGTCAAACAAGGGACTACAGAGAAGTTTAAATCTTCTTTCAATGTATTTGATATTGATAGAAATCTGCAATCACAGAAAAACACACTTGGTATGCGTTCATTGATAAATGGATATTAGCCAAAAAGCTCGAATTACCTAAGGTGCAATCCGCAGACCACAGGAAGCTCAAGAAGAAGGATGACGAAAATGCCGATGCTCCCACTCCTTCTTAAAAGGGGGAAAAGTATCCATAGGAGGGAATATGGAAGCAAAGTTTAGAGCAGCGACTCAAGGAATGACAATTCAGAGCCTGACCCACATGTGGCCCGTATATATACAGCCACCAAAACTGGATAAGATTGATGAAGCTAAAAAATGCATGCTGAAAGACACCGGATATAGATCTCTCCTGAGAGACACATCCAGAGCATGTCCAATACAGAGGTCAATGCCAGCAGCAAACCACCGTACTGAGAATAGGACCCCCTTGGGAGGAATTAGAGGAAGTATTGAAAGAATTGAAGGAGCATGCAACCCCATAAAAACAACAATGCCAACCAACCAGAGCTTCCAGGGACTGCACCACTACTGAAAGACTATACATGGACTAACCCGGGGCTCCAACTGCATATGTAGCAGAGAATAGCCTTGTTGGGGCACCAGGGGAAGGGGAAGCCCTTGGTCCTGCCAAGGTTGGACCCCCAGTGCCGGGGAATATGAGGGGGGGCAATAGGGGGAATGTATAGAGGGAATACCCGTATGGGGAAGGGGAGGGGAGGGAATGGGGGCTTATGGACAGGAAACTGGGAAGGGGAATAATCATCAAAATATAAGTAAAGACATTTATCTAATAATATATTTTTTAAAAAAGAAATCTGTTTTTTTTCACCTGTACGCTAAATTTAATATCACTTTGTATTTTTCCATTTGTGCAAATAATTTTGAGCCATTTGCAACATAATTCGATGTGTTTTGATATATGTGTCATGTCATTTTAAGGATATCCTTTCTATTTTTCCCTTTATTTTTAATTCACTTTACATGCTGCTCACTGTTCCTCCTCCCAGTCACCCCTCCCCCAATCCTTCCTCTTATCTCCCATCCTCTTCTCCTCTGGGAGAGTGAAGCCCTCCCCTGGGTATCTCCCCTACACTGGTACATCAAGTCTTTGTGGGACTGGGCACATCCCACTGAGGCCGGATAAAATAGTACATCTAGAATATATACCATAGACAGGCAACAGCTTTTAGGATAGCCCCCCTTCAGTTGTTCAGGACCCTCATAAAGACTAATACATCTGTTACTTATGTGTCCGTTGGGGATTGGGGGCTGGGACCAGCCTGTGTATGCTTTAGGGTTGGTGGTTCAGTCTCTGAGAGCCCCAAGGGTCCAGGAGGTTAGTTGATTTGGTTGGTCTTCCTACAGAGTTCCTATCTGAAATCTCCAACCAACTCTTCCATAAGAGTCCCCAAGCTCTACCCAGTGCGTGGCTGTTGGTCTCTGCATCCCTCTGAGACAGCTGCTGGATGGAGCCTCTCAGAGGACAGCCATACTAGATAGCATATGTCTGCGAGCATAACAGAGTATCATTAATAGTGTGAGGGATTGCTGCTTGCCCATAGGATGAGTCTCAGTTTTGCCAGATTATTAGTTGGTCGTCCTTCAGTTTCTGCTCCATCCCCCATGCCTGCATTTCTTGTAGACAGGATAAATTCTGCATGGTATGTACTCACTTATAAGTGGATATTAACCATAAAATACAGGATACCCATGCTGCACTTCACAGATTCAAAGAAACTAAACGAGAAAAAAGTCCAGAGCAAGGATGCTTGAATCTCGATCAGAAGAGGGGATAATCTGTTTTGGGAGGCAGATAGAGGGAGGGATCTGGGTGGAAGAGGGGATGGAGAGGGGGATGGGGGGGTTCAGGATCAGGTGTTGGGAGGGACAGGAGAGATGGCCAAATGGTGACAGAATGAGAGGAAATCTGCAAGTGATGGGGTGTGGAGGAGGGGGGCATCTAGAGGATGTAACAGAGACCTGGTATAAGGGAGGCACCCCAGAATCAATGGGGGTGACCTTAGCTGAGATTCAGAGCAGGGAGGATGTGCAACCTGAAGTGGGCACCTCCTATAGCCAGGCAGGAACCCCAGTGGAATAGGGACACCAACCCACGCACAAAACTTTTGACCCAAAATTTATCTTCTCTTTTCTGTTTTCAAGTAAATCAATTTTGATTTTCTAGGAACATCATTTAGAAATAAAAAATGTACTGTATTATCTAGATTTCTTATACATTACCTGTCCTTTGAATGCTTAAAGAATTCCTAAACAAAAGCTTCTTTCACTATAGAGCACATATGAATGATGTTTATGAAATTTAATGTTCAAAGAATACTCTAAATTTAGTTACCTCAATAGTCTTGTAGAAGGCCCAGGGAATAAATTGAGGCAGGATGACGGTGTTACATCAAAAGTAAACAAGCATTAAAAAGGGAAATCAGAGCAAACAGGAACAAACATAGATCTTACCCTTTTCCCAAGTGGGAAAATGAAAAATCCCATACTTTGCCCAGGGATAGTCAAGAGACTTTGATGAAAGGTAACAAAGAAAAATTAAACTGACATTATGGAAAAGGATGTGTGTGTGAGTGCGTGTGTTGAGATACAAGCACATGTGAGTGACATTACCAGGTTTCTTTTATAGGCCGGGGGCCTTATGCTAGCAGTGGACATTACTACCTGCTCCTTCTCCTCAGTCACACAGTGCCCGCCATTCCTTCTCTCCTTCCTCTCCCTCCTCTCCTTCCTCTTCCTCCTCCTCCTCTCCCTCCTCTCCCTCCTCTCCCTCCTCTCCCTCCTCTCCCTCCTCCTCCTCTCCCTCCTCTCCCTCCTCTCCCTCCTCTCCCTCCTCCTCCTCTCCCTCCTCTCCCTCCTCTCCCTCCTCTCCCTCCTCCTCCTCTCCCTCTTCTTCCTTCTCCTCCTCGCCCTCCTCTTCCTCCTCCTCTCTCTCTTCCTCCTCCTCCCCCTCCTCCTCTCCCTCCTCTTCCTTCTCCTCCTCTCCCTCCCCTTCCTCCTCCTCCTCTCTCTCTTCTTCCTCCTCTTCCTCCTCCCCCTCCTCCTCCTCTTCTTCTTAAGCCAGAAGAGGGAAGTTTAAGATTGGTTTACTTTACTGACTTAACAAAACCCATATCTGTTTATTATCTACTTTTCATTCTGTTTGGGCATTTTGTTAGCTTATGTGTCTACTTTTTCCTGACTGACAGAAGAGTTGCCAAAAATTCCCCACTAAATGAAGCAGTGTTTCTCCACATTCGGAGATTAAGGGGTTCTGAAGAGAATAAAAAAGTGCATATTTTTTCTCACAAACATCTACCAAAAGTTCTAATGCATTCTCATTGGCTAAACTTAATTAATGTGTTCAATTCTTAGTCACTATAACAAAGGATATTCTAATTAGAGACTAATTAACTTAAAGTGATTAAAAAGCTACCCGTCAAATCTAAATCAAACCTGATAAAAAGTGATGTTGATTAACGTGATGCTGACACTAAAATTAAAAAATGATCCATACTTTTCAAATGAGTAGTAGTTCATTTTACTTTCTTAGAAAAGTTAGCAGGAGTAAAGAAACTAAAGGAAATGTAAACCAATAGATTGTCCAGTGCCAAAAGATCATCCCAGAAAATATGCATACAAGTAGCTTTATACAGATGGAACAGGTTATATTTAGGAACATATATGTACATATATATTTTTATACATATGCACACATACATACATATCATATATCTATATGCATACGCTAGCTATTAGTGAAAAAAGAAATCATGAATTTGAAGGAAAGTGGGGAGGGGTATATAAAAAGGTTTTCATGGAGGAAAGAAAGGGAGAAATCATGTAATTAAATTAATAATCTCAAAAATTAAAAATAGAAAAAATGTATTTAATGTTCACCTATGAAAAGACAGCTCATCCAAATTGCTTCAGAGAGTCAGAGTGTTAAGTAATAAAACTACATCACGTGGAAGGATGTTTATAAGACACAAATAAATAGTAAACCTGTTACCATTCTGGCATGAAAAAATAAAAATATTTTCTACAAAGACACTTTTGCCCTTCCCTTTTGCTCTTAGACTACTGAGATGATTGATGTACACCCAAGAAATTGGAATTTCCCCAGGAACCACCCACAAAGGAACGATATTTCCTAGATAATCCCAGTGTTCTGACAACTCGTCAGGCCACCTGGCAGGAGAGACTGGAGCTTAGACAATGATGGTCGACATTTGTATATGCACCTTGGCAAGGACCAACTGCTTCATTTTACAGATCTCTTGCCTCTCATTCAACTTACAACTCCTTTTAAGACCCGGATGATAGACCAGTGTCAGGAAGAGAGAAGAGTTAGTGGAACTCTTTTGTTTCCTTCTTTCTAATTGGCCACATTGATAACATTGCTTTTTTTTTTTTGGTCTTATATTATTAATTTGTATAACTAATTTAACTACTGGGATGAATAACAGATTCTGATTTATAGGGACTGTGACCCTTACTCTAAAACAAATGTATTATTTTTCTCATGTTAAAGACAGAAAACATGGAATTGCTTTCCTAACTCAAAGATATATAAACGATTAAAAGGTATGCCCAATAATTATTTTTATAGGCAGTAGTTACAGCAAAGACCAGCCTAGACAATGTAAGACATATATAATATCTTCTCTTAGAAGGGCAGCCTCTGAACACTGGTCAGCTCTTGCCACTGAGGGAGACTCATGGCATTATCAAATCTCTGAAAGTCTAGAACTAAAAAATTCCAATTCCTGTAAGAAATATCCTGATTTTAAAATATTAAGGGAAATTAAATATCCTGAAAATGTTTTAGTTTCATTGTTCTAGGAAATGAATGAGTAAAAATTGTTACCTTTTATCTCAGCGAAGAATAGGAAAAAAGTTGCTTTACATATATTAAAAGAAACCAATAATTCCCCAATTAAAGCAGTCTGGCTTCTATATTAGAATCAGGATGCTGAACCAACAAAATAAAACACAGATGGTGCAGGACAAGTCTAACGAGAAAGAAGAGTTCGGTATGCTCAACTGATAAACGCTATTTTTCCCCAATGTGCTTCTTCTTGTCCATTTGCCCACTCCCCACCTTCATCTCTGTCTTATATAAAGTCTCTAAGCTGCACCATTTGTGTTCTCCTGTGTCTCTTCAATGGCTTTGACCCAGTCTGGTGAGAGATTTTTGTTTTCCCTTTGTTAAAGTAAAAGTGTTAGCCCTGTCTTAAAGCAAATCAATAACAGCACATGGTTTTCAGATCAAAAGCAAAAATTCTCAAAGCCTGTGATAAAAGCCATAAGCTGACCCTGCCTGCACTTATACTTCAGTGTGCTGGTGCTCAGGCGCTTTCTAGCTTTTGGCTATTTTCTAATGCCAGTCAGTTTAAGATCTCTCTCTCTCTCTCTCTCTCTCTCTCTCTCTCTCTCTCTCTCTCACACACACACACACACACACACACACACACACACACAAAACCATCACCACAACCACCACTACCACCACCCACACCACACATCACAAAGAAAACACTTGTTTATATACTCAGGAGTTTCATGAAAATAGTAAACTGAAAACTATAACATATTCACAGAGGACTTGATTCGGAAGTCCTTTTACTCCTTGGGTCCCCCATCTGCTCTGTCTCTTAAACGCTTTCTGCTTTCTCTTCCATGGAGTTCCCTGAATGCTGAGGGGAGGGATCTGGTGGAAATATCCCATTTGGAGCTGTGTATTCTAAGGACTTTTCCTCCACATAATGGCTGACTGTGGGTCTCTGCATCAATTTCCATTTGCTGTATGGGGAATCTTCTCTGATGTTGACTGAGTAAGGCACTGATCTACGAGTGTAGTATGATATCACCAGGAGTCATTTTATCAATACTTTTATTTAGGTCAGTGGTTTTTGAGTTTACCCTTGGTCTCTGGGCTATCTAGTCTGCCTGAGAATCTATTTTTAGTCTATGTTGTTAGAATATATTATGAGGGGGCAGAAAGTCAGGTCACAATCTAAGCCATTCAGGGAACCTCTAAGCAGTCAAAGAATGCCGTATACTCAAGGAGAAATACCAAAGTGTCCACTAAGTAGTAGAAGCAAAGATATAAAGTGACTATACATTAATGTCAGCAAAGGAGGAGTTAATGGATATAAGAAGGTATCAGTCCTCATCACTATGACATCCAAGGGTAACTTTTGTTGCCATTGGAGAAATTGAAACATATACTCATATTAGCTGTTGTAACAATATGAACACTAAACTAAAGATACTAGTTTACAAAATCAAATCAGAGAAAGGCACAGAGATACTACCTGTAAACTTTAAAACTCCATGATGTATTCTTAAGCAGAAATTGTACAGAACATTGCATAAAACAAAAGGAGGCATAAATATATGTGATAATATATGAATGTTTGAGAAATTATGGTTGTAAAATACAAGAGACTTAATTATCTATCAAAGCAGCAATAGGTCCTACAATATTCATGCAACAGAATTCTGGATAGAAGAGGAAAGCAATGAGCTTTAACAATATATAAATCCCATAAATACAATACTGAATTTTTAAAGAGAGAGAACTATGGGCTAAAAAGACACATAAATTACAATTTTGTGTCTATAAAAATGGAAGAATAATGAAAAGCTCATAATTGTCTAGCTTTACAAGTTTGGTTTTGTTGGTGTTGAGGGAATAATTTTGTGCCCAGATTATGGTGTGGTTTTATTGATCTGTTGATATAGTGTTTTAATGGTAAACAATAAAAACAAAGAAAGCACCTGTAAAATCTGGGGGAGTCTGGATAAGACTTGTTTCCTTAATTGTCTTGTATCAAAGTCCTGGCTCTAATAAAGCAGAAAGCTGAGTAAAGGGTGTATTGTTAAACCCTGTATTATTATAACTTGTGAGTCTTTATTTCAAAATAAAGAGTATAACAAAATTTTCACACCCTGTTGCTGATTAGTTTCATCACATATAAAGGCCTAAGCAAGAATTCAGAGAAACATTTGTCTTCCTTCCAAAGCAGTCTAAGAATCTTTTCACAAGCCACATTTAAACACTATCTATTTCAATAAATATTACTTACTGCCATCATGTAGCAGTCTTCAGCAACACAAGGCTTTTCTGAATTGCCACTAACAGAAAATTACTAGCAGTGTGATTTCTCTTCCAGAAGGAACTTGAACTCACACACACTCCCAGCAGGAAGAGACTCAAACCTGCTGAGTTTTCAAGTGCTCTACTGTAGTGAGAAAGAGAACAGCAGCCTGCAGAGAAGGGGGAAGACAGACATGGAATCTCAATCCAAACATGGCTGCTATAATTTTTCCCACTATACTGTATTTAGTCTGTTACCAGATTAAACATTAGAGATTTTAATAATGATGAGTCTGTGCAAGCCAAGCTCCTATCTATATCCTAAAATTTATAAGAGCATAATATATACATACATGCATATACTTTACATACAATTATAGCATATGTCTTTGTATACATTAATTTATGTAGTATGCACGCAATGAAAACTCCAGATCCACTTTCCCTTATTAACTGTGTTATTGCCTTCTAGAAAGTCATGAGGAGAAAACAAGTAGTTAATATTTCCCTTTAAGTGGATAGATTGGATGAGAAACCAATTAATACTCAGGCAATAGAAAGTCTACTTAGCACCAAGCATTACATGACAAATAGATTATGCCTTTCCCCGGCTATGGTTCCAGGTAGCACATATGAATCAGCAGCTGTAGAATACTGTTTCTAACCCTGTCCTGTCACCAAGGCATTGCTAAATGTCTAAGGAAACAAATCAGTCAGGATATTAAGTCAGGTATCAATGATTAATGAGGCTGCTTGCATGGAATGGAATCCTGTGGTTGAGAACTAGCTCAATTAAACATGGGTTCCTGGGTGCTTATTTTGTAGAGAACAAAATAAGGCGATGCAGCAAAAGGATTCTCAGTGGTGCGCAAGTGTGTGTGTGTGTGTGTGTGTGTGTGTGTGTGTGTGTGTGTGTGTGCATAGAAACAGTAAGCATGCTTTGTATCAAGCATTATAGAAGTGATAATCCAAATATATAGCCCAGATATTTCTATCCAAGGCCATGGAAAATGCATGGTTTTACTCTTTAAGTATTTTCAGTTAAATCCAATGGTTTTCTAACCGAGCATATATTTGCTAATGCAAACAAGACAGAATTCTTGTGGTGGTTGAAACGAAACCACCCTCCACAGGCTTGTAAGGACTGGAACTATTTGAAAGGATTAAGACATGTGGCCTTGTTGAAGTGGGTGTGATCTTGTTGGAAGAAGTGGTGGGCTTTGAACTTTTAGAAGCTCAAGACAGGTCCAGTGGCGCCCCCACCCTCCTGTCCCTCTCTCCCTCTCTCTGATTTCTATGTGAGGGTCACATGCATGTTTGCCTGCACGCTGCCATACTTCCTGACAGGATAACAGCAATGGACTAAATATCTAAACTCTAAGCCAGCCAGCCCCAGTTAAAAGTTTTCCTTTATTAGAAATTGCCAAGGTCATGGTGTCTCTTAACAACAACGGAACATTGACTAAGATAAGCCTTCAGTCCCGAGGAGAAGGTAAAGTCATTAGCAAGAGGACCATGAAGTGTAAAGCAGTTCTTTCTTCATACCAGGTGCTTCTCAAGTGACCTCTTCATGGTTTGATCCGAACTAGGATAATGAACCCATGAAACATTCAAATTTAATGAAATAAAATACAGAACACCGAGAGCATTAAAATTCTTCAGGTACCCTGCTTATTGTGGATTAACAAATGTATTCATCTGAGGTGTTCACATTTCAGAAATAACTAGTCTCACTCCTGTTTGTATACACACAACTTGCACTTGGAAAAATGAAGCATGACAGTCTAGCTCTCATCACAGGAAGCTTAACCTTTTTGAACATAGACTTTCATTGGTTTAGCGGAAGCAACAATAGCACTTCACGGAATTAGTTGTGATATGTCTGTGTCTTACAAAAAGAATGGTGTTCTATCATTTATAGCCATAGTCCTGAAAGCTACAGGGTACTGCTCACAGAATGTAGAGCTTGCATTGATTTTATGTTATCTGAAATATCAAAAGAGTATAAAACATCTTTGTCTGGTTTAAATTGGAAGTTCTCACAAGCTCTTGATAAATCCCCAGCCGACAGCCCAATATTATATAATGGCTTCACAACCATGATAACTTCTATACTCTCAACAGAAGTAAAGAGAGAGGAAGAAACTTTTGAATGTTTTTTTCTCCAATGAAGTCATATGTCACTCTTTGGTACCAGTAACTGGCCACAGACTCTCTGTAGACAGGTGAAATTGTGGTGAATAAATGTTCACTCTTTTGTCTCCCCATTGGTAAAGACATGCTTTTATTTGTAACCTTTGCATGATTTCTTTTTCTTTCTTTTTTATTAGCCCTTTTACTTCCTTTTTGACCGTTTTTCATCTTGTTTATTGGTTGTTTTAGGTATTGACATTTCAGATGTTATTCCCTTTCCCGGTTTTTCCCTTTTCCATCCCCCTCCCCCTGCTTCTGTGAGGTTGCTCCCCCTCTCACACACCCACTCCCACCTCAACACCATGGCATTCCCCTAAATTGGGGAGACAAGTCTTCACAAGACCAGTGGCTTCTCCTACTGATTCCAGGCAATGCCATCCTCTGCTACATATGCAGCTAGAGCTATGGGTTCCTCCATGTGTATTTTTTGGTTGATGGTTTAGTCCCTGGGAGCTGTGGGAAGTCTGCTTTGTTAATATTGTTGTTCTTTCTATGGGGTTGCAAAGTCCTTCAGCTCCTTCAAACCTTTCTCTAACTCCTCCATTTGGGATACCCATGCTCAGTCTGATGGTTAGCTGCAAGCATCCTCATCTGTATCATTATGGCTCTGGCAGAGCCTCCCTGGAGACATCCATATCAGGTTCCTGTCAATACACACCTCTTGGCATCAGCAATAGTGACTGGGTTTGCTGGCTTCATATGGGACGGATCCCCAGGCAGGGCAGTCTCTGGATTTACATAAGTGGGAGTCTCTGGATGGCATTTCCTTCAGTCTCTGGTCCACTCTTTGTCCCTGAATTTCCTACCATGAGTATTTTGTTTCCCCTTCTAAGAAGGCCTGAAGCGTCCATACTTTGGCCTTCCTTCTTCTTCAGCTTCATATGACCTGTGAAGTTCTTGTTAGGTATTACAAACTTTTGGGCTAATATCCACTTATCACTTAGTGCATACCATGTGTGTTCTTTTGTGGCTGGGTTACCTCACTCAGGATGATATTTTCTAGTTCCATCCATTTGCCTAGGAATTTCCTGAAGGAATTGTTCTAAAAGCTAAGTAGTAATCCATATTGTAAATGTACCACATTTTGTATATCCATTACTCTGTTGAAAGACATCATCTGGGTTCTTTCCAGCTTCTGGCTATTATAAATAAACCTTCTATGAACATAGTGGAGCACAAGTCTTTGTTGTGTGTTGGAGCATTTTTTTGGGTATTTACCCAAGAGTGGTATAGCAGGGTCCTCAGGTAGTTCAATGTCCAATTTTCTGAGGAAATGCCAGACTGATTTCCAGAGTGGTTGTACCAGCTTGCAATCCCACCAACAGTGGAGGAGTGTTCCTCCTCCTCCACATCCTCGCCAACATTTGCTGTCACCTGATATTTTTGATCTTAGCCATTCTGACTGGTGTGAGGTGGAATCTCAGGGTTGTTTTGATTTTCATCTTCCTGATGATTAAGAATATTAATTTCTTTCGGTGCTTCTTGGCCATTTGATATTGCTCAGTTGAAAATTCTTTGTTTAGTTCTGTACTCCCTCTTTAAATAAGATTATTTGGTTCTCTGGAGTCTAAATTCTTGCGTTCTTTTTATATATTAGATATCAGCCCTCTATTGGATGTAGGATTAGTAAAGATCCTTTCCCAATCTGTTGGATGTTATTTTTCCTTTGCCTTACAGAAGCTTTGAAATTTTATAAAGTTCCATTTTTTCTTTTTTCTTCTTTTTTTCTTTTTCTTTTCTTTTCTTTTTTATTTTATTTATTTATTTATTTATTTATTTATTTATTCATTTATTTATTTTGG